>NC_056438.1:16847259-17222259 GCF_018296145.1 Oncorhynchus tshawytscha | reverse complement strand
GAGGAGGGAGGGAGAGAGAGAGAGAGAGAGGAGAGAGAAACAGAGAGACACAACAGAAACAGGGAGAGGGTGAGAGATGGAGGGAAAGAGAGTAAGAGAGAGAGAAAGGGAGAGAGAGAGAGACTTTGATAAGAGCTGTAGGGTTCCCGTCCGATGGGCCATTCATTCTCTCTGTGGGCTGGTTGAGGTATCGACGGAACGGATGACAGTGAAGCCGTTATTAGCTTTGTGAGGAGCTGGTAACACAAGATGTTGCTGCTCAGGGAGTCAGTAACAGCAAGTAGTTGGGTAGAGAGAGCTTTTCCTGGTAAAGACACACACACACACACACACATCGTGATTTTTGAAATTTCTATAAACTTGTAAACTTTGCAACCTCAGCCAATGCAAACCTGCTAGACTTTCTTTCCTACCAACAGCTGTGGGCTAGTTAAAGTGAAGGGTCATGAATCTATATGATGAAACTCCTCCCAGACAGTAGCCTACAGAGTACAAACCATAATAATAATAATAATAACTCTACAGAACAGGCCATGTCTGAGTCCCAAATGGCACCCTATTCCCTATCTAGTGCACTACTACCATATAAGCCCTGGTCAAAAACAGTGCACTATGTAGGGAATAGGGTGCCATTTGAGCTGCAACCAGTCTAGCCTGAACAGCTGTCTCTGGTACAAACATGACTCTTTAGCAGTCCAGCTCCCGCTAGCCGGTTCCCAGATCTTTTTGTGTGGTTTTACCAACTCCTAATGATCTGGGATCAGGGCCCATATCCACAAAGCGTCTCATAGTAGGAGTGCTGATCTACAATCAGGTCCTGTCCCCCGCCCATGTAATCATATTCATCATGATCCAAATAGCAAAACAGATCCTAGATCAGCACTCCTATTTGGAGACACTTTGAGAATATGGTCCCTGGTCCCAAATGAATTGGCAAGACAGCACATACAAATTTGGGACCAGGCTATAGGGAGCTGTACTGCTAAAGAGTCATGTCTATACCGGAGATAGCTGTGAAGACGTATGGCTTGTGAAGTTATTATTTAATAAGGTCGTTTGGCTGTGGGCTGTATGATTCATACCCTGGTCTCTGCTATAATGAGTAATCAGCTCCCAGTCATCTCCCACCAAGATTGACACAGTTAGTTTCCCAAATGGCACCCTATTCCCTAAATAGTGTACTAGGAACCTGGTCGACAGTAGTGCACTATTTCTGGAATACTTCCATTTGGGACATACCCAGCGACTGTATGGAATCAGAGTGCAGGGCAGATGCTTTCAAGCCTCTTCCTCATCCTCCTCCTCCTCCTCACAGGCAAATCCTTCAGCTCCTTCTCTTTATGCAGTGCTGCTGCCGCCACTGTGTCTAAGTATCTGTACCAAATGGCACCCTATTCCCTATGTAATGCACTACATTACAAAGGCCTCTGGTCAAAAGTAGTGCCATATGTAGGGAATAGGGTGCCTTTTGGGAGGCCGACTATCACGACGCCCCTCACGAGGACTATACATACTGCCGTCGTCAATTGAACTTAGTTACTGGACGATAAGCTAAGTTGAGAGGATAGATAGCCTCCGGAGAAATAAGCTGCCTGCCTTGCATGCGTGCCTCTGGTCTCTCTGTGTGAGGGGAGAGGGCGTTGTGTGTGTGTGCGATTGTCTGCGTGAGGCTGGCAAGAGGGGGCGTTAGCAGAAAACACAGAGCTCTGAGAAATGACAGTTTGAAAGATTTGTTATCGCCAAGACTGTGTGCTGTGTGTCCTATGGCTTGCTGACTCTCTCTTTTTAAATCTTCTCTCACTCTTATCTCTTCTTTTCTTACTCTCCCCCTTCCCTCTCTCTTTCTCTCGCTCTGTGCCCCCTCCTTCCCCATCATTGTCTCCTCAAAATCCCTCCTCTCC
The DNA here is from genome assembly GCF_018296145.1 of Oncorhynchus tshawytscha. Lineage (NCBI taxonomy): Eukaryota > Metazoa > Chordata > Actinopteri > Salmoniformes > Salmonidae > Oncorhynchus > Oncorhynchus tshawytscha. The sequence goes on along the minus strand of NC_056438.1, from coordinate 17,220,358 downwards.
TCTTCGACGGTCCTCCCTCCAGATTTCACCATATTATTCTCATCTGTTTGTCAGCTCATTTGCTTCTTATTTAAAAGTATTTCACTCTCTTCTTCAACTGCCTTTTTTTATTTCTAGCGCTCACGTTAATGTGTGTGTGTGTGAGTGTGTGTGTGTTTGTGTATGTCTCTTCTAATCTAATCTTTTGATGTAATCTAATCTAATCTGTGTGTGTGTGTGTGTGCATGTGTCACTGTCAGTGTGTGAAGTTGTTTATTCAGAGTTTTCTTATCTTCTCCAGCTATCTTCCCCCACACAAGTTTCTGGTGTCCTCTTGATGTGTGAACTAATGTGTTCGGTCACAGAGCCACGGACCTCAGCCCACTTCAATCACTGACGGAAACAAAAACATTTGCAGCCACTTGAATCCCCTGAAGCTACTGTTCTAACTCAGTTCTGAGTCTCATCTAGTCTCTCTCCCACACACTGACCCTGGCTGTCTACCACACACACTGACCCACCATACCACCTGGGTTCAAACAGTATTGGATATATTTTCAAATTATTCAAATACTGAGCCATACAAGCTCAGTCAAGCACAGATTAAGTATTTGAAAGGAAACAAATGGTGTTTGAACCCATGTCTGACTGATACACCATCACAACCACCTACCACCGGCAGCAGGAGAGAGTGAGGGTAGCAACGGTAATGAAAAATATTTTAATAACAATTTTAGTAAATGCAACTGTTGGACAATGGATGAAAATACTCCACATTTTTAAATGTGTATAATCCATCAGATATTGACTGAATTATAGCACATGAAACATTTTACTGGCACTGACAAATACATAGTAGAGTTCGTGGATTTTTGGTGGCAATTCATGTATTTATTGTAAAATGTAACTTTGTTATGCCCTCATATATGTTCTAATGCTATCAGGTATTACATTTTTTATTTTTGATGTTAAAATAAAGAAAGTTATATGTGCGTAATTTGCATAAATAAAATAGGGCAATTTGCATATATTAACACATTAACATAAAGTGGTGGGTGGACTTGCTCTGTCTAGGCCTACTTCCACTCACCTGCTCTGTCTAGGCCTACTTCCACTCACCTGCTCTGTCTAGGCCTACTTCCACTCACCTGCTCTGTCTAGGCCTACTTCCAGTCACCTTCTCTGTCTAGGCCTACTTCCACTCACCTGCTCTGTCTAGGCCTACTTCCACTCACCTGCTCTGTCTAGGCCTACTTCCACTCACCTGCTCTGTCTAGGCCTACTTCCACCCACCTGCTCTGTCTAGGCCTACTTCCACTCACCTGCTCTGTCTAGGCCTACTTCCAGTCACCTTCTCTGTCTAGGCCTACTTCCACTCACCTGCTCTGTCTAGGCCTACTTCCACTCACCTGCTCTGTCTAGGCCTACTTCCACTCACCTGCTCTGTCTAGGCCTACTTCCAATCACCTGCTCTGTCTAGGCCTACTTCCACTCACCTGCTCTGTCTAGACATCCACATCCACAATTACTGCTGTTGTCACGTTCTGTTGCATAATTCAACAAGAGTGTCAATAGCAGGATACCCTCCGATTAAAAATCAACAGGCTTGGCTCTAGATTACACTTATCTAAACATTCTTTACATTGTTTGAGAGATCAGACATAATATCACTATAATCCGAGTGTTCATTTTCGGAAGTTGCTTTCATTTCAGTGCATCTAATTTGTAAACATTTCAACTGTATTAAATTAGAACTTTTTCCAATTCCACAAAAATAAGGTTCTCTTCTCATTCTTGTGATGTAAGTATTGAGACGATGTATTTAATCTCCGACAAAGCTTTAGCGTTCTTATAGAGGTAACAGAAAAATAATGTATAGGGAAATGGTTCCAATTGTTTTTCCATCATTCAGGCTTAAATCTCTCTAGGACAAGGTGACTTTTATCAATAGGTAGATCCAGACCCAGATCCAGATCCAGATCCAGACCCAGATCCAGATCCAGACCCAGATCCAGACCCAGATCCAGACCCAGATTCAGACCCAGATCCAGACCCAGATCCAGACCCAGATCCAGACCCAGACCCAGATTCAGACCCAGATCCAGACCCAGATCCAGATTCAGACCCAGACCCAGATCCAGACCCAGCTCTCCAAACTGCACTGGTAAAAGTGAAGCGTTCAGTAGAGCGAAAGAGAACATTATCAGGTACTCATGTTATTTAATCCCCGACAAAGCTTTAGCGTTCTTATAGATGATAACTGTAACACTCATGGTGGGTAACAAAGGTTCAATGTTGAGGGTAAAGGGTGCAATTTGGGATGAAACCACTATTTTCAGTGTTCCGACTGAATTTTGTTAGATCATCGCGGTGTGACAAGGGCCTCACTGTTTGGAGAAGTTCACTATCTCTCTCTGTCTCTCTCTCTTTCTCCTTCTCTATTATCCTGTGTTTCTGTTTAAATGTTTTCTGTGTGTCTCCTCATTCTCTGTTTGTGTATATCTGTGTGTGCGTGTTTTTTTCTTCCATTTTGTCTCTGTGTGTGTGTGTGTGTGTGTGCTTGTTTTTTAAAATATCTAGTATGTCTTGATCATGGGAGGTTGGATGAGGTTTTGTTTGCGTCCCAAATGGCACCATATTCCCTATAGGCCATGGTCAAAATAAGTGCACTAAATAGAGAATAGGGTACAACTTGGAATGAGATTGTGGTCTCAGGCTCCTTTCAATTAGCGTCTCATTAGAGCTCTGGTAGAGAGTGGCTTTGTCTTCCGTTTGAAGTCACACAGATCTTAGCAGTGCAGCCAGCCAGCCAGGCAGACACACAAACCTTCTCCACCTCAGCCACCGATGACACCATGGCAACAACAGCAGTAAGTATCAAACACATTGTTTTGCATTTGTTTTTCCCTTTGAGAAGAAGAAAGACATCCGTTGTTATTTATTTTTTTACAGGAAGTTGGATGTGACTTGGGGGTGGATTTCCATTTTAGGCATCTCCGTGGCAGACTCTCTTGGGGATTTAAATCACTCTGTATTGTACTCATACTGTATGTGTCTTCTCAATTATATAGTACGTCTTATAAAACTATTTATAACTAGAGTATACTATTATTAATGTGTATTTTTCCATTTAGAACCATTTATAAACATGTTAAAGTCCAGTAAGCATTAATTATCAATTTACAAGCATTTATAATGGCTTATTAATAAAAGTAATACAAAACTGTTACCCCATGTAAAATAAAAAAATCATAACAAACATAATTGATTTTAATCATTCAACTTTTAATGGTTGCTTTTCCCCCATCATCCCTCAGTACAAAGCTTTGGGAAGTCTAGCTCTGATTGTCTCTAGCTGTATGATCTAGGTAAAGTTTCCCCTAGGTACAGATCTAGGATCAGCTTCCCCTTCCCCAATCATAACCTTAACCGTTAGTGGGGGAAATGCAAAACTGGCCCTAGATCAGCGTCTAGGGGCAACTTCACCCTACTCATATATGATCAAAGTCCCCCAGTTGAAAACCGAAAGGGCCCTTTCAGTTCAACTACAAAGTCAATAAATATTGTATGAGAATTAATGGATGCCATGGAAAGGAGACAATGTCACTGAAAAGATAGTCACAGGAAAATGATCAAGCACATCATTGTATCACATCGACACTTCCTCTCTCAAAAATACGCCCCCAACAAGGACACAGCATTTGTTGAAAGAGACACTCTAAAAACAGAACACGGTTCATTCTAAAAGAACACTTTTGTTCCACGTTGTTCTAAAAGAGAATTTGAAAGCTAAACTGAAGAGAGTGGTAAAACACTAAACTGCTAGTCTACCCTTCCTAAAACTAGGCTGGTTAACATTGACTTTTGGATAAGTTCTGTGCTGTTTTTTTCTCACATAGACACCGGCCAACAGACGGTACACGACATCCCAAATGGCACCCTACTCCTTATTTAGTCGACTACCTTTGACCAGGCCCCATAAGGCTCTGGTCAAAAATAATGCACAATATAGGGAATAGTGCCATTTTGGACTAAGAAATAGAGTACCATCAAAGTGCACTTTAAAAATGAACAGCAGTTGAACAAGCAGGATTTCACAGGGACAAGTTCCACTTCTGACAGTTATCTTTCTACACTGTCCTCTTGCCACTAGACTAGGACTGTGTTCCAAAAGGCACCCTATTCCCTACATAGTGCATTATTTGTAGTGCACTATGTAGGGAATAGGGTGCCATTTGGGAAAACATACTAGAGCATATGAAGCACTTAAAACACAATCAAATGAATGTTTAAGTGAGTACACTTGGTGCCTTATGAGTGGCTTTTGTGGTTGGCCTATGTAGAAAATATTTTATTAATCAGAATGTGTACAGTATGTATTGCCATAAGTGATTATTCCACATACAATGTTCTGTTCCAAAATTGTAAATATAAATCGAAGGTAAGCAAACACAAACACACACACACACACACACACACACACACACACACACACACACACACACACACACACACACACACACACACACACAGACACACACACACACAGACACACACACACACACACACACACACACACACAGAGGTCTCCCCGGTCGGTTCATACCATACCATTAAAAGGTAATTAGAGTAAAACATATTAAACACATTAAACATGAACAACCAACTGCATAAAAGGTTTTCTGCAGCGTGTCCTAATGAAACGAGATCCAGTACCGGCAGGTAGTTCCTCCGTCTGTTTTGTTCTGATAGGTAAGCTGCTTTGGCATGGTCCACACTTCTCTAATGAAAATACTCTGCTGTGTGTGTGTGTGTGTGTGTTTCGCTGTGTAACCCAAGTGGAGGATCCTTCCAAGGAGACATCATTAAATATTAACACTGTAGCTCTCACTCGTCATGTCTTTCAGCATGTTTGCATCACACAGGCTTGAGTCCAGTCCTCAGTGTGTTTGTGTTTGTGTTTGTTTGTGTGTGTGTGTGTGTGTGTGTGTGTGTGTGTGTGTGTGTGTGTGGGTGTGTGTGTGTGTATGTGTGTCGTATGGTTATAAGACCCTACACCTTTACAAGACTTGACCAAGATAACTTTATTGCAATAACGCCCAGATAAAAGAAACATGTAGGAATAAAGCTCACTCACTCACTCACACACACACACACACACACACGCACACGCACACGCACACAACACACAACACACAACACACACACACAAACCACATACAGATTCCCAAATGTAAAAACATCCCATATCTGGTTGAGTTGCTGGTGGAGAGGAGAGAGATGAGCTGGGGGCGGAGAGGAGAGAGAATTGTTCTAAAACAGGCTGCCTGGAGGGAGAGAGTCGGTAGAGGGCTGCGTGTGTGTATGTGTGTGAGGGGGTTAGGGGATATACCAGGTTAGGGAATAGACCGGGTTAAGGGTTAGACCGGGTTAGGGGATAGACCGGGTTAACGGATAGACCGGGCTAGGGGATAGGCCCGGCAGGGAGATATGCCGGGGGTCCTTAGGCTGACCTTTGACCTCTGTCCTGGGGCCTAACTCGCACTGTGGGACGGGGGAGAGTCATTTGGGGAGAGGTCAAGAGCTGGCCTGGCTGGAGGGTTGGAGGATACAGACCCAGAGCAGTGATCCTCTCTTGGGAGGGGGAGGATGTCATTAGAGAGAGAAAGAGAGAGAGAGAGAGAGAGAGAGAGAGAGAGAGAGAGAGAAAAGAGAGAGAGTAAAACCTCTCTATTGTTCCATACAGAGTTCACGATGAATAGGAGTGCTCTGCCCATGCCCATATTGCTGTGGCCCAACCTCTAGTCTCAGTCTTGTGGTGTCCTTCCCCCTTCTCTTCCTCTCTCCTCCAGAGCCCCCTGATATAGTCCCTTGGAACCAATGGCTGAAGTCTGCGTCCTATTAATATATGGGCTAAAAACAAGCCAATTTAACCTAGTGCTATTTAAATAGTGGATTTAACACATTGGGTTATTCTGACCAGCCAGTTGGCTTGTGTGAATAACATGTTGGGTTGTTGGGATTACCCAGACATAGGTTAATTCAACCGTGTGTTGGGTATATTTTACTCTCATGCTGGGTTTACCTAGCTGCTGGGTCCTTTTGAATATAATCCTTTGGTCATTTTCCGGAAGAGTGTCTTATTAGGGGCGTGCCTTTCAGCTAGATCTTATCGGCCACCCATGTTAAGTTACATACAGCAAATTCAAACTTGACTTGTTTTTGTATTTTACACATTCTTCTATAATATTAAGATTTATTTACTACATATTGTAATAAAGTATACTGTACCACCTTATTGTAGCCCAACAATGGGATTTCCATAGGCTTTTAGGGAACACATACACTTCTGTAATCCTTATTGAATCTACAAAAATGTCAATGTTTAACCTTAACATGTGATAACTATAAAACAGAACAGATGAACAGGAATGACATTCACTGTCATGGGTGGCTAAAAATAACTATCTGAAAGACACGCCTAATAATAAACTACGCCTCCAGTTTTCTGAGCTGACCCGCTGGGTCATATCTCAATTTCCCAGCACCCAGCGTCAATAACTCAGCAATTTTGAAATAAAAAAATCTATCTAAGTGACACAATGCCTGCAACTCAGCAGTTGGGTTAACCAAACAACCCAGCATTTTTAGGTGTGGAGGACTGTCTGTCTGCATTTAGTCTGTCTGTATTCAATCTGTCTGTCTGTTTGTTTGTCTGTCTGTCTGTATTCATTCTATATTAAAGAAGGCTGGAGCTCAGTCTTGAGTTATGGTGTCTTCCTCTGGGGGCCCGGGGACCTTAGTCCCACCCTGGTGGCCCTGCTCTGGGTCCCTGGGGGTCGAGGAGTGGCTGTGGGGCTCAAGGCAGGACCAGGTCCAGGAGGAGGGGCCTGCCGGTGCATCGGCTGCATCCCCACATGTTGGCGACGTGATAGGACCGACCGTATGGGCTGCTGGGGCTGAGGAGAGCGGAGGGGGTAGCTTCGTCGGTAGCGTAGCGACTGCGATCGTAGCAGGACCCTGGTGTACTGGACCTCGGGCATGATGAGCTTAAGACACAGCTCGTGGGCCAGGCTTCCGGGCCGTGTAGCATTGGTGTTGGTCGGCAGATCATAGCCCACGATGTCCACCTTTGCGCTGGGCTGCCACGGCCGCAGCTCCTTGTTCTTGATCTGGGCAGCCGAGCGGAGCTGGGGGAGCCCTCCGCCGAAGCAGCCCCTCACCAGCTTCTCCTGGGCCCTGCGGAGCAGCCGCAGCTCCCTGGCCACGCATGCTGGGCCCAGGGCTGCCAGCTGGTGCCACAGCGAGGTGTTGAAGTGGTCATAGAGGCGTGCATCCAGGTTGTTCCAGACGCGGATCTTGGCGGGGAGGCCCGGCGAGAGGCTGTGCTTGGAGCCGGACGTCCGCATATTGAGCTTGACATAGAGCATATCTTCCAGATCCCAGGAGAGGAGGTGACGGAGGAGGATCAGCGACTCATCAAAGTACTCAGCGATCATCACCAGGGAGAAGACGCGCTCCGTCTTGGCCACGAAGGCCCGGGCATACGCAGCCACGTCCGCCTCCGGATGGTCCTTGTCTCCGCCAAGGTCAAAAGTCAGAGTGTTACGGGCATACATGGAGTCATTCTCGTCCGGACGGTAGTACCGCCACGGTTCGTCCAGAAACGCCTCCAGAGACCCGTTGGGAACTCTCTTAAAACTCTGACAGTACTGGTTATAGTAGCTGAACAACGATTCAAACATGGACCCTGGTTCTCGAAGTATGGTCACGTAGATGGTATCATTAGGCATGAGGCGCTGCATCTCGGCATGGTTGAAGCGCATGTGGCTGGTGACCACATTGGGTGGCAGGGTGTGTGGGTGGACGAGGTGGGTGCTGAAGGTGCGCGGGTAGCAGAACTGGTGTCCGCAGGCCTGCACAGGGAGCGCCACTGTCAGGTTGTGGCGCTCGGCGAAGCGGAAGAGCAGATTCTGCATGGTGGTGCTGGCCGTCTTGTGCGTCTTGAGAAAGGCCACGTTGGTGTGTTTGGGCTTGAGAGAGAAGGCCGGGTGGGTGCGCAGCGACGGGCAGCCCAGGTGAAGGGCTTCCATCGTCCTGGAGGAGAGAGAAAGAGAGAGAGGGAGGAGTTTTGATATGAGGTTTGCAGTTCAATCTTTAGTTTTAGTTTAGCTAACTCCTGAGCTAGCAACGCAGCTAGCAGAGAGGGTGGGATCTTTCTGACAATAGTCAAGAGTGAACTGACGGAAGAGTGAAAACTGAACTGGTTGTTGTACGGATAGCTTGTTGACGAAATAGCAATAACTCAAGTTTAGGTCTAGTAAGCTTGCACTTGGTTTATTTGTTACATGCAGGGACGGAGTTAGCATAATGGAGAGGGAGTAACAGGAAGCATGAAAGGAAGGAGAGTCAAAGTGAAATGGAGAGAAAGGTAGGGAGACTGTGAGAGAACAGTAAGAAGGGAAACTGAAAGGAAGGTGAGAGGGTAATAGGTCAGCGAAGGAAGATGAACAGTGTGAAATGGAGAGAGAGATTGGCTTTTACCAAATGATCGTATGACAGACCACATATTCACCCTGCACACCCTAATTGATGAACAAACAAACAAAAACACAGTCAGTCTTCTCATGCTTTGCTGATTTTAAAAAAGCCTTCGACTCCATTTGGAATGAGGGTCTATACAAATTGATAGAAAGTGGTGTTGGGGGAAAAACATATGACATTATAAAATCCATGTACACAAACAAGTCTGCGGTTAAAATTGGAGAAAAAAAACACAAGGCCGTGGGGTTAGACAGGGATGCAGCTTAAACCCAACCCTCTTCAACATATATATCAACAAATTGGCGAGGGCACTAGAACAATCTGCAGCACCCGACCTCACCCAGCTAGAATCTGAAGTCAAATGTATACTGTTTGCTGATGATCTGGTGCTTCTGTCACCAACCAAGGAGGGCCTACAGCAGCACCTAGATCTTATGCACAGATACTGCCAGACCTGGGCCCTGACAGTAAATCTCAGTAAGACCAAAATAATGGTGTTCCAAAAAAGGTCTAGTCGCCAGGACCACAAATACAAATTCCATCTAGACACCGTTGCCCTAGAGCACACAAAAAAACTATACATACCTTGGCCTAAACATCAGCGCCACAGGTAACTTCCACAAAGCTGTGAACGATCTGAGAGACAAGGCAAGAAGGGCCATCTATTCCATCAAAAGGAACATAAAATTCGACATACCAATTAGGATCTGGCTAGAAATAATCAGTTACAGAACTCATTGCCCTTTATGGTTGTGAGGTCTGGGGTCCGCTCACCAACCAAGAATTCACAAAATGGGACAAACACCAAATTGAAACTCTGCATGCAGAATTCTGCAAAAATATCCGCTGTGTACAATGTAAAACATCAAATAATACATGCAGAGCAGAATTAGGCCGATACTCGCTAATTATCAAAATCCAGAAAAGAGACGTTAAATTCTACAACCACGTAAAAGGAAGCGATTCCCAAACCTTCCACAACAAAGCAATCCCCTAAAGAGAGATGAACCTGGAGAAGAGTCCCCTAAGCAAGCTGGTCCAGGGGCTCTGTTCACAATCACAAACAGACCCCAGACAGCAACACAATTAGACCCAACCAAATCATGAGAAAACAAAAAGATGATTACTTAACACATTGGAAAGTATTGACAAAAAAAACAGAGCAAACTAGAATGCTATTTGGCCCTACACAGAGAGTACACAGGGGCAGAATACCTGACCACTGTGACTGACCCAAACCTAAGGAAAGATTTGACTATGTACAGCCTCAGTGAGCATAGCCTTGCTATTGAGAAAGACCGCCGTAGACAGACCTGGCTCTCAAGAGAAGACAGGCTATGTGCACACTGCCCACAAAATTAGGTGGAAACTGAGCTGCACTTCCTAGCCTCCTGCCAAATGTATTACCATATTAGAGAGACATATTTCCCTTAGATTACACAGATCCACAAAGAAATTGATAAAGAAAGAATTTGAATTTGATAAACTCCCATATGTACTGGGTTAAATACCACAGTGTGCATCACAGCAGCAAGATTTGTGACTTGTTGTCGCAAGAAAAGGGCAACCAGTGAAGAACAAAGACCATTGTAAATACAACCCATATTCATGTTTATTTATTTTCCCTTTTGTACTTTAACCATTTGCATGTTGTTACAACACTGTATATATATATATATAGAATATGACTTTTGAAATGTCTTTATTCATTTGGAACTGTGAGCATATGTTTACTGTTCATTTTTATTGTTTATTTTATTGTTTAGAGAGAGAGAGAGAGAGAGAGAGAGAGAGAGAGAGAGAGAGAGAGAAGAGGGACATATAGTCAAAGAGGGTGGCTCAGGTTTAAAGGGCTTAGAGAGAGTAAAACATGAGGTTGTCAAAGATCTCAGCCTCTCAACATTCTAATTGGTCCCAATGCTCAAGAACAGTGGTTCCCAAACTTTTTATTGTCCCGTACCCCTTCAAACATTGAACCTCCAGCTGTGTACTCCCTCTAGCACCAGGGTCAGCGCACTCTCACTGCCACACAATCACTATACGATACATTTATTAAACATAAGAATGAGTGTGAGTTTGTCACAACCCGGCTTGTGGGAAGTGACAAAAGTTCAAAACCTCTTGCGTCGACCTGAGACGCAGACGTCTCATCTAGCCATCAGCAAATGCAAATGCGCTACGCCAAATGCTAATAGCACTCGTTAAAACTCAAACGTTCATCAAAACACACATGCAGGGCACTGAATTAAAGCTACACTCGTTGTGAATCTAGCCAACAAGTCAGATTATTAAAATGCTTTTCGGCGAAAGCATGAGAAGCTATTATCTGATAGCATGCAACACCCCGAAATACCTGAAGGCGACGTAAACAAAAGAATTAGCGTAGCCAGCGCTACACAAATAGCAGAAATAAAATATAAAACTTTCATTACCTTGGACGAGCTTCTTTGTTGGCACTCCTATATGTCCCATAAACATCACTATTGGGTCTTTTTTTCGATTAAATCGGTCCATATATACCCAAAATATCCATCTATGGAAACTGTGTGATTCAGAAAAAAATACCGTTTCAAAACGCTACGTAATTTTTTTAAATTAAAAAAGTCGATGATAAACTTTCACAAAACACTTCGAAATACTTTTGTAATCCAACTTTAGGTATTAGTAAACGTTAATAATCTATCAAATTGATCATGAGGCGATGTGTATTCAATAGCTCCACGCTTTCAAATCATCTTCCGAAATCTCTCTTCCAAAACTTCCTGTCGGAGACCGGATGGAAAGTGGTCTCTCTTCCTCGTTTGACCAAGAAACAACGAGAAGGCAATTGACAAGACTGGTGACATCGTGTGGAAGCTGTAGGACTTGCAATCTCGGCCCCATTTAATTTCGTGCCCCTTGAACAATACATGCAAGTGGCGCATGGATATTTTTTTTTTTTTTTTTTCAGTGATCAGTTTTTCGTGCGCTTTTCGATGAAACAGACGCTCTGTTATAGTCACAGCGGTGATTTAACCAGTTTTAGAAACGTGAGAGTGTTTTCTATCCACACATACGAATCATATGCATATACTATATTCCTGGCATGAGTAGCAGGATGCCGAAATGTTGCGCGATTTTTAACAGAATGTTCGAAAAAGTAGGGGCTCGACTTAAGATTAAAGGATAAGGGCATAAATAATAATATAATAAAAATCAATAATTTTGCTCTTTATTTAACCATCTTACATATAAAACCTTATTTGTTCATTGAAAATCCACTCATCTACTCTCACATAGGTACGTGGTTACAAAGGGTATCAGTGTCTTAATAGCGAGCGATTTGCCAAGGCAGGATGCTCTGAGCGCAGCCCAATCAAGAAATCTCTCTTGTTCAGATATCGGTAAGTGGACTGGAGGCAGGGCATGAAAGGGATAACAAATCCAGTTGTTTGTGTAATCCGTTTCGGAAAAGTACCTGGTAATTACGCACCCAGCTCACTTAGGTGCATTGCTATGTCACATTTGACATTGTCCGTAAGCTTGAGTTCATTGGCACACAAAAGATCATGATGGAAAGACCTGTGTATTGTCCTTGTATTGTCCTTGTTAATGCAGACAGAGCCTCAATTTTGTCCCTTTTACCTCTTAAGCCTACCCCCTACTTTTTCGAACATTCTGTTAAAAATCGCGCAACATTTTGGCGTCCTGCTACTCATGCCAGGAATATAGTATATGCATATGATTAGTATGTGTGTATAGAAAACACTCTCACGTTTCTAAAACTGGTTAAATCACGGCTGTGACTATAACAGAACGTCTGTTTTATCGAAAAGCGCAGGAAAATCTGATCACTGAAAGTGGAAAAAAATATCCATGCGCCACTTCAACCCATTGTTAAAGGTGAACCGTATTAAATGAGGCCGAGGTTGCAGTACCTACAGCTTCCACAGGATGTCTAGAGTCTTCTCATTTGATTCGGATTTGATTCTTGGTAGAACCGACCCAAGGGAACCGATTCCCTCCGACCTCCAACTTGATGTATTGGCTGAGTTTTTTCCGGACATTTTTTCCAGACGACCACCTATCGAATTTACATCGCCTCCTGATGATTTTTATCGCTTATTAACGTGTACTAATACCTAAAGTTGCATTAGAAAAGTATTTCGAAGTGTTTTGTGAAAGTTTATCGTCGACTTTTTAACTTTTAAAAAATGACGTTACGTTATGAAACGCTATTTTTTTCAGTTTATCACACAGTCTTCATAGATCGATATCTAGGCTATATATGGACCGATTTAATCGAAAAAAGACCCAGTATTGATTATGGGACATCAAGGAGTGCCAACAAAGAAGATGGTCAAAGGTAATGAATGTTTTATATTTTATTGTGCGGTTTGTGTAGCGCCGACTATGCTAATTATTTTGTTTACATCCCCTACGGGTCTTTTGGGGTGTTACATGCTATCAGATAATAGCTTCTCATGCTTTCGCCGAAAAGCATTTTAAAAATCTGACTTGGTGCCTGGATTCACAATGAGTGTAGCTTTAATTCAATACCAAGCATGTGTATTTTAATGAACGTTTGCGTTTTAACTAATACTATTAGCGTTTAGCGTAGCGCATTTGCATTTCCAGAGCTCTAGTTGGGACGTCTGCGTCTCAAGTAGGAGCAAGAGTTAATTGACCCCCCATAAACGTAATGGACATATGCTAGGAGCTGTGCCAGGCCCGACACGTCTGTTGACTCATCCAGCTGTAACAGACATATACCAGGAGCTGTGCCAGGCCCGACACGTCTGTTGACTCATCCAGCTGTAACAGACATATGCTAGGAGCTGTGCCAGGCCCGACATGTCTGTTGACTCATCCAGCTGTAACAGACATATACCAGGTGTGCCAGGCCCGACATGTCTGTTGACTCATCCAGCTGTAACAGACATATACCAGGAGCTGTGCCAGGCCCGACATGTCTGTTGACTCATCCAGCTGTAACAGACATATACCAGGTGTGCCAGGCCCGACATGTCTGTTGACTCATCCAGCTGTAACAGACATATACCAGGAGCTGTGCCAGGCCCGACATGTCTGTTGACTCATCCAGCTGTAACAGACATATACCAGGTGTGCCAGGCCCGACATGTCTGTTGACTCATCCAGCTGTAACAGACATATACCAGGTGTGCCAGGCCCGACATGTCTGTTGACTCATCCAGCTGTAACAGACATATACCAGGTGTGCCAGGCCCGACATGTCTGTTGACTCATCCAGCTGTAACAGACATATACCAGGTGTGCCAGGCCCGACATGTCTGTTGACTCATCCAGCTGTAACGCATAGAATTCACTGGCTTGCATGCGAAGCAGTAATTGTTTCATAACATCTCCTGCCATGTCACTGATGCATTGTGAAACAGTGTTGTTTGATGCAGTCATTGTCAGTATAGTTGTTTTTGGCCTTTTTCCCCAGCTTTGTCCCAGCCATATCCACGGCAGCAGGAATAATGAAGTCCTCCACAATAGTATGGGGCTTGCCTATCCTAGCCACTCCTCTACAATAGTATGGGGCTTACCTATCCTAGCCACTCCTCTACAATAGTATGGAGCTTGTCTGTCCTAGCCACTCCTCTACAATAGTATGGGGCTTACCTATCCTAGCCACTCCTCTACAATAGTATGGAGCTTGTCTGTCCTGACTCATCCAGTATGGGGCTTACCTATCCTAGCCACATAGTATGGGGCTTACCTATCCTAGCCACTCCTCTACAATAGTATGGGGCTTGCCTATCCTAGCCACTCCTCTACAATAGTATGGGGCTTGCCTATCCTAGCCACTCCTCTACAATAGTATGGGGCTTACCTATCCTAGCCACTCCTCTACAATAGTATGGGGCTTGCCTATCCTAGCCACTCCTCTACAATAGTATGGGGCTTACCTATCCTAGCCACTCCTCTACAATAGTATGGAGCTTGTCTGTCCTAGCCACTCCTCTACAATAGTATGGGGCTTACCTATCCTAGCCACTCCTCTACAATAGTATGGAGCTTGTCTGTCCTAAACAATAGTATGGGGCTTGCCTATCCTAGCCACTCCTCTACAATAGTATGGGGCTTACCTATCCTAGCCACTCACAATAGTATGGAGCTTGTCTGTCCTAGCCACTCCTCTACAATAGTATGGAGCTTACCTATTTCCTCTACAATAGTATGGGGCTTACCTATCCTAGCCACTCCTCTACAATAGTATGGGGCTTACCTATCCTAGCCACTCCTCTACAATAGTATGGGGCTTACCTATCCTAGCCACTCCTCTACAATAGTATGGAGCTTGTCTGTCCTAGCCACTCCTCTACAATAGTATGGAGCTTGTCTGTCCTAGCCACTCCTCTACAATAGTATGGAGCTTGTCTGTCCTAGCCACTCCTCTACAATAGTATGGAGCTTACCTATCCTAGCCACTCCTCTACAATAGTATGGGGCTTACCTATCCTAGCCACTCCTCTACAATAGTATGGGGCTTACCTATCCTAGCCACTCCTCTACAATAGTATGGGGCTTACCTATCCTAGCCACTCCTCTACAATAGTATGGGGCTTACCTATCCTAGCCACTCCTCTACAATAGTATGGGGCTTACCTATCCTAGCCACTCCTCTACAATAGTATGGAGCTTGTCTGTCCTAGCCACTCCTCCACAATAGTATGGGGCTTGCCTATCCTAGCCACTCCTCTACAATAGTATGGGGCTTACCTATCCTAGCCACTCCTCTACAATAGTATGGGGCTTACCTATCCTAGCCACTCCTCTACAATAGTATGGGGCTTACCTATCCTAGCCACTCCTCTACAATAGTATGGGGCTTACCTATCCTAGCCACTCCTCTACAATAGTATGGGGCTTACCTATCCTAGCCACTACTCTACAATAGTATGGGGCTTGCCTATCCTAGCCACTCCTCTACAATAGTATGGGGCTTACCTATCCTAGCCACTCCTCTACAATAGTATGGAGCTTGTCTGTCCTAGCCACTCCTCTACAATAGTATGGGGCTTACCTATCCTAGCCACTCCTCTACAATAGTATGGGGCTTACCTATCCTAGCCACTCCTCTACAATAGTATGGGGCTTGCCTATCCTAGCCACTCCTCTACAATAGTATGGGGCTTGTCTGTCCTAGCCACTCCTCTACAATAGTATGGAGCTTGCCTGTCCTAGCCACTCCTCTACAATAGTATGGTGCTTGCCTGTCCCAGCCACTCTGTAGCTCACCATATAAGACACTTCTAGACCCTTCTTATTAATGGTATCTGTTGCTTTTATACATGTCTTACTACTCGAAAAGTGTCTTTATTCTCGCTCAAAAAACTCCTGTGGCTTATTTTTCAAATTGGCATGTTTTGTTGATAAATGTCTGCGCAAGAGTAATGGGTTCATAGAGTTGTGAGATGGTACTTTTACACATATAACACACTGTGGCTGAGGAAAGGCACTACTCCCAATATAAGTGAACCCCAAATCATATTTGCGCCTCTTCTATGGCCCAATGTCCCTGTCTGTCTCGTCTGTGCTTTCCTCCCGGATAAGGGGGCAGTAGCTCTTCGACTGCATCAGATTCACAACTGTCAGTGTCCTTGCTAGCTGGACTAACAACAAATGTAGAATTACTGATGCTAGAATTGGATGTGTTCATGGAAGCAGAACAACTTGTTTCGTCGACAGGTGCAAGTGTATTACTGCTGGTAGTAGACTTACTAAATGGACTGTTTGAAAAAAACAAACATGTGTGAGTGTGTGTGTGTGTGTGTGTGTGTGTGTGAGTGTGAGTGTGTCTCACCAGCTGAAGTGGCCCCCATGGTGCAGCAGTAGACTGACGGTACTGATCGCCACAATGACCAGGAATATCTTCTTCTGAGACATGATCCGCCGCTTCAATGAACCTGAGGGAGACGGAGGGAGGGAGGGAGGGAGTGAGAAAGAGAGAGAGTGAGAGAGAGAGAGAGAGAGAGAGAGAGAGAGAAGTGGGGCAGAGAAGACGGGAAGAAAGAAACAGAGAGATGGAGAGATAAGAGAGTAAGACAGGCGGAGAGAGATGGAAAAGAGATGTTATTATACATACAGTATATGCAAAACCAAAGGAGAGAAAGAGGGAGTTTTATTCAACATATAATTGGCCATATCCATTAGCAAGAGACTGTATAGTGACTAATGATAATGGCTTTGTGTCCATTAGCTCATTCCTCTTAGGACCCATTAAGATGCATGTGTTTCTGTCAGTAGACCCTATTGGTAGAATAGAATAGAACATGTTCTAATTCAATTCCATGGAATAGGCAACATAACCTCTAAAAGAATATGAGAGAGAGTGGTGGAGAATGGCATTCTGGAAATGATTCCACCACCAAGCCTCCTGCCCTCTCCTCTCCAGGTTGGGTTACTTACCTACCTGGAAACCACATTTAAACAACTTTCTCTCGTCAAGTGGTTCTCCATCCTGGTCCTGGGGACCCAAAAGGGTGCACACTTTTGTTTTTGCCCTGGCACTAACACACCTGATTCTAATCAAAGCCTTGATAATGAGTTGATTAAATGAATCAAGTGTGTCAGTGGTGCCAGGGCAACAAACAAGTGTTTTCCTTGAAAAAGACTGTTCTAGTCTATGCCAAGCTCTATCTGTCCTTGGGATGAGATGTTAAACCGACTTCTTATCCCGCTGTGGTCACTAGATCCCATGGCACTTTCTGCTAGTGTAGGGGGTGTTGACCCCTGTGCCCTGCATTCTGTGACCTGGGGAAGAGTTACAGAGGAGAGGAAGGAGGAGGGATGAATGAGCCAATTGGAAGTTGGGTATAATTACATGGCCATGATGGTATGAGGGCCAGATTGGGAATTTAGCCAGGACACCAGGGTTAACACCCCTACTCTTATGATAAGTGCCATGGGAACTTTAGCGATTACAGAGAGTCAGAATATCCATTTAATGTCCCATCTGAAAGACCGAGTATAGCCCTAGCAGATTACTATAAAGTGGCCCCATTGACCTCTATTGAAGATCACTAGTCTACCTACCCAGACAGACATTTCTCTTAGTGCCAACAGACAGACAGACAGAAGGTCCAGATAGCAGCAGACCCAGAGAGACACACACACACACCATTTTCCAGCAGTAAGTCGAGCCTTAGTTTTAAGCAGCGTGTGTGTGTGTGTGCGTGCGTGCGTGCGTGCGTGTGTGAGAGAGAGTGCAAGCCAGCCAGCCTGGTGGATCATGTGTCACAGAGAGTTAATAAGAAAGGGATTTAAGTTTCTCCCTTTCTCTCACGATCCACACACACACACACACACACACACACACACACACACACACACACACACACACACACACACACACACACACACACACACACACACACACACACACACACACACACACACACACACGCGCACACACACACACACACACAGTCTACTGCTACTAAATCATAGTGCTGTAGTGAGTGTAGGGTGTCAGCCCCTGTGCTGTCATATCTGAGCCGATCGTTGTGAAACCCAATCAGGCCTTTTTAATTAAACACGTCTCCTTTCTAGTGTGGCCAGAGTCTGGGGCAGAGGGTGTGTGTGTGTGTGTCTGTGTGTCTGTGTGTATGTGTCTGTGTGTCTGTGTGTGTGTGTGTGTGTGTGTGTGTGTGTGTGTGTGTGTGTGTGTGTGTGTGTGTGTGTGTGTGTGTGTGTGTGTGTGTGTGTGTGTGTGTGTGTGTGTGTGTGTGTGTGTGTGAGTGTGTGTCTGTGTGTGTGTGTGTGTCTGTGTGTGTGTGTGTGTGTGTCTGTGTGTGTGTGTGTGTGTGTGTGTGTGTGTGTGAGTGAGTGAGCTTTATTCCTACATGTTTCTTTTATCTGGGCGTTATTGCAATAAAGTTATCTTGGTCAAGTCTTGTAAAGGTGTAGGGTCTTATAACCATACGACACACACAATTCAATCTGTCAGTTTCTCTTAATTTCTCTGGTGCTTCTCTCTCTCTCTCTCTCTGTCTCTCTCTACCTCGGTCTCTCTCTCTCCCTTGCTCTCTCTCTACCTCGGTCTCTCTCTCTCCCTTGCTCTCTCTCTACCTCGGTCTCTCTCTCCCCCTCGGTCTCTCTCTCCCTCGGTCTTTCTCTCTCCCTCGGTATCTCTCTCTCCCTCGGTCTCTCTCTCTCCCTCAGTCTTTCTCTCTCCCTCAGTCTCTCTCTCTCCTCGGTCTCTCTCTCCCCCTCGGTCTCTCTCTCCCCCTCGGTCTCTCTCTCCCCCTCGGTCTCTCTCTCCCCCTCGGTCTCTCTCTCCCCCTCGGTCTCTCACTCCCCCTCGGTCTCTCTCTCCCCTCGGTCTCTCACTCCCCCTCGGTCTCTCTCTCTCCCTCGGTCTCTCTCTCTCCCTCGGTCTCTCTCTCCCTCGGTCTCTCTCTCTCCCTCGGTCTCTCTCTCCCTCGGTCTCTCTCTCTCCCTCGGTCTCTCTCTCCCTCGGTCTCTCTCTCCCTCGGTCTCTCTCTCCCTCGGTCTCTCTCTCTCTCTTTCTCTTTCTCTCCCTCGGACTATCTCTTTCTGATTCCCTTTATTTTCTTTTAGAATAATTCAACACCAAACATCGTTGGACAGTGGAGTCAAAGTATGTCATACCCACTCACTGTGGAACAAACAAGACATGTTTTGCATGACCAACATAACAGTTTGAGGCTTGCCTTAATGAAGTAATGAGCAGACCTTCACACTAGCTAACTCACGCCTAACCCCGGTAGATGCATATGGTCGATGCTGATGCGGTCTTGTACTGAATTTATACGCTGACCCCTAACCTTTGACTTTCTGTCATAGACCTCCCTCACTAGGTTTTCTAGACGGGATACAAGGCCCACAAAACTGCTGTCCATCTGGTCAGTTTAGGGTGAAGTTACAGGACCATGATTTCCATTTGATTTAGATCTCATAACACATCCATACTGTTACTTCCCAAATATGTTGGTAACACTTAATAACTTAAATGAATTAGCAATTCTAAATTTACAATGCTAAGTGGGTGGGTGAAAGATCCTCCCTACCCTTTCAGTTTGTTCTATTTAATGCTGTGCTGTGTCTCAGTGTCACTGTCTGCAAAATCTTTGAGATGTATCCATCCTTTCTCCCCCTCTCATCACCCTCCACCCCTAATCTCTATCCCCTCTATTTCCCTCTTCAACCTTCAAGTGGAACATGCTGATACAGTAGTTACAGTAGTTAGGTGGGAGAGGGGGGGGGGGGTTATTTATCCACTACTTAAAGGGATACTCATGGATAACATTTATCCACTACTTAAAGGGATACTCATGGATAACATTTATTCACAACTTAAAGGGATACTCATGGATAACATTTATTCACTACTTAAAGGGATACTCATGGATAACATTTATTCACTACTTAAAGGGATACTCATGGATAACATTTATTCACTACTTAAAGGGATACTCATGGATAACATTTATCCACTAAAGGGATACTCATGGATAACATTTATCCACTACTTAAAGGCATACTCATGGATAACATTTATCCACTACTTAAAGGGATACTCATACTTCATTGCCTAAAGTACCAGAAGTATCCATTTAAGTAGAGTATTGACTTTTTGGGATGTGCCTCTCTATTATATTTCATTGCCAAAATCCTGAAGTATCCCTTTAATGTGACATAATGTTTGTATTAGCATCAATCGTCTCATAGTAGGAGTGCTGATCTAGAATCCGGTCCCACCTGTCTATGTCATCTGATTCATTTTGATCTAAAAGGCAAAAATAATCTGAAATAAGCACTCCTGCTCTATGCTTGATACGTACGGCCCCAGTTCTAAGAAATCCAAGAAATCCTCCACTTTTCTGTTTGCTGTCATTATCTTACCGAATCTATCTGATATAATATGATGGCTTGAAATTGTCCTTTGCACGGCCTCCCAATCCTTTTCTCCCCATGCCTCCCTCCATCCTTTTCTCCCCATGCCTCCCTCCCTCCCGCTCTCCATCCCCCTCTCTTTATCTGCTCTTCTGAAAAACATCCTCCCTCCTCCTCCATCCTTTCTACCCCTACCATCCCCAACCGTTTCTTCATACCCTCATGTATCCTACACTCATCCTTTCTCCCCGCTCCTCATCCCCCATCCTTCTACACCCCCACCTCCACCCTCTCCCCTCCTTTTCCCCTCCGGCCCAATCCCTTCTCCCCTCACCTCTACCCCCTCCCCTTCTCCTCGCCCCAACCCCTTCTCCCTACAGTAAGCCCATTCACTTTCTGACACCCTATTTCCTGTATAGTGCACTACAGGGCTACCCATAGTGCTCTGGTTAAAAGTAGTGCACTATTTAGGGAATAGGATTTAATTTGGGATGCAGACGTTGTCTTGGGCCACACCCTATTAGCCAGACACACTGAGATAGACTCTTTGTGGTCCTGAGACGTTCATTGCTGTTTTGCTGCCTCTATGAAGGAACAACACTCCCAGAGAGGAGAGAGAGAGAGAGAGAGAAGAGAGAGAAAGAACAAGATGGAGAAAGAGACAGAACAAGAGGGAGAGTAAAAGTAGGTTATATAAAAACCTTTCAAATGTTCCCAAATATGACATTGCCATTTATAGAAAAATACAATTGAACAACAAACATATTAGCAATTTGGGAAACAACAATCATCATTTTCTTTTCTCATAATCATGAATTAGAAAACAGTCTGTGAGTCTTTTGAATCACCCAAACAGACCATTACTGACTCAGATTCTATCAGAAATACAGCCCTAATGCTCTAAAACACTCAAAAAGATTGCTCCACTTTCGTTGTTTTGGATAGAGGAAGGATAATTCACCCCAAATAAAGCATTTAGGTCTGTCTGTGTGTGTGTGTGTGTGTGTGTGTGTGTGTGTGTGTGTGTGTGTGTGTGAGGCGGGGGTGCTGGCCCCTGCTTGAACTGACAGGTCAGCTGTTCATTTACATAATACGCATCCTCATCACCAAATTAGTTTACGCTTCAGGTCCCTCTTCTCCGAAACACACTTGAATCACTTTCACACACATGCTGCCAAGCACAGTCAGTTACCACGATGCTGTCGCTCTACCAAGCACAGTTAGTTACCACGATGCTGTCACTCTACCAAGCACAGTCAGTTACCATGATGCTGTCGCTCTACCAAGCACAGTCAGTTACCACGATGCTGTCGCGCTACCAAGCACAGTCAGTTACCACGATGCTGTCGCACTACCAAGCACAGTCAGTTACCACGATGCTGTCGCACTACCAAGCACAGTCAGTTACCACGATGCTGTCGCGCTACCAAGCACAGTCAGTTACCACGATGCTGTCACGCTACCAAGCACAGTCAGTTACCACGATGCTGTCGCACTACCAAGCACAGTCAGTTACCACGATGCTGTCGCACTACCAAGCACAGTCAGTTACCACGATGCTGTCGCACTGCCAAGCACAGTCATTTACCATGATGCTGTCGCACTGCCAAGAACAGTCAGTTACTACGATGTTGTCACACTGCCAAGTTACTGCCACAATCATTTACCATGATGCTGCACTACCAAGCACAGTCAGTTACCATGCTGTCACACTGCTGTCACAATCTACTACCAAGCACAGTCAGATGCTGTCACCAAGCACAGTCATGCTGTCGCACTACCAAGCACAGTCAGTTACCACGATGCTGTTGCACTACCAAGCACAGTCAGTTACCACGATGCTGTTGCACTACCAAGCACAGTCAGTTACCACGATGCTGTCGCACTACCAAGCACAGTCAGTTACCAAGCACAGTCAGTTGCCACAATGCCACGATGCTGTCGCGCTACCAAGCACAGTCATTTACCACAATGCTGTCGCGTTTACCACGATGCTGTCGCGCTACCAAGCACAGTCAGTTGCCACAATGCTGTCGCACTACCAAGCATAGTCAGTTACCACGATGCTGTCGCGCTACCAAGCACAGTCAGTTACCACGATGCTGTCGCGCTACCAAGCACAGTCAGTTGCCACAATGCTGTCGCGCTACCAAGCACAGTCATTTACCACAATGCTGTATACTGCCAAGCACAGTCATTTACCACAATGCTGTATACTGCCAAGCACAGTCATTTACCACAATGCTGTATACTGCCAAGCACAGTCATTTACCACAATGCTGTATACTGCCAAGCACAGTCATTTACCACAATGCTGTATACTGCCAAGCACAGTCATTTACCACAATGCTGTATACTGCCAAGCACAGTCAGTTATCACGATGCTGTTGTGCCAACCTGCGTCTACACACGCACACGCACACGCACACCGATCTTCATGATTTCTACATAGTGAATAATACTATTGTGACTAATTTTGTGTATGTCCATGACATGAAATCCAAATAGAAATCCATTTAAATTACAGGTTTTAATGCAACAAAATAGGAAAAACGCCAAGGGGGATGAATACTTTTGCAAGTCACTATATATATACTCATACTATTAATATGATGTTTGCTATGGTTGCAACTTTACCATAACTTTTAATGATGTCTAATATGGAAACAGAAGGCTGGATCAATATGTTACCAAAATCACACATTGAAACTACATTTGAATGATTAAATGCCATGTAAAGAAAACTCTGTCAAGTCCAGATGCAATTATTTTCAAAGTAAGCATCTCCCATGTATCATATTGACAGAGACTCCTTATTAAACCAGCTCTAAGGATCTAAGAACATAATTACCTGAATAAGAAACAAATAACACCAGTTGATCCGAAGACACACACAGCATACACACACACATGCCACAAAGGTGAGGGGGTAAAGGTCATAGGTCAAACTGGTGATGATGATGATATTGAAGGGGGTCATTTCCTTGGTACTAATTTCCTGTGAGAGTCAGCTATGTACAGCTCCACTTGTCTGAAGTTATTTTCCTCTGTAGGATGTACACCATTTATTGAACTGCAACGCCTCATAGACATGTGAGTGTAGCCTGATCCTGGATCTGTTTGTGCTGTCTTGCGTGACAATGAGTGCCAAGGCTATGGCAAAACAGTAAAAACTGATCTGGGCTCAGGCTAGTGCCTGTGAGTCTGCCAGTGGGGTTGGTTGAATTATTAATTGTGATGTAACAATAAATGTGCTGTTCCCACAAGTTCTCCTAATTCTAAAAATGCCAGAGCAGATGGCACATAGCCTCTGACAGAGATGTGGTGTTCAAGAAGAAGGAAAGGAGAGAGACAGAGATGGTGATAATGAGAGGGGTGAGGAAATAAAAATAGAGGGGGGGGCAGAGAGAGCGAACCGGTAGAGAAACAAATAAAAAGGAGAAAAGGAG
The DNA here is from genome assembly GCF_018296145.1 of Oncorhynchus tshawytscha. NCBI lineage: Eukaryota > Metazoa > Chordata > Actinopteri > Salmoniformes > Salmonidae > Oncorhynchus > Oncorhynchus tshawytscha. The sequence continues at coordinate 17,196,518 of NC_056438.1, read as the reverse complement.
AGAGAAGAGAAACGGGGATGGTGATGGAGAGAGGGAGGGAGGCAAAAAGAGAGGGGGGGGGGGCAGAGCGAGAGACAGAGGGAGGGCTGCAGGCAGGCAGACAGCAGTAAATGTGATCTCTCGCTGCTGTGGTGAAGAGCTTTAAAGACAGTAATCAGATTCCACACGCCACTCGAGCTTCCTCTAACTCTAGTGGCTGGCCAGGCGCTAAATACTCTGGTCCTCTAACTTCTCCTGTACACCAGCCAGGAGGAGGAGGTCCTCTTTCTCCTCTACACCAGCCAGGAGGAGGTCCTCTTTCTCCTCTACACCAGCCAGGAGGAGGAGGTCCTCTTTCTCCTCTACACCAGCCAGGAGGAGGAGGTCCTCTTTCTCCTCAACACCAGCCAGGAGGAGGAGGTAGAGGTCCTCTTTCTCCTCTACACCAGCCAGGAGGAGGAGGTAGAGGTCCTCTTTCTCCTCTACACCAGCCAGTGGGAGGAGGTGTAGGTGCTCTTTCTCCTCTACACCAACCAGGAGGAGGAGGTGGTGGTCCTCTTTCTCATCTACACCAACCAGGAGGAGGTGGTGGAGGTCCTCTTTCTCCTCTACACCAACCAGGAGGAGGAGGTGTAGGTCCTCTTTCTCCTCTACACCAACCAGGTGGAGGTCCTCTTTCTCCTCTACACCAACCAGGAGGAGGAGGTGTAGATCCTCTTTTCCTCTACACCAACCAGGAGGAGGAGGTGGAGGTCCTCTTTCTCCTCTACACCAACCAGGAGGAGGAGGTGGTGGTCCTCTTTCTCCTCTACACCAACCAGGAGGAGGAGGTCCTCTTTCTCCTCGACACCAACCAGGAGGAGGAGGTGGAGGCCCTCTTTCTCTTCTCCTCTACGCCAACCAGGAGGAGGAGGTGGAGGTCCTCTTTCTCCTCTACACCAATCAGGAGGAGGAGGTGGAGGTCCTCTTTCTCCTCTACACCAACCAGGAGGAGGAGGTGTAGGTCCTTTTTCTCCTCTACACAAACCAGGAGAAGGAGGTGTAGGTCCTCTTTCTCCTCTACACCAACCAGGAGGAGGAGGTAGATGTCCTCTTTCTCCTCTACACCAACCAGGAGGAGGAGAGGGGTCCTCTTTCTCCTCTACACTAACCAGGAGGAGGAGGTCCTCTTTCTCCTCTACACCAACCAGAAGGAGGAGGTCCTCTTTCTCCTCTACACCAACCAGGAGGAGGAGGTGTAGGTCCTCTTTCTCCTCTACACCAACCAGGAGGAGGAGGTGGAGGTCCTCTTTCTCCTCTACACCAACCAGGAGGAGGTGGTGGAGGTCCTCTTTCTCCTCTACACCAACCATGAGGAGGAGGTGTAGATCCTCTTTCTCCTCTACACCAACCAGGAGGAGGAGAGGGGGGTCCTCTTTCTCCTCTACACCAACCAGGAGGAGGAGGTGGAGGTCCTCTTTCTCCTCTACACCAACCAGGAGGAGGAGGTCCTCTTTCTCCTCTACACCAACCAGGAGGAGGAGGGCCTCTTTCTCCTCTACACCAACCAGGAGGAGGAGGTCCTCTTTCTCCTCTACACCAACCAGGAGGAGGAGGTGTAGATCCTCTTTCTCCTCTATACCAACCAGGAGGAGGAGGTGGAGGTCCTCTTTCTCCACTACACCAACCAGGAGCAGGAGGTGGAGGTCCTCTTTCTCCTCTACACCAACCAGGAGGAGGAGGTGGTGGTCCTCTTTCTCCTCTACACAAACCAGGAGGAGGAGGTCCTCTTTCTCCTCTACACCAACCAGAAGGAGGAGGTCCTCTTTCTCCTCTACACCAACCAGGAGGAGGAGGTGTAGGTCCTCTTTCTCCTCTACACCAACCAGGAGGAGGAGGTGTAGGTCCTCTTTCTCCTCTACACCAACCAGGAGGATGAGATGGACGTCCTCTTTCTCCTCTACACCACCCAGGAGGAGGTGGTGTAGGTCCTCTTTCTCCTCTACACCAACCAGGAGGAGGAGGTGGAGGTCCTCTTTCTCCTCTACACCAACCAGGAGGAGGAGGTGTAGATCCTCTTTCTCCTCTACACCAACCAGGAGGAGGAGGTGGAGGTCATCTTTCTCCTCTACACCAACCAGGAGGAGGTGTAGATCCTCTTTCTCCTCTACACCAACCAGGAGGAGGAGGTGTAGGCGGAAGGGGTGCAGGTGTTATAGAAAGAGCAGAGAATTAATCTTCTTCACAAAATGTATGCACAGAATTTATATATTTTTCCCCACAAAACAATGTTACAAACAGCGTTACAGATAGATTACAGAGACCCTCCGTCTGAGGAGAGACTAATTAATCCTCCAGACACCCTAGGGGAGAGTCGCTCTGCACCACTCTCACACTTACACAATGCTCCCCACCGAGCCGGGTCAGTTGGAAGATAATCATTTATTACGTTAACGGTATGACTGACCCCCACCAGTCAGTCATGCCCCTCAAGGGGAACGACCTTTACACCTTTACACTATTATTTTATCAATGTTTTATCTGCTTTTATTCATCAGTATTTTTAAACACTGAAGTTGAATCTGTTTTCATCGCAAATTATCTACTCCGTTTGAGCATTGTTTGTTGTGTTGAAAAACATTTTAAAAATCATGTATTTGGCTGCTGCTGCTAGTAAGGATTTGTTTGAATAAGAAAAGAGTTATTTGAAACATCCTACTGTATTTTATTATGCATTGAAAGGTCTAGTTGTCTATTATGACACCTGTGTACACACCTGTGGATATCCTATGGGGCTTTCCACAGAATCGGTCCTGATACTGGACACTATAACTGGGCGGCCAATCCAGTTTGTTCTTGTAGGCCTGTGTCAACTAGAGTTCTCATTATCAGCCTGAACCCGACGGTGTCCGGCGGCCCGGCCTGGCCCGGTCTTATGTATGTCTGTTATAAAAAAAAAATATTGTTCTCCAATATTTTTGTTTATGACACAAATGTCAACCGTACTAGTTGTTCAGGCTCTGATCTTATCCCATCTTGATTACTGTCTGGTAATAAGGTCAGGTGCAGCAAAGAAAGACCTAGCAAAGCTGCAGCTGTCTCAAAACAGAGCAGCACACCTTGCCCTGAACTGCACACACAGAACTAACATCAACAACATGCATGTTAGTCTTTCCTGGTTGAGGGTTGACGAGAGATTAACTGCCTCTCTTCCAGTTTTTATGAGAACTATTACTGCGATGAAAATTCCAGATTGTCTGCATGATCAAATAACATTCAGACACCCATACACAACCCACAAGACATGACATACCAGGGGTCTCTTCAGACACCCATACACAACCCACAAGACATGACCTACCAGGGGTCTCTTCAGACACCCATATACAACCCACAAGGCATGACATACCAGGGGTCTCTTCAGACACCCATACACAACCCACAAGACATGACATACCAGGGGTCTCTTCAGACACCCATATACAACCCACAAGATATGACATACCAGGGGTCTCTTCAGACACCCATATACAACCCACAAGACATGACATACCAGGGGTCTCTTCACAGTCCCCAAGTCCAAAATGAATTCACGGCAACTCACAGCATTATTCAGAGTGCCCGGTGGGTTTCCGGGTTGTCTAACTGGCTTAAGAAAGAAAGAAAACGGTGTGTGTCTGTGCACCTTTTAGCCTACTATGGATGGCTCTCTCTCAGCCACAGCAGCTGGTGACACACCAGGTTTCCAATCTTGGCTGGGCCAGAGAAACTTGATTGAAATGTTTCAATTTTTGATAGGAATAGGCTGGAGTGCACTTCAGGAGAATGATGATCCACAAGACCATGACAGGCAGCGCATCTCAGTAAAGAAGAAGACCATATTTTAATGGCGTCTGTTAACACTGATACATCCAAACAAAATGCACCCTATGACTGCCCTGCTAATGCGCCTTGACCTTGTAATCTATCAAAAGCAGACCCATAACTGATTAAAATGTTTTTCTAATCAAACATACATTTAAAACACTGGGCTTTTGAGTGCTTCCGGCGCCGACTCAGAGCTTCCGGCGCCGACAGAGATGGCCGCCTCGCTTCGCGTTCCTAGGAAACTATGCAGTTTTTTGTTTTTTTACGTGTTATTTCTTACACTAGTACCCCAGGTCATCTTAGGTTTCTTTACATACAGCCGACAAGAACTACTGAATATAAGATCAGCGTCAACTCACCATCAGTACGACCAAGAATATGTTTTTCGCGATGCGGATCCTGAGTTCTGCCTTACAACCAGTGTAACCGAGTGGATCACATGCAGCGACCAAAAAAAAAAAACGACTCAGAAAAAGAGGGAAACGAAGCGGTCTTCTGGTCAGACTCCGGAGACGGGCACATCGTGCACCACTCCCCAGCATTCTTCTTGCCAATGTCCAGTCTCTTGACAACAAGGTTGATGAAATCCGAGCAAGGGTAGCATTCCAGAGGGACATCAGAGACTGTAACGTTCTCTGCTTCACGGAAACATGGCTCACCGGAGAGACGCAATCCGAAGCGGTGCAGCCAGCGGGTTTCTCCACGCATCGCGCCGACAGGAACAAACATCTTTCTGGTAAGAAGACGGGCGGGGGCGTATGCCTTATGGCCAACGTGACATGGTGTGATGAAGGAAACATACAGGAACTCAAATCCTTCTGTTCACCTGATTTAGAATTCCTCACAATCAAATGTAGACCGCATTATCTACCAAGAGAATTCTCTTCGATTATAATCACAGCCGTATATATCCCCCCCCAAGCAGACACATCGATGGCTCTGAACGAACTTTATTTAACTCTCTGCAAACTGGAAACGATTTATCCGGAGGCTGCATTCATTGTAGCTGGGGATTTTAACAAGGCTAATCTGAAAACAAGACTCCCTAAATTTTATCAGCATATTGATTGCGCAACCAGGGGTGGAAAGACCCTGGATCATTGTTACTCTAACTTCCGCGACGCATATAAGGCCCTGCCCCGCCCCCTTTCGGAAAAGCTGACCACGACTCCATTTTGTTGATCCCTGCCTACAGACAGAAACTAAAACAAGAAGCTCCCACGCTGAGGTCTGTCCAACGCTGGTCCGACCAAGCTGACTCCACACTCCAAGACTGCTTCCATCACGTGGACTGGGAGATGTTTCGTATTGCGTCAGACAACAACATTGACGAATACGCTGATACGGTGTGCGAGTTCATTAGAACGTGCGTTGAAGATGTCGTTCCCATAGCAACGATTAAAACATTCCCTAACCAGAAACCGTGGATTGATGGCAGCATTCGTGTGAAACTGAAGGCACAAACCACTGCTTTTAATCAGGGCAAGGTGTCTGGTAACATGACTGAATACAAACAGTGCAGCTATTCCCTCCGCAAGGCTATCAAACAAGCTAAGCGCCAGTACAGAGACAAAGTAGAATCTCAATTCAACGGCTCAGACACAAGAGGTATGTGGCAGGGTCTACAGTCAATCACGGACTACAGGAAGAAACCCAGCCCAGTCACGGACCAGGATGTCTTGCTCCCAGGCAGACTAAATAACTTTTTGCCCGCTTTGAGGACAATACAGTGCCACTGACACGGCCTGCAACGGAATCATGCGGTCTCTCCTTCACTGCAGCCGAAGTGAGTAAGACATTTAAACGTGTTAACCCTCGCAAGGCTGCAGGCCCAGACGGCATCCCCAGCCGCGCCCTCAGAGCATGCGCAGACCAGCTGGCCGGTGTGTTTACGGACATATTCAACCAATCCCTATACCAGTCTGCTGTTCCCACATGCTTCAAGAGGGCCACCATTGTTCCTGTTCCCAAGAAAGCTAAGGTAACTGAGCTAAACGACTACCGCCCCGTAGCACTCACATCCGTCATCATGAAGTGCTTTGAGAGACTAGTCAAGGACCATATCACCTCCACCCTACCTGACACCCTTGACCCACTCCAATTTGCTTACCGCCCAAATAGGTCCACAGACGATGCAATCTCAACCACACTGCACACTGCCCTAACCCATCTGGACAAGAGGAATACCTATGTGAGAATGCTGTTCATCGACTACAGCTCGGCATTCAACACCATAGTACCCTCCAAGCTCGTCATCAAGCTCGAGACCCTGGGTCTCGACCCCGCCCTGTGCAACTGGGTACTGGACTTCCTGACGGGCCGCCCCCAGGTGGTGAGGGTAGGCAACAACATCTCCTCCCCGCTGATCCTCAACACTGGGGCCCCACAAGGGTGCGTTCTGAGCCCCCTCCTGTACTCCCTGTTCACCCACGACTGCGTGGCCATGCACGCCTCCAACTCAATCATCAAGTTTGCGGACGACACAACAGTGGTAGGCTTGATTACCAACAACGACGAGACGGCCTACAGGGAGGAGGTGAGGGCCCTCGGAGTGTGGTGTCAGGAAAATAACCTCACACTCAACGTCAACAAAACTAAGGAGATGATTGTGGACTTCAGGAAACAGCAGAGGGAACACCCCCATCCACATCGATGGAACAGTAGTGGAGAGGGTAGCAAGTTTTAAGTTCCTCGGCATACACATCACAGACAAACTGAATTGGTCCACTCACACAGACAGCATCGTGAGGAAGGCGCAGCAACGCCTCTTCAACCTCAGGAGGCTGAAGAAATTCGGCTTGTCACCAAAAGCACTCACAAACTTCTACAGATGCACAATCGAGAGCATCCTGGCGGGCTGTATCACCGCCTGGTATGGCAACTGCACCGCCCTCAACCGTAAGGCTCTCCAGAGGGTAGTGAGGTCTGCACAACGCATCACCGGGGGCAAACTACCTGCCCTCCAGGACACCTACACCACCCGATGCTACAGGAAGGCCATAAAGATCATCAAGGACATCAACCACCCGAGCCACTGCCTGTTCACCCCGCTGTCATCCAGAAGGCGAGGTCAGTACAGGTGCATCAAAGCTGGGACCGAGAGACTGAAAAACAGCTTCTATCTCAAGGCCATCAGACTGTTAAACAGCCACCACTAACATTGAGTGGCTACTGCCAACACACTGTCAATGACACTGACTCTACTCCAGCCACTTTAATCATGGGAATTGATGGGAAATTATGTAAATATATCACTAGCCACTTTAAACAATGCTACCTTATATAATGTTACTTACCCTACATTGTTCATCTCATATGCATACGTTGATACTGTACTCTATATCATCGACTGCATCCTTATGTAATACATGTATCACTAGCCACTTTAACTATGCCACTTGGTTTACATACTTATCTCATATGTATATACTGTACTCGATATCATCTACTGTATCTTGCCTATGCTGCTCTGTACCATCACTCATTCATATATCCTTATGTACATATTCTTTATCCCCTTACACTGTGTATAAGACAGTAGTTTTTTTTTGGAATTGTTAGTTAGATTACTTGCTCGTTATTACTGCATTGTCGGAACTAGAAGCACAAGCATTTCGCTACACTCGCATTAACATCTGCTAACCATGTGTATGTGACAAATAAAATTTGATTTGATTTGATTTGATTTGATTATTCAAATAGGAGTTTGGCGGAAAATCTCATTATTTATTTATTGCTTCATTAATCAAGGTGTAACGTCTGCGTCCAACTCACACCCTCAAACACGTAGATATCCTGAACGCAGCTCACTTTCCAGCCCACACTCTCAAACACCTAGATCCCCTGAACGCAGCTCACTCTCCAGATCCTAATCACCTGAATTCTAATCACCTGTTCACACACCTGTATGTCATTATCCCACACTATTTAGTTCAGTTCTTTGCACCCCATCACTGTGAGGTATTATTTGTTTTGGGACATGTCTTTCAGAGTGCTGGGTTGGTCCCGGTGATTTACTCCTCCTGTGTATGATAGTTTTTGCCTGACTCACTAACGATGCCTTTTGCTTATTCCCTGCCTGTACTTTAGCCCATCAGATTTCCTGTTCTCTACCTATTGCCTGATCTCCCGGACGACGTTACTAGCCTTCTCCCTGCCTGTACTGTTGCCTTTTGGACCCCTGTGTATGACCTTCTGCCTGCCCCTGGACCCAGCTACCTGCTCCTCCTGTGTATGACCTTCTGCCTGCCCCTGGACCCAGCTACCTGCTCCTCCTGTGTATGACCTTCTGCCTGCCCTGGACCCAGCTACCTGCTCCTCCTGTGTATGACCTTCTGCCTGCCCCTGGACCCAGCTACCTGCTCCTCCTGTGTATGACCTTCTGCCTGCCCCTGGACCCAGCTACCTGCTCCTCCTGTGTATGACCTTCTGCCTGCCCCTGGACCCAGCTACCTGCTCCTCCTGTGTATGACCTTCTGCCTGCCCCTGGACCCAGCTACCTGCTCCTCCTGTGTATGACCTTCTGCCTGCCCCTGGACCCAGCTACCTGCTCCTCCTGTGGTCCTTTACAATAAACACCTGCTGCGCCCTTCGCATGAAACCAGCACTCTGTCTCCCCTCGTGTTCATTACACAAGGCTCCATTTGTTATTTCATTTCAAATGATTTAAAGACATGAATGACTCATGCTGGGTAATGACATGAATGACTCATGCTGGGTAATGACATGAATGACTCATGCTGGGTAATGACATGAATGACTCATGCTGGGTAATGACATGAATGACTCATGCTGGGTAATGACATGAATGGCTCATGCTGGGTAATGACATGAATGGCTCATGCTGGGTAATGACATGAATGGCTCATGCTGGGTAATGACATGAATGAATGATTGATTGATTATATAGAAGTAGGAAGAGTTAAGACATGATGCTTTCTCACAGCTCAATGGAGAATAGATTATTTAAGGCTGCCATGTGAGTTGAGCAAAATAATACATTTGATTTAGGCTACATTATCGCATGCTAAATGTTTCTGAAAAGTGATAGATGAGCAAACAAATAAATGAGCTACCACCTCCACTCGCCCAGTGAGCGATCAATGAACCAAATATACAGAAAGAGATTTAGTGAAACGAAATCACATTGACTGATTATCAGACAAGTCACAGGATTTTGTTAGGGAGTAGAACAGACTACTGCGGAGAAGTACATAACATGCTAGCAAAATGTTCTGTTTATTAATATATGCTCAAACGAGAGTGAAGATGAGCACTCACCTCAATTTAGCAAACATTTTCCCAGCCTAGTTGTTACCAAATATCCAAACAAAAATCGGACATTGATTATGAAGATGAGCTAGTGTACATGCCTTAAATTGCGTTAGTCTCCTTTATTCCAACAGTTGATCATAACTAAGGTCACATTTCCTCTCTCTGCGCTTTTTCTAGGCCCAACGGATGTTTCTTTGTCCCCTCACTCCGCTGCTGCTTGCCTCCACCGCATTGTTCTCAACACAAGTTCAAAGTTCAAATCAACAAGATAAAATCAATATACTGGTAGGTAGAACTCCGGATTTATTTCGGGTTCGGGCACATTTCATTTTCTGTGATGTCAGACTGAGCCTGAGTAATGGCTTCAGCTCACAGGACTTGGGTCAGACTGGGCTCGAAATGTCAGGCCCGATGAGAATTCTAGAGTGAGCCCAGATGGCTTATTGCCACTGGTGCTGTTCAGTTACATCATCATTGTGCGCCGGGCTAAAGCCTACCAAATGCATCCCAGTCTAAACAGTTTGCACATATATTATGACAAAATAATACAGTTGAAGTCGGAAGTGGTCATACATACACCTTAGCCAAATACATTTAAACTCAATTTTCACAATTCCTAACATTTAATCCTATAAAGAATTCCCTGTCTTAGGTCAGTTAGGATCACCATATTTTTTAAAGAATGTGAAATGTCAGAATAATAGTAGAGAGAATCACTTATTTCAGCTTTTATTTCTTTCATCACATTCCCAGTGGGTCAGAAGTTTACATACATTCAATTAGTATTTGGTAGCATTGCCTTTAAATTGCTTAACTTGGGTCAAATGTTTCAGGTAGCCTTCCACAAGCTTCCCACAATAAGTTGGGTGAATTTTGGCCCATTCCTCCTGACAGCTGGTGTAACTGAGTCAGGTTTATACACCTCCTTGCTCGCACACGCTTTTTCAGTTCTGCCCACAATTTTTCTATAGGATTGAGGTCAGGGCTTTGTGATGGACACTCCAATACCTTGACTTTGTTGTCCTTAAGTCATTTTGACACAACTTTGGATGTATGCTTGGGCTCATTGTCCATTTGGAAGACCCATTTGCGACCAAGCTTTAACTTCCTGACAGATGTCTTGAGATGTTGCTTCAATATATCCACATAATTTTCCTTTCCTCATGATGCCATCTATTTTGTGAAGTGCACCAGTCCCTCCTGCAACAAAGCACCCCCACAACCTGATGCTGCCACCCCCGTGCTTCATGGTTGGGATGGTGTTCCTCGGCTTGCAAGCCTCCCCATTTTTCCTCCAAAAATAAAGATGGTCATTTTGGCCAAACAGTTCTATTTTTGTTTCATCAGACCAGAGGACATTTCTCCAAAAAGTAAAATCTTTGTCCCCATGTGCAGTTGCAAACCATAGTCTGGCTTTTTATGGTAGTTTTGGAGTAGTGGCATCTTCCTTGCTGAGCGGCCTTTCAGGTTATGTCGATATAGGACTCGTTTTACTGTGGATATAGATACTTTTGTACCTGTTTCCTCCAGCATCTTCACAAGGTTCTTTGCTGTTGTTCTGGGATTGATTTGCACTTTTCGCACCAAAGTACATTCATCTCTAGGAGACAGAACGCATCTCCTTCCTGAGCGGTATGACGGCTGCGGGGTCCCATGGTGTTTATACTTGCGTACTATTGTTTGTACAGATGAACGCGGTACCTTCAGGCATTTGGAAATTGCTTCCAAGGATGAACCTGACTTGTGGAGGTCTACAATTTCTTTTCTGATGTCTTGACTGATTTCTTTTGATTTTCCCATGATGCCAAGCAAAGAGGCACTGAGTTTGAAGGTAGGTCTTGAAATACATCCACAGGTACACCTACAATTGACTCAAATGATGTCAATTAGCCTATCAGAAGCTTCTAACGCCATGACATTATTTTCTGGAATTTTCCAAGCTGTTTAAAGGCACAGACAACTTAATGTATGTAAACTTCTGACCCACTGGAATTGTGTTACAGTGAATTATAAGTGAAATAATCTGTCTGTAAACAATTGTTGGGAAAATGAGTTGTGTCAAGCACAAAGTAGATGTCCTAACTGACTTGCCAAAACTATAGTTTGTTAACAAGAAATTTGTGGAGTGGTTGAAAAATGAGTTTTAATGACTCCAACCTAAGTGTATGTAAACTTCCGACTTCAACTGTATATGTTTTTGTTCATTTTAGTGTTCGGCTGGGGTTCTTTCTGGCTGTTCGGGCACACAACATTTTTTCTTGAGGCAAGTCGAAATTGGGGAGCCGAAGTCTACGTCCCTTCGTCGGTGATTGGTCAACAGTAGGGGTGGGAAGTATGGACGAGATTCTTCAATGAAGTGTTTGCTGTCATTCAACGAGAGAGAGGAGAGAGTGCAGCAGCAGAGAGGCCCTAATCTCTGCAGTTACTTTTAGTTTTCATGCACATTCTTTCACTTGACAGGTAATACACCAAACATCTTAGCTGGATGTAAAATTGCACGACTAGGATGTCCTCTGCAAAAACGTCAAAAATAATTGATTTCTTGATTGATATATTTTGATTAAGTGCTGTGTTGTTGCTACTGTGGCTCAAGACCCACAAACAACAGTAATATTGTTTTTTTTTTTTTCATTTTTCAAGTGAAGCTCTTTAGTGCGAATATACAAGCACAGATGTTCGCTTCGCCTAGCTAAGTTTTGCTAGGTCCAAACTGAACCTATGTATGTGGAAGCCGTTCGGCAGGGGGCGTGTTTGTTTGATGATCTCTCCGTGTGATGAAGTGTGTTGTGTTGCCTTCCTCCTCCGAGGGGGTAGTCTTTCCTCAGGTTCATTAGAACGATAGCGGTGGAGCTGGAGGGCAACTCTAACAGCCACGCCCACTCTGCCAGTCACAGCTTTGGTGTAGGGTGAAGTTTCACCTACTACTGGTTAAGGTTAGGACTGTGGCATTGGGAAGCTGATCCTAGATCTGTACCTATAGGGAAACTTCACCCAGGACCCCAGCCACATCTGTAGTGTATGCCCCTACCCCAGACCTTCACTATGACAACCACGCCCCAAAGTACCAACCACATACAGCCATTCAGGACAAAGACATGTTTAGAAGGCACAAAGCAGGATTAAACTTGATCAATAACAATTGTCCAAAACTTCAAAACTTCAGAATAAAGCAGCTTCAAAACTTGCTGCTTTATTCTTGCATGTTCGAACACGACCTTTGCTTATGAGTTTCAACGTTTTTGGTAACATGTTGATGGATCAGATTCTATTTGGCCTGAAAATCCCTTGAGGTCATTCAGCAACAGCTGCTCAAAAGAAGGACAAGGAATTGAGGGCAAATAATATCCATATCCACACCTGCTATACAAAGCCAACCACACCCATCCCGTTATTTCACCCCACCCCTTGTGTGTGTGAGTGTTTGTCTGTGTGTGTGTGTGTGTGTTTGTCTGTGTGTGTGTGTGTGTGTGTTGTTTGTCTGTGTTTGTTGTGTGTGTGTGTTTGTCTGTGTTTGTTGTGTGTGTGTGTCTGTGTTTGTTGTGTGTGTGTTTGTGTGTGTTTGTCTGTGTTTGTTGTGTGTGTGTGTCTGTGTTTGTTGTGTGAGTGTTTGTCTGTGTTTGTTGTGTGAGTGTTTGTCTGTGTTTGTTGTGTGAGTGTTTGTGTGCGTGCTTGCATGCATGTGTGTGTGTGTGTGTCTCTGTGCCCAGTCCCCAGTCGGCATAGAGGTCAGCCAGATACAGGGCTTTTTAAACAGTAATCCCTGACGGTCTGTTTAATCCAGGTCCCCATGGATGGGGATGTTGTACTGTACATCTACAAAGAGATGAAAATGATGTTTTTGCACCACCAAGGGCAGCCCGGGCCCACTGGACACACGCCCAACCTCTGGCTCCCACTCGGCTCTGCAAACCCTGCCCATCTGTTTCTCTAGCTGTTAGGCCACGTTGTCAGACTGACAGTGGGCACTATGCAGAATGCTCGCTTCGCTAGATGGTAACATAGGAGAGGATAGCCCATCGATACGGTCAGGGAAAACTCCTGGACCCTAACTGTAGTAGCTAACTCCCCATTACCACATTGTTTTTATCTCTCATATAACACACACACACACACACACACACACACACACACTCCCCACTCTCTCTTACACACACACACACACTCCCCACTCTCTCTTACACACACACACACACACCCCTCTGCGGCTGCTGAGATGCTGCAAGTAAATATTTAATCACAAGGTCTATAATCAGGCTCACGCTCCTTCTTAATAAATGCCAGTCTTCACTGAGCCCACCAGCCACCACACAACTACACACCATACAACTACACACCACACAACTATACACACCATACAACTACACATCTACACACCATACAACTACACACCACACAACTACACACCGTACAACTACACACCTACACACCATACAACTACACACCACACAACTACACACCACACATCTACACACTATACATCTACACACCATACATCTACACACCATACAACTACACACCACACAACTACACACCGTACAACTACACACCTACACACCACCCAACTACACACCATACATCTACACACCACACACCATACAACTACACACCACACAACTACACACCATACAACTACACACCATACATCTACACACCATACAACTACACATCGTACAACTACACACCACACATCTACACACCACACAACTACACACCATACAACTACACACCACACAACTACACACCACACATCTACACACCATACAACTACACATCGTACAACTACACACCACACATCTACACACCACACAACTACACACCACACAACTACACACCACACAACTACACACCATACAACTACACACCATACAACTACACACCATACAACTACACACCATACAACTACACACCACACACATCTACACACCACACATCTACAGAGCGGGATGAGGTAGTGGTATGAGGAGCTATGCAGCCTGGTCCCAGATCTGTAAGTGCTTTAGCCCAGGGTGTTCTCAAACCTCTCCTCGGGGCCCCCCAGCCTTTCCATGTATTTTAACTTCCACAGCTAGCACACCTGATTCAACTTGTCAACTAATCATCAAGCCTTTGACTATGTGAATCGGGTGAATCGTCTGGGGGTCCCAGAGGAGAGGTTTGAAAACCACTGCTTTAGTCGTTGCTATGTACGGCATGATAACAACAGCCAAGAAAGTTGGCTAAAGCATATATAGATCTGGGATCAGGCTACAGATAGAGCCTACAGAATCTAGACATACATCTGAGTAATATGTCCCTTGACACCAGCGGTCTAAGCCACTGTGTAAAAGGTTATCTGGATCGATGGAGTAAACACACTTTATCATATTAACTTTCCCACTGAGCAGAGAGAGGGAGAGGGGAGGGGGAGAGAGAGAGTGTGAGAGAGAGAGAGAGAGAGAGAGAGAGAGAGAGAGAGGAGAGAGAGAGGGGGAGGGGGAGAGATGAATAGAGGGGGAGATGTTAACATATGTTTCCCATGCCAATTAAGTCCTTGAATTGAATTCAATTGAGAGAGGGAGAAAGGCAGAGAGAGAGAGAGGGGGGGGGGGGGGGTGAGAGAGATTGAGAATAAGAGAGGGGTGAGAGGGTGGGGGAGAGAAGAGAGCTGTAGAGAGAGAGGGACACAGAGAGCTAGAGAGAGAAAGAGAGAGAGCGAGAGAGGAGGGTACAGGGAACAAGAGAAAGGGAGTGAGCGAGAGAGGAGGGTACAGGGAACAAGAGAAAGGGAGAGAGAGAGAGAGGAGGGTACAGGGAACAAGAGAAAGGGAGAGAGAGAGAGAGGAGGGTACAGGGAACAAGAGAAAGGGAGAGAGAGAGAGGAGGGTACAGGGAACAAGAGAAAGGGAGAGAGCGAGAGAGGAGGGTACAGGGAACAAGAGAAAGAGAGAGAGAGAGAGAGAGAGGGGAGGGTACAGGGAACAAGAGAGAGAGAGAGAGAGAGAGAGAGAGAGAGAGAGAGAGAGAGAGAGAGGGTAACAAGGGAACAAGAAGAGAGAGAGAGAGAGAGAGAGAGAGAGAGAGAGGAGGGTACAGGGAACAAGAGAAAGGGAGAGAGAGGAGGGTACAGGGAACAAGAGAAAGAGAGAGAGAGAGAGAGAGAGGGGGTACAGGGAACAAGAGAAAGGGAGAGAGAGGAGGGTACAGGGAACAAGAGAAAGGGAGAGAGTGAGAGAGGAGGGTACAGGGAACAAGAGAGAGAGAGAGAGAGAGAGAGAGGGGTACAGGGAACAAGAGAAAGGGAGAGAGAGGAGGGTACAGGGAACAAGAGAAAGAGAGAGAGAGAGAGAGAGAGAGAGAGAGAGAGAGAGGGTACAGGGAACAAGAGAAAGGGAGAGAGTGAGAGAGGAGGGTACAGGGAACAAGAGAAAGGGAGAGAGAGGAGGGTACAGGGAACAAGAGAAAGGGAGAGAGAGAGAGAGGAGGGTACAGGGAACAAGAGAAAGAGAGAGAGAGAGAGAGAGAGAGAGAGAGAGAGAGAGAGAGAGAGAGAGGAGGGTACAGGGAACAAGAGAAAGGGAGAGAGAGGAGGGTACAGGGAACAAGAGAAAGGGAGAGAGCGAGAGAGGAGGGTACAGGGAACAAGAGAAAGGGAGAGAGAGGAGGGTACAGGGAACAAGAGAAAGGGAGAGAGCGAGAGGGGAGGGTACAGGGAACAAGAGAAAGGGAGAGAGAGGAGGGTACAGGGAACAAGAGAAAGGGAGAGAGAGGAGGGTACAGGGAACAAGAGAAAGGGAGGAGAGAAACAGGGGGACAGCAAAGAAGAGCGAGAGGGAAAAAGAAGGAGAGGGAGAAAGAAGGAGAGGGAGAAAGAAGGAGAGGGAGAAAGAAAGAGAGAGAGAGAGAGAGAGAGAGAGAGAGGAGGGTACAGGGAACAAGAGAGAGAGAGAGAGAGAGAGAGAGAGAGGAGGGTACAGGGAACAAGAGAAAGGGAGAGAGAGGAGGGTACAGGGAACAAGAGAAAGAGAGAGAGAGAGAGAGGAGGGTACAGGGAACAAGAGAAAGGGAGAGAGTGAGAGAGGAGGGTACAGGGAACAAGAGAGAGGAGGGTACAGGGAACAAGAGAAAGGGAGAGAGTGAGAGAGGAGGGTACAGGGAACAAGAGAAAGGGAGAGAGAGAGAGAGGAGGGTACAGGGAACAAGAGAAAGGGAGAGAGTGAGAGAGGAGGGTACAGGGAACAAGAGAAAGGGAGAGAGAGGAGGGTACAGGGAACAAGAGAAAGAGAGAGAGAGAGAGAGAGAGGGAGGGTACAGGGAACAAGAGAAAGGAGAGAGAGGAGGGTACAGGGAACAAGAGAAAGGGAGAGAGCGAGAGAGGAGGGTACAGGGAACAAGAGAAAGGGAGAGAGCGAGAGAGGAGGGTACAGGGAACAAGAGAAAGGGAGAGAGAGGAGGGTACAGGGAACAAGAGAAAGGGAGAGAGCGAGAGGGGAGGGTACAGGGAACAAGAGAAAGGGAGAGAGAGGAGGGTACAGGGAACAAGAGAAAGGAGAGAGAGAAGAGAGGAGGGTACAGGGAACAAGAGAAAGGGAGAGAGAGAGCGAGAGAGGAGGGTACAGGGAACAAGAGAAAGAGAGAGAGAGAGAGAGAGAGGGGGAGGGTACAGGGAACAAGAGAGAGAGAGAGAGAGAGAGAGAGAGAGAGAGAGAGAGAGAGAGAGAGAGAGGAGGGTACAGGGAACAAGAGAGAGAGAGAGAGAGAGAGAGAGAGAGAGAGAGAGAGAGGGTACAGGGAACAAGAGAAAGGGAGAGAGAGGAGGGTACAGGGAACAAGAGAAAGAGAGAGAGAGAGAGAGAGAGAGGGTACAGGGAACAAGAGAAAGGGAGAGAGTGAGAGAGGAGGGTACAGGGAACAAGAGAGAGAGAGAGAGAGAGAGGAGAGGTACAGGGAACAAGAGAAAGGGAGAGAGAGGAGGGTACAGGGAACAAGAGAAAGAGAGAGAGAGAGAGAGAGAGAGAGAGAGAGAGAGAGAGAGGAGGGTACAGGGAACAAGAGAAAGGGAGAGAGTGAGAGAGGAGGGTACAGGGAACAAGAGAAAGGGAGAGAGAGGAGGGTACAGGGAACAAGAGAAAGGGAGAGAGAGAGAGAGGAGGGTACAGGGAACAAGAGAAAGAGAGAGAGAGAGAGAGAGAGAGAGAGAGAGGAGAGGGTACAGGGAACAAGAGAAAGGGAGAGAGAGGAGGGTACAGGGAACAAGAGAAAGGGAGAGAGCGAGAGAGGAGGGTACAGGGAACAAGAGAAAGGGAGAGAGAGGAGGGTACAGGGAACAAGAGAAAGGGAGAGAGCGAGAGGGGAGGGTACAGGGAACAAGAGAAAGGGAGAGAGAGGAGGGTACAGGGAACAAGAGAAAGGGAGAGAGAGGAGGGTACAGGGAACAAGAGAAAGGGAGGAGAGAAACAGGGGGACAGCAAAGAAGAGCGAGAGGGAAAAAGAAGGAGAGGGAGAAAGAAGGAGAGGGAGAAAGAAGGAGAGGGAGAAAGAAAGAGAGAGAGAGAGAGAGAGAGAGAGGAGGGTACAGGGAACAAGAGACAAGAGAGAGAGAGAGAGAGAGAGAGGGTACAGGGAACAAGAGAAAGGGAGAGAGAGGAGGGTACAGGGAACAAGAGAAAGGAGAGAGTGAGAGAGGAGGGTACAGGGAACAAGAGAAAGGGAGAGAGAGAGAGAGGAGGGTACAGGGAACAAGAGAAAGGGAGAGAGTGAGAGAGGAGGGTACAGGGAACAAGAGAAAGGGAGAGAGAGGAGGGTACAGGGAACAAGAGAAAGAGAGAGAGAGAGAGAGAGAGAGAGGAGGGTACAGGGAACAAGAGAAAGGGAGAGAGAGGAGGGTACAGGGAACAAGAGAAAGGGAGAGAGCGAGAGAGGAGGGTACAGGGAACAAGAGAAAGGGAGAGAGCGAGAGAGGAGGGTACAGGGAACAAGAGAAAGGGAGAGAGAGGAGGGTACAGGGAACAAGAGAAAGGGAGAGAGCGAGAGGGGAGGGTACAGGGAACAAGAGAAAGGGAGAGAGAGGAGGGTACAGGGAACAAGAGAAAGGGAGAGAGAGGAGGGTACAGGGAACAAGAGAAAGGGAGAGAGAGGAGGGTACAGGGAACAAGAGAAAGGGAGGAGAGAAACAGGGGGGACAGCAAAGAAGAGCGAGAGGGAAAAAGAAGGAGAGGGAGAAAGAAGGAGAGGGAGAAAGAAGGAGAGGGAGAAAGGAGAGAGGAGGGGAGGGAGAGAGGGGGAGAGAAAGTGAGAGGAGGGAGAGGGAGGAGAGAGAGGAAGGGGGGTCAGAGAGAGAGAGAGAGATGAGATGGGAACAGGGAGAGAGGAGATGGGAACAGGGACAGAGAAAGGGGTAGGATGGGAGAGAGAGAGGGGGGAGAATTGAATTGAGAGGGACACGCAAGAGAAAGAGGGGGAGGGAGAGAGAAAGTGTGTAACTGTGCGTGTGGAAGTGTGTGTGTGTGGCGGCTGTTATCACTGTTATCCATAAGCCTGCATTGTCACTTCAAGAGCACACATTCATTGTTCTGTATTGTGTTTCCACAGTCGGGAAGACAAAGCCAACACACTACAACACTTGCTTGTGCATGACCTATGATTCTGCATCTTGATACTATAGCATTCAGAGTGATGTGTATGTCATACATCTGAATGAGTTAATGATATACAAGTCTTTATGAATTGGGCTTAGAGGTTAATGCTATAATGTGGTGCAACGGTCTCGATACACTTGATTGGTCCTCAGTTGAATACACAGTGGTGGATCTGCATATGCACGCACACAGAAACGTTCAATTGAAATAATTTGATTGAAGGGGGGAGTATGCTACATCACATGGCATATTCCTCACTCGTGTCACATTTTACGCTCTTACCCAGAGCAATTTACAGAATTTACAATTCTCAAGGGAACATCGAAATAAGTTTCTGCCAATCGGCTCGGGAATTCTAAACAACAATTTTACACTGGACACTCAAACGTTAACGGAATATTACAGGTAACATTACAACAACGTCCTGCCGTCCAAACTACATCGAATCTGACAGTGAATGAATTACATGGGAACATTCAGCACAATCACACTTCTGTTAACCTGACAGCTAATAGCGTGAGAACAAGTTGTCTGTGGTAGAATGCCTGGCCAAATACCAGGTCCACTGCAAATAAACCCATAGGAAACTAATTCAAATAGCTTGGCTAGGACATTACTATTGATTTTTAAAAGTTTGCATTTAATCATATGCATTTAAAATATATTTCTTATCTTTGACCTCTTTCATGTCTTATCATATCTTCATAATTTCTCTCTCCATTGCCTCTCTCCATCTCATGTTCTGAAATGATAAACTCCTTTCATGAAAATGAATTAGGCATACGTGGGGAGAGTTTAAACCAATTTAATTTAATATAATGGAGAGGCTATTATTATCAATCATACAGCTCTCAGATAGATTATCATGACAGAAAAAGCATCATAATCTATTGATTTGTGAGTTTCCTTGAAGCGATTGCTGGACATCTTCGCAAAGTAGCCTACCGTCCGCGGTCTATAGACGGGACAGGACAAGACCGGGAGAATATGAGCACGGCACTCAGACCCAACTGTCAATATTGGGAATTGGGATAATTAATTCACACTCAATAATAATGATAATGATGACATGAGAACCGGCGAGCAAACAACTGACGGGTTGAAATGACACCTGCACGATGTATCTTGTCAGTGTCACAACAGCCTACGGGAACGTCGTTGCCTGTTCATCATTGTGACTGACAACACCGCAGCGCCAAGCATTTAAAGACTTAAAATCGGGGGCAGGGGGTTCACCAGTGGCGGTGACGTTGGAAAACAATGAAACGAGACAATAATGTATTCTGATTTAGACTAGTCTACCGGGGGAAATGCCAGCAGAAATACCCATATACACACCCCCCCATAAAAATGGATGAAATAGCGATAAACGCGGTTTAAAATAAAACTGGTGCTCTTACAGATAAACAAAAAGACACATTTTCTTTATCACCCACCTTTGTCATCTCACGACAGACAGACGCGACTGATAATGGTGCGGTTATTCTCTTTTTACGTTTTTGAACAATGTTACCCCTCTTTCACCGGCACCCCGTGATGAGAGAAGCGAACCTCCACTCTTCCTTTCCCTGGTTCCTCTTCGTCATCTATTCATTCATGATAGGAACAGGGCTGTAAGGACTACGAAAACGCTGTGAAATCGGTCGTTTTACATTTAATTGCCGCTCTGTCCCGCTGTCGCAGTCGGCAAGTCACTGCTTGCGCTGCTCCTCCGCTGCCTATCATCAATGCTTTGAGATCCCTCGTGCACGATCGAGACAGTCAGTTCTTTCGAGACCGATTTTCTTCAATAGCCAAACTGAATGCGCGCACGCGCTCTCCGGTCCCCCAGTCGTGGTGGCGGAATGAACTAAGCTAGCGCACTCACACACACACACACACATACGCACACACACGGGGATCCTAGCTAACAATTCTAGGGAGAGAGAACGTTGTTGTAATGTTACCCGTAATATTCCGTTAACGTTTGAGTGTCCAGTGTATTTGTTTGTTAGGGCAATATTCTATCTGTGTTAGCAAAAAGCTTCGGAGAACCTTTTTAGCGGGATGTGTTGTTAAAGTTAGGAGAACATTTCCTTAATGTCAAACAACTTATCTAGAACATGTAAATAGACTTGTTTCTACTGTATTATTGACTGTATGTTTGTTTTACTCCATGTGTAACTCTGTGTCGTTGTATCTGTCGAACTGCTTTGCTTTATCTTGGCCAAGTCGCAGTTGTAAATGAGAACTTGTTCTCAACTAGCCTACCTGGTTAAATAAAGGTGAAATATAAATAAATAAATGTTTGCAATGCAGAATATACTACATTAATGTTCTGGATGTGTTTTATGGAACATTCATGTGTCCAGTTTTCTGTGGGTTAGGAGAATATTCCATCAAAGTCCCACCAAACATACACAGAACATGGTTGCCATGTTCTCAGAATATAAGATATTCATGTTCTAGACACGTTTCATGGGAATGTTGCAGGAACATTTATGTTTATCAGTTGTCAGGATGTCACCTGATGGAATCAAATAAATGTCTCCCCTCTAAAAAAAAAAATCTAATTACACATCACACCTTGTTACTGTTGCCAAACCAATCAAGGCCCTGATTGGTGAACCTCTGATCCATTCATAGCTCTTTGTCTGTTGTCAAGGTTGGGGATACTCCCACACAGTGCTTTTAACTTACATATTTGACACCATTTGACATACATAATTACAGTGTCCATGTTCATTTCTACAGTTGTCAATATTCAACAGTCCTCACCTGGGATTTCAACTCACAGCCTCTTTTGATTAACTTACTTCAGCTATAGCTATTCAGTATAGTTGTCTGATGTTGGTGAGGCATGTTAACTTGTTTTACTGATACTTCTGAATCATTATGATCAATAAAATACTTTCTTGAGTGTACTTTTAACAGAGCTGAGATTTATTTCAAAGTGCATTCACCCTATTGATTACATCCGTACACCTATCAAGTTAAATCACCCTACTATCCCAATCTCACCAAAATATGTTAACGTCATTATTTGGCAACAGTTACATCATACCTCTCTGATCTAATTAATTCACATTGAAAGATGGGAATCTGTAGGATTTTCCCCTTGACTAAATGTCCACTTTATATACAGTGCATTCGGAAAGTATTCAGACCCCTTGACTTATTCCACATTTTGTTACGTTACAGCCTTATTCTAAAATTTATGAAATTAAACTAATTCCTCATCAATCTACATACAATACCCCATAATCACGAAGTGAAAACAGGTTTTTAGATTTTTTTGCAAATGTATTAAAACCAAAAAACAGAAATACCTTATTTACATAAGTATTCAGACCATTTGCTATGAGACTCGAAATTGAGCTTAAGTACATCCTGTTTCCATCGATCATCATTAGAATAAGGCTGTAACGTAACAAAATGTGGAAAAGGTCAAGGGGTGTGAATACTTTCAGAATGCACTGTAGCTGAGCATCTCAAAGAGAACTATCCTCTTTTAAAAATCTCCACCGCGTATACCTTGTAGAACAAACATGTGTCATTGACAAACTCATTTTAATTAGATCAGATAGGTGTGTTATGACTGTTGCCAAATAATGACTTTAACATACAGTACCAGCCAAAAGTTTGGACACATCGGCTCATTCAAGGGTTTTCTTTATTTTTTACTATTTTACTACATTGTAGAATAATATTGTAGACATCAAAAATTGATGAAATAATACATTTGACAAATGAGTAGGTGTGTCCAAACTATTGACTGGTACTGTATATTGCTAAGAGTTTGAGAGTAGGGTGACCTCCCTGGCGGGTCTTGAACCAAGGACATAAAGGACTGTAAAAACACCAGTATATCACCAGTATATATTTAATTTAGAAAATCTGTTCCAAAGTATTCCCACGGTTTGAAATTATGATGTTTTAGTCAAATATTATATCTGTTTGGGCTTCTTGCGGTCAATTTGCAGTCTACAAATTACTAGTAATTATGTTCCTGCCCTCTGACCATCCGTTCAAGAAAAAATTGGCCTGCGGCTGAATCTAGTTGATGATCCCTGCTACAGGTCATGTGCTTATTGGGCCAGTATAGTTAGGTCCTATCCAGAAGAAACCCTAACCCCTCCTTCCTAAGCGCTTATGTAGATGAAACAACTGGATAGGGTAAATGCACTTTGGAGTAAATCTCAGCTGTAAAAGTACACTCAAGAAAACCTATTTTATAGATAATAGTGATTCAGGAGTATCAATAAAACAGGTTAACATGCCCCCACCAATATTTGACAACTATAACATTTAAATTGCTGAAATTAGTAAATCAAATCAATGATGAGACTAGTCAGATTAACTAACACCTGACACGGACATGGTGGCATCGCCGGGAGATCAGAGTACCGTGAACCAAGAGGTTGTAAGTGCAAATCCCAGATGAGGACATGTTGAATAATAATTGCTGCATAAATTAACATGCTCAATGTAATCATCTACATCGAAGTGTGTCAAAGTTGAAAACACTGTATGTTAAAAGCACTTTGTAAGTATCAATGGATCAGTGGTTCACCAATAAGGGCCTTGATTGGTTTGGCAACAGTTACAAGGCGTGATGTGTAATGAAACACTTGTTTTGGGGGAGAACATTAATTTGGGACCATCAGATGATGCCCTGACAACTGATAAACAGAAATGTTCCTGCAATGTTCCCATGAAATGTGTCCAGGACCTTAATATCTTATGTTCTGAGAATATGGCAACCATGTTCTGTGTATATTCGGTGTGACGTTCAGGGAACATTGTCCTAACCCACAGAAAACTGGACACATGAATGTTTTTGCAATGTTCCCATGAAACATGTCTCGACCATTAATATCTAAAGTTCTGAGAACATGGTAACCCCGTTCTGGGTGAGTTCTATTTGACATTAAGGTACGGGTCTCTTGGAAACATTCCTGGCACATCACAGGAGCATTTCTATGAAAATGTTACTTAATGACCTAATGAGACTCTTAAGGGAATGTTCTCTAAAGTTGAGGGAACGTTTGTTGTTGACTGGGATGCCGCTGATGCTGCTGATTGACTCAGTGATACATGAGATTTTGGCCCTATTAGAAAACTACATTTTATGATTTCATTATAACTTCAGTCTCTCAATAGGCCTAAATTAGAATATTATTATGATTTGATGATGGGTTGTGTATGGATGGCCCATGGCGCCATATTGCAGTGTCCATATGGTCAGGATAGACTAGAGAGACAGTTGCTTGGACAATAGAGGGAGACAATGCCTCATTAAACAACACTGTCTCGTCTCGTTATTGAACCATTTGTTGATCCATGAAGTTCATGTTCCTCCGCTTGTTATGAACACATCCCACTGTCTTCACAATGCTGTGTCCAATATGGTACGCTATTCCCTATATATAGTACACTACTATAGTACACTACTGTTGACCAAAGCCCTGGTTAAAAGTAGTTTTGTAAATAGGGAACATGGTGCTATTTGGAACGTAGTCAATGAATGCTGGTAGGTCAACAATATTGGACATTTCTACGTGCATTTTAAAAAACAAAAATGTTTTATAGTTTTGTAGAATGTATTAGTTTATTTGATTGCAACAATTGTGCTTCAAAAAAAATTATGATTCATGATTATTAATAGGCCGCATAGGCCTACATCTGATTCAATGTTGTCACGCTTTTCATTATTCAAAGTTATGGCTTTTACACTGGGATATCTGTCTGTTTGTCAATAGCTTTTGTTTGTTGGTCAAAAACACTTGCCATAAATTAACTTTCCACAATAGCTGTAGAAATTGGATGCCAACATTCAATCTGATGAGTTTCAGTTATGAAAATGATTGTCCTCCTATAACGAAATAATAATTACAAATTAACATTTTAGACAACAATATAAGTAAGTAACCTTGGTGTGCAATATAGATACATTTTATCATGAGAGAAACAATGGTCTATAGAACCTCATGTACATCGGGTTCATATTAATCATGCATGAACCCATTAGTGTGTAAGACTTCTGTCATTACTTCATCATTGCACCTTCATTGTCCGTGTTCTTTACGGAATATGAAACAACGTATACTACCACATTCAAATAAGATGTTTATATGTTTACCATGTGAAGTGTGAAGAAATGACAGTGTGTGTGTGTGTGTCTTTGGTGCTGCCTGTGACATTGTTGTGACCTCTGAGGGGACTCTCTGCCACTAAAAGCCCTCTTATTTTCCAACATGGAAGAGTTGAATAATTCACCTTACGCAAGCATGCACACACACACACACACACACACACACACACACACACACACACACACACACACACACACACACACACACACACACACACATTTAGGAGAGATAAGCCTCCTACACTCTTAGAAAAAATGGGTTTTTCGGCTGTCCTCATGACCCTTTTTGGTTCCAGGTAGAACTCCTCCCCCACCTCCCCTCCTCCTTATCCCCCACTTCCCCTCCTCCACCTCCCCTCCTCCTTATCCCCCATTTCCCATTTCCCCTTCCACCTCCCCTCCTCTCCTCCACCTCCACTTCTCCTCCTCATCCCCTCCTCATCCCCTCCTCCCCCTTCCCCACCACTCCTCCACCTCTCCTCTTCCTCCCCTACCTCCCTCCTCCCCTACCTCCCCTCCTCCACCACCTCCCCTCCTCCTCCACCCCTCCTCGTCCTCCACCTCCCCCCTTCCCCACCACTCCTCCACCTCTCCTCCTCCCCCACCATCCCTCCTCCTCCTCCCCTACCTCCCCTCCTCCACCACCTCCCCTCCTCCTCCACCCCTCCTCATCCTCCACCTCCCCTCCTCCCCCACATCCCCTCCTCCTTCACCCTCACCTCCCTCTCCCCTCCTCCCCATCCCCCACTCCACTGCCCCTGTGGTACGGCCAGGGTGAATCTAGTGCTGCTTGGGTTTCAACTCCAGAGAGAGAGAGAGAGAGAGAGAGAGAGAGAGAGAGAGAGAAAGTGACTCTGTGTGTGTCTCTGTGTGTGTCTATGTGTGCCTATGTGTGTCTGTGTGTGTCTGTGTCTGTGTGCGAGGAGAAATCCAACTGCTCCAGGATCAGGTGTCCCGTACAACCAGGCCAGTCTCTCTCTCCCCCTCTCGTACAACCAGGCCAGTCTCTCTCTCCCCCTCTCGTACAGCCAGGCCAGTCTCTCTCTCCCCCTCCCATATAACCAGGCCAGTCTCTCTCTCCCCCTCCCATATAACCAGGCCAGTCTCTCTCTCCCCTCTCATACAACCAGGCCAGTCTCTCTCTCCCCCTCTCGTACAACCAGGCCAGTCTCTCTCTCCCCCTCTTGTACAACCAGGCCAGTCTCTCTCTCCCCTCTCGTACAACCAGGCCAGTCTCTCTCTCCCCTCTTGTACAACCAGGCCAGTCTCTCTCCCCCCTCTCGTACAGCCAGGCCAGTCTCTCTCTCCCCCTCCCATATAACCAGGCCAGTATCTCTCTCTTTCTCGCTCTCTCAAATTCAATATGCTTTACAGACATGAATGACAAGGTCAAGTGATACATATCAAATTATGAAAACAACAGCGACAGCAATAAGAATAGTAGATATTATACTTTTTAAAGACTAATGTTACTTTTATTGTCAATTACTTATACATGGAGAAAATAGTACACTTTGTGTTTCCTCCCTTGGCTTGTGGTAAGCTGTGATTTACTGTGCTGCCAACTCTCCCCCAAAAGTATACAAAGTGTATCTTTGTTTGACTGTTCAGTGAATATAGAACTTTTTATTTAGAATTTGGGAAAGAAGGAATCTAATGAATATATATTTGAGGCAGGTGATTAGAAAGTGTTCTTCACCTTTGATCTCTCCTGACCCCCCGGTTTCAATTGCCAGGCTATGATCACTAATTCTGTATGGGGTTAATCTCTCCCTCTCCCCCTCCTTCTTCCTCTCTCTCTCCCTTTCTCTCTCTCTCTCTCTCTCTCTCTCCCTCTCTCTCTCTCTCTCCTTTCTCTCTCTCTCTCTCTCTCTCTCTCTCCTATCTCTCCCTTTCTCCCTCTCTCTCTCTATCTCTCTCCCTTTCTCTCTCTCCCTTTCTCTCTCTCTCTCTCTCTCTCTCTCTCTCTCTCTCTCTCTCTCTCTCTCTCTCTCTCTCTCAAGAGCCACCTTTACTCAGAGAGCTCAGCTCAGTCCTGGGGAGAGGTGGAGGGCCTGGCTGAGTACTGAACAAATTAACAGTGCTCTGTTGGTGTGTGTACATGCATTGAGCTAGCGGTTGGGGTGTAGTGTGTGTGCGTGTGTTTATGTGTGTGGAGGGGTTGCTTAATCTTCTGTGATGATTGCATTTACATGTTAAGGCCTTTTGTGCTCCCTTCATCTTTTATATGGTAAAGCTGCTCTTTCATTATTTCCATATCTGGTTGCACTACAGAGGGTCCATCCTCATCCACGGCATGATATCAAAGTCTGTTGATGTGTGTACATGTGTCTATGTGTGTCTGTGTGTGTTTGTATGTATGTGTGTGTGTGTGTGTGTGTGTGTGTGTGTGTGTGTGTGTTTGCCCAGTCAGCAACTGGAGCAGTTCACCAGGAAGAGCTGAGGGAGTGCCAGAGTTGCCCGTTAAAGTGACACATGTACACACACACACACAGAATTGGCCATTAACCAAGAACGGGTCAAAGGTCAAAACAGATGAGCCGACAAGGAAAGGAGGATATGACTGTGTCCCAAATGGCACCAAATCCCCTTGTAGTGCCCCATGGGCCCTGTCAAAAGTAGTGCACTATATAGGGAACAGGGTACTATTTGGTATGCAGGCTATATGTTAAAAGGGGTATTCTGAGTGCTCTGTTTCCCTTTAAGAAGAGAGTGTATTGGTATCATGTGTGTCATTAATATAGCATTAGTGTTGGAGCATTTAACCTAGTGTACGTACAGATGTAGGATCGTCATTTGAGCCAGTTTGCTACAGCAGGAAAATAATCCTGCAGCAACTGGGAATGTGAATTATTATGGGGATTACAACTAATGGACATTTTTGTAGGGGTTGATACATTTTTCGTTAAGGCAAATTAAGTCTGACATTTCTAAGTGCAAATCACAAACTTTAGAAGTCTTAGAACTTTATCACCTTTTTCATACCAATGGATATACCTGTCACCCAACCTCATGAATACATACACACACAGCCACACATGCACACAAATACACACACACACAAACATACACTACATCAAACCCACTCCCCTCTGACGCTTCTGTGAGATTATGTACTTCCCACTGGGCACAGATGTCAGTTCAACATCTAGTTTTGATATACATTTAATTGAGTTGTCAACTAACCTGTATTGAACCTGAAATCAACAAAACATTTCACCATGTCATTGGATTTTGGTTAAAAGTTGGGTGAAAATTCACAAAATGTACGTTTATGATTATGATTTTTTTCAAATCCAATCAGATTTCCACGTTGATTCAACGTCATCACATTGGATTTTTTTCTTGTTGAAATGGTGTGGTTGATTTAACCAGTTTATAACTATCTGGGGTTTACAGAAACGTTTTGACAAACATTTCAAATCAAATCAAAGTTTATTTGTCACGTGCGCCGCGAATACAACAATGAAATGCTTACTTACAGGCTCTAACTAATAGTGCAGAGAAAAAAAAGTATGTGTGTGTGTGTGTGTGTGTAGGTAAGTAAAGAAATAAAACAACAGTAAAAAGACATTTGAAAATAAAAGTAGCAAGGCTATATACAGACACCAGTTAGTCAAGCTTATTGAGGTAGTATGTACATGTAGGTATGGTTAAAGTGACTGTGCATATATGATGAACAGAGAGTAGCAGTAGTGTAAAAAAAAGGGTTGATGGGTGGTGGGTGGGACACAATGCAGATAGCCCAGTTAGCCAATGTGCGGGAGCACTGGTTGGTCGGGCCAATTGAGGTAGTATGTACATGAATGTATAGTTAAAGTGACTATGCATATAAGATAAACAGAGAGTAGCAGCAGCGTAAAAGAGGGGTTAAGGAGGGTGGCACACAATGCAAGTAGTCCGGGTAACCATTTAGTTACCTGTTCAGGAGTCTTATGGCTTGGGGGTAAAAACTGTTGAGAAGCCTTTTTGTCCTAGACTTGGCACTCCGGTACCACTTGCCATGCGGTAGTAGAGAACAGTCTATGACTGGGATGGCTGGGGTCTTTGACAATTTTCAGGGCCTTACTCTGACACCGCCTGGTGTAGAGGTCCTGGATGGCAGGCAGCTTAGCCCCAGTGATGTACTGGGCCGTACGCACTACCTACCCTCTGAAGTGCCTTACCAGGCAGTACCAGGCAGTGATGCACCCGGTCAGGATGCTCTCAATGTTGCAGCTGTAGAACCTTTTGAGGATCTCAGGACCCATGCCAAATCTTTTTAGTTTCCTGAGTGGGAATAGGCTTTGTCGTGCCCTCTTCACGACTGTCTTGGTGTGTTTGGACCATTCTAGTTTGTTGTTGATGTGGACACCAAGGAATTTGAAGCTCTCAACCTGCTCCACTACAGCCCCGTCGATGAGAATGGGGATGTGCTCGGTGCTCCTTTTCCTGTAGTCCACAGTCATTTCCTTAGTCTTGGTTACGTTGAGGGATAGGTTGTTATTCTGGCACCACCCGGCCAGGTCTCTGACCTCCTCCCTATAGGCTGTCTCGTCGTTGTCGTGATCAGGCCTACCACTGTTGTGTCATCAGCAAACTTAATGATGGTGTTGGAGTCGTGCCTGGCAATGCCGTTGTGGGTGAACAGGGAGTACAGGAGGGGACTGAGCACGCACCCCTGGGGAGCTCCGGTGTTGAAGATCAGGGTGGCAGATGTGTTGCTACCTACCCTCACCACCTGGGTCGGCCCGTCAGGATGTCCAGGATCCAGTTGCAGAGGGAGGTGTTTAGTCCCAGGTTCCTTAGCTTAGTGATGAGCTTTGAGGGTATTATGGTGTTGAACGCTGAGCTGTAGTCAATGAATAGCATTCTCACATACAGTGGGGCAAAAAAGTATTTAGTCAGCCACCAATTGTGCAAGTTCTCCCACTTAAAAATATGAGAGAGGCCTGTAATTTTCATCATAGGTACACTTCAACTATGACAGACAAAATGAGATAAAAATCCAGAAAATCACATTGTAGGATTTTTAATGAATTTATTTACAAATTATGGTGGAAAGCTCTTACTCACATTGGCTACGGAGAGCGTGATCACACAGTCATCCGGAACAGCTGATGTTCTCATGCATGTCTCAGTGTTGCTTGCCTCGAAGCGAGCATAGAAGTGATTTAGCTCGTCTGGTTGGCTCGTGTCACTAGGCAGCTTGCGGCTGTGCTTCCCTTTGTAGTCTGTAATAGTTTGCAAGCCCTGCCACATCCGACGAGCGTCGGAGCCGGTGTAGTATGATTCAATCTTAGCCCTGTATTGACGCTATGCCTGTTTGATGGTTCGTCGCAGGGCATAGCAGGATTTCTTGTAAAGTCTTGTAAAGGATTTCTTGTAGATTCCCACACCTTGAAAGCGGCAGCTCTACCCTTTAGCTCAGTGTGAATGTTGCCTGTAATCCATGGCTTCTGGTTGGGGTATGTACGTACAGTCACTGTGGGGACGACGTCCTCAATGCACTTATTGATAAAGCCAGTGACTGATGTGATGTATTCCTCAATGTCATCGGAAGAATCCCGGAACATGTTCCAGTCTGTGATAGCAAAACAGTCCTGTAGTTTAGCATCTGCTTCATCTGACATTTTTTTTTATAGCTTCCTGCTTTAATTTTTGCTTGTAAACAGGAATCAGGAGGATAGAATTGTGGTCAGATTTACCAAATGGAGGGCGAGGGAGAGCTCTGTAGGCTAGCATACATGTCCATAGAGAGAGAATGTCATATAATTTCAACATAACATTGGTTAAACATTAGTTGAATCCATAGCAACCCCACAAAAAAACTAGCACGGATTTAGCTGATATAGCTCCTTTTATTAAGGAAAGTTTTTACCGGTACTTGAAATGACTGTGATGGGGTTGTCTTCAAATCAAATCAAAATCAAATCAAATTGATTCATATAGCCCTTTGTACATCAGCTGATATCTCAAAGTGCTGTACACTTTCAGCCTAAAACCCCAAACAGCAAGCAATGCAGGTGTAGAAGCACGGTGGCTAGGAAAAACTCCCTAGAAAGGCCAAAACCTAGGAAGAAACCTAGAGAGGAACCAGGCTATGAGGGGTGGCCAGTCCTCTTCTGGCTGTGCCGGGTGGAGATTATAACAGAACATGGCCAAGATGTTCAATTGTTCATAAATGACCAGCATGGTCAAAAAATAATAATCACAGGCAGAACAGTTGAAACTGGAGCAGCAGCACAGCCAGGTGGACTGGGAACAGCAAGGAGTCATCATGCCAGGTAGTCCTGAGGCATGGTCCTAGGGCTCAGGTCCTCCGAGAGAGAGAAAGAAAGAAAGAATTAGAGAGAGCATACTTAAATTCACACAGGACACCGGATAAGACAGGAGAAGTACTCCAGGTATAACAAACTGACCATAGCCCCTCGACACATAAACTACTGCAGCATAAATACTGGAGGCTGAGGCAGGAGGGGTCAGGAGACACTGAGGCCCCATCCGATGATACCCCCGGACAGGGCCAAACAGGAAGGATATAACCCCACCCACTTTGTCAAAGCACAGCCCCCACACCACTAGAGGGATATCTTCAACCACCAACTTACCATCCTGAGACAAGGCCGAGTATAGCCCACAAAGATCTCCGCCACGGCACAACCCAAGGGGGGGGCGCCAACCCAGACAGGAAGACCACATCAGTGACTCAACCCACTCAAGTGACGCACCCCTCCTAGGGACATGAAAGAGCACCAGTAAGCCAGTGACTCAGCCCCTGTAATAGGGTTAGGGGCAGAGAACCCCAGTGGAAAGAGGGGAACCGGCCAGGCAGAGACAACAAGGGCAGTTCGTTGCTCCAGAGCCTTTCCGTTCACCTTCCCACTCCTGGGCCAGACTACACTCAATCATATGACCCACTGAAGAGATGAGTCTTCAGTAAAGACTTAAAGGTTGAGAACGAGTTTGTGTCTCTCACATGGGTAGGCAGACCATTCCATAAAAATGGAGCTCTATAGGAGAAAGCCCTGCCTCCAGCTGTTTGCTTTGAAATTCTAGGGACAATTAGGAGGCCTGCGTCTTGTGACCGTAGTGTACGTGCAGGTATGTACGGCAGGACCAAATCAGAGACATAGGTAGGAGCAAGCCCATGTAATGCTTTGTAGGTTAGCAGTAAAACCTTGAAATCAGCAATCTTCTTACCTACCTTAGTTGAATGAACTCTTGACATGAGCATCTATCTGATAAATAATCAAAATGTAAATGTAAACATCAGATGTAGACAGAAAGGCTTTTAAAATATGAATTATTGCACTATATTTACAGTATATAGGGAATAGGGTGCCATTTGGGATAGATCCCCATTTTCAGTGAGTCAACTCCCCTCTCATACATTTACTTGAAGTTGTCCCGTTCTTTCGTAAAAAGTGAACACCAAATCTACTCAGTGACTGACAATTGACAGTAGGTGGCGATGACGGTCTAAATACAGTTTTACAGACCTCATAAAGATGGCGGCTACCTTCTCCCGGTTAGTGCCTGTTTGGGGGAAAGTAAGACGTTTCCTAGTAAATTCTGTTATCATAGGTCAGACGGCGTGCTGCACAAAAATGGATACAGACAGAACTACGAAGGTTTGAACCTGTTAATATTCTTTATTGAAACGACAAGTTGTGCATGTTGCTTTCCTTGTTTTATTGAAAACACTGCGTGTCAATACTGAACGTTAACAAGCGCTTATTTAGTAAGACTGCGTACACAACAACCGGATATTGACTGTAATACAGTAGCTAGCTATCAATCATTAGTATTAAAATGTATCGTCATTGAAATAATTTTATTCGGGACAAATCATTCACTAAACCAACTAAATCTTGCAATGAATCAGATAGAAATTGAGCAAGTTGAGGTGACTAAACTGCTTGGAGTAACCCTGGATTGTAAATTGTCATGGTCAAAGCATATTGACTCATAATAAAGCGTTGCTCTGCCTTCTTAACAGCATTATCAACAAGGCAGTTCCTATAGGCCCTAGTTGTCGCATGAAGACGACGGGTGAGTATAATTTGTGGAACGTTCCAACAGGAATCGTCGTAAACAATCTTCGAAAAACTTCGTAAATAAATTTGCCAACAAATAACGCATACAAAGTTGTATAGCGGCAGATTAAGATACCGGGTAGGGAGTGTGCAATTTATTTAAGTTTTTCACTCACACCGTTAATTCCGAAAAATGTCTGTCCTCACTCTGGTAGCCTGTGGACAAACATTAAGAATAAGCTACGTGGTGAGTTGGTGACTATTCGACAACTATGCGTTGTCTGTTGGCATCCTTGTACTTTCCGAAGTCTTTGGAACAGATTCCCGTTGGAATATTCCACCAATTCTACCCACCCCACCTGGACTACTATTTAGTCGTGTGGTCAGGTGCCACAGAGGGATTTAGGAAAGTTGCAATTATCTCAAAACAGGGCTGCATGGCTGGCCCTTAGATCTACATTTAATAATATGCATGTCAATATCTCCTGGCTCAAAGTGGAGGAGAGATTGACTTCATCACTACTTGTATTTGTGAGAGGTGTTGAATCTACTGAGCCGTCTGTTTGAACTACTGGTACACAGCTCAGACACCCATGCATACCCCACAAGACATGCCCCACAAGACATACCGCCAGAGGTCTCATCAATCCTCAAGTCCAGAGCAGACTATGGGAGGCGCACAGTACTACATACAGCTATGACTACATGGAACTCTATTCCACATCAAGAAACTGATGCAAGCAGTAACACATATATATATATTTTTTAACACATAAAAATACACTTTATGGAACAGCGGGGACTGTGAAGCAACACAAACAGGCACAGACACATGCATACAAACACACAATAACGTGCACACTTTATATACACACTAGAGGTCGACTACCGATTGATTATTGGAGGACCAAAAAAAGCCGATACCGATTAATCGGCCAACTAAAATAATAATCATAAAATTAAAATAAATAAAACGTATTTATTTATTGGTAATAATGACAATTACAACAATACTGAATGCACACTTATTGTAACTTAATATAATACATCAATAAAAATCTATTTAGCCTCAAATAAATAATGAAACATGTTCAATTTGGTTTAAATA
Organism: Oncorhynchus tshawytscha; assembly: GCF_018296145.1. Classification (NCBI taxonomy): domain Eukaryota; kingdom Metazoa; phylum Chordata; class Actinopteri; order Salmoniformes; family Salmonidae; genus Oncorhynchus; species Oncorhynchus tshawytscha. Next base: position 17,162,546 of record NC_056438.1, on the reverse strand, counting down.
ATGCAAAAACAAAGTGTTGGAGAAGAAAGTAAAAGTGCAATATGTGCCATGTAAAAAAGCTAACGTTTTTAAGTTCCTTGCTCAGAACACGAGAAGATATGAAAGTTGGTGGTTCCTTTTAACATGAGACTTCAATATTCTATGTTGAGGTTTTAGGTAGTAGTTAATGTAGTATTTATAGGACTATTTCTCTCTATACAATTTGTATTTCATATACCTTTGACTATTGGATGTTCTTACAGGCACTTTAGTATTGCCAGTGTAACAGTGTAGCTTCCGTCCCTCTCCTCGTGTTCCTGGTTCGAGCCCCGAGCCCAGGGAGGAGCAACGACAACAGCCACCCTCGAAACAACGTTACCCATGCAGAGCAAGGGGAACAACTACTCCAAGTCTCAGAGCGAGTGACGTTTGAAACGCTATTAGCACGCACCCAGCTAACTTGCTAGCCATTTCACATCGGTTACACCAGCCTAATCTTGGGAGTTGATAGGCTTGAAGTCATAAACAGCGCAATGTATGAAGCACAGTGAAGAGCTGCTGGCAAAACGCACGAAAGTGCTGTTTGAATGAATGCTTACGAGCCTGCTGCTGCCTACCATTGCTCAGTCAGACTGCTCTATCAAATATCAAATCATGGACTTAATTCTAACATAATAACACACATTGGTCATTAATATGGTAGAATCCAGAAACTATCATTTCGAAAACAAAACGTTTAGTATTTCAGTGAAATACAGAACCGTTCGGTATTTTATCTAATGAGTGGTATCCCTAAGTCTAAATATTCCTGTTACATTGTACAACCTTCAATGTTATGTCATAATTATGTAAAATTCTGGCAAATTAGTTCGCAATGAGCCAGGTGGCCCAAACTGTTGCATATACCCTGACTCTGCGTGCAATGAACGCAAGAGTAGTGACACAATTTCACCTGGTTAATATTGCCTGCTAACCTGGATTTCTTTTAGCTAAATATGCAGGTTTAAAAATATATACTTCTGTGTATTGATTTTAAGAAAGGCATTGGTGTTTATGGTTAGGTACAGTCGTGCAACGATTGTGCTTTTTTTGCAGATGCGCTTTTGTTAAATCATCCCCCTGCGTTGCATTGATTATATGCAAAGTAGGACACGCTAGATAAACTAGTAATATCATCAACAAAGTGTAGTTAACTAGTGATTATGATTGATAGATTTTTTTTATAAGATAAGTTTAATGCCATCTAGCAACTTACCTTGGCTTCTACTGCATTCGCGTAACAGGCAGGCTCCTCGTGGAGTGCAATGAGAGGCAGGTGGTTAGAGCGTTGGACTAGTTAACTGTAAGGTTGCAAGATTGGGGTGGCAGGGTAGCCTAGTGGTTAGAGCGTTGGACTAGTAACCGGAAGGTTGCAAGTTCAAACCCCAGAGCTGACAAGGTACAAATCGTTCTGCCCCTGAACAGGCTGTTCCTAGGCCGTCATTGAAAATAAGAATGTGTTCTTAACTGACTTGCCTAGTTAAATAAAGGTGTAAACATTTTTGGGCCAAACCGGTGTCCAACAATACTGATTTCCGATTGTTATGAACACTTGAAATCTGCCATTCCGATTAATCGGTCGACCTCTAATACACAAAAACACATACGTACACATGGATTTTGTGTTGTAGATATGTGGTAGTAGAGTATTTGATGTTGCGTTCAATTGATGTTGAACGCAACATTGTTCAGTAACTAAAGTAACAATAGCCAGCACATGGGGTCTGTTTGAATAAACTAAAATGAACAGCTTTGTATGAGTAAAAACAACATGGCATGCTAGCTCCAACCTGGTGGGTCAGTGGACTAATTCCATGGATAGAAAACAGAAGATCATAGGTTCAAATATCATAGACACTGTGTCTAAGCAAATTAACATGTGTCCTATTTGTGCTTAAAGTTCAAAACAGTTATCCCAATCTAAGCCAGCACTATTACTAAAAGTCTTATTGAAACATGTTCTCAGAACATTATTTAATTACCTTCAAATAACCAATCATTTCTGTTCTTAGAACATTAATAAAACCTTCCAGGAAAACTTGGGTATCATGGGAATCATAGTAAAATATTCTTAGAACCTCCCTGTGACCTAAAAGCTCCACTTCTGTTCCCAGAACGTTTAAAAAATGTTCCCAGAACCTCCCTGTGACCTAAAAGTTCAATTTCTGTTCCCAGAATGTTTAAAAAACGTTCCATTTTACCGGTCAGGAAATGTATGGCTTTGTTTCCAGAACCTATGGGAAACCAAAAACGTATGTTCCCGAAACTTCCAAGCCAACATCCCAAGTTGGGATGTTTGCTTGCTATATCAAAGCATCATTTACATCCAGAGATTGATAGCTATACTGACTGTACTTTGAGGACCTAGCTAGGTAGTTAAATGCTCATCATTTATCTATTACACACAGCTGGAGTTTGCAGTACAGATGACATGTGACAGTTGTGCAGAGAAAGTCAGAGCTGCACTGGAAGGAAAACCAGGTACATTTTTACCTTTCCATTCCAGCACTCAAATTAGTTATTAATTTAGTAGGCTAGTCACTACACTTTTGCACAACAGAATACTCGTTAACTTAGTTGTGTATTGCTCCTAATATCAATAGTAACACATTAGAACAAATTATGCATGTTGTTTACTTAGCTATTGTTATTGTATTGCCATTCAGTAGGCTGATACAGGGGCCGCTCTTGCTTTTGGTGAACAATTTACACTGGAATGAAACCACTGGGCCCCTCCATGCATTCCAATATATGTACCAACCTAAAGCCATCTAAAGCATTTAAAACACATGGCAGCAGTATTTGTCAGTGACATATCTCTTTTATTTTACTCATTTGTCCTGTGTTTTCTACTCATCTCTTCTTTCTCTCGTGTTTCTCATCCTTTTTTCCTGCTTTGTCCTCCTCATTCATTCCATCTCTCTACATCCCTCTCTCCTCCCCTTTATGCTGTGTGCAGGAGTGCAGTCAGTGAAGATAGATGTGGCGAAGGAGGAGGTTCTGGTGGAGTCTGCTCTGACGTCCCATGAGGTGCAGGATCTCATAGAGAGCACTGGGCGCAGGGCAGTACTAAAGGGCATCGGAGGAACAGAATTAGGTACGGGCACACTGAGATGCATGAACACGGATTAAATTGTATATGATGTACATCATTGTCCAATTTTGTCTGTCAAAAAGTACAACTCATCTCTACTTTTTTTTTCAGATGAGTTGAATGTGATTTTTTTGGGGGTTGGACAATAATCTCCGTTGTCATTCAACTGGCAATGGATGACTCCCATTGCAAAAGCATTGGCTCCATCTGAAATACTCAGACACAAAATCCCAATGTGGCCACGGCCCATAGAGTTAGAGGACTCTAGATGGATAAAAACTGTTTTGGCATGGATGTTGTCACAAGTGTATTTATGCAGCATATGTGCATCTGTATGTGTACTCTACTGGGACTGTGTGTACTCTATATGCAATGTTTGTGTCTGTGTATCAGACCTGGGTGCAGCGGTGGCCATGATGGGCGGTAGTGGTCCTGTCCAGGGGGTGGTGAGGTTCCTCCAGCTGTCTGAGGAGCGCTGTCTGATTGACGGGACCATTGATGGTCTGGAACCTGGCACCCACGGACTCCACGTCCACACGTTGGGAGACCTCACACAGGACTGCCAGAGGTGATATTTTTGTGTGTGTCTCCGAAACATGATATTATCAACCCAAATGCAAATCATATTCATTATTAGTGCAGAGGTATTTTCAATATGTAAAAAAAAAATCATTGTACTGTATGCATTGTTTTGCCCACAATTTTCTATAGCCTTCAGAGTTTCCTCAGTCAATTTTAAAATAACCCTTGAATAGATCAGTCGCTTTGATTGCACTGTAGCCCATAAGGTCACAGTTGCACCTGCTTGCCCCAGAGGATCATGGGAGTAGATGACTCATGTTTCTTTGCCTGTGTGTTTGTACAGCTGTGGAGAACACTATAACCCCTATGGGAGACAACATGGTGCCCCACAGGACCCAGACAGGGTACAGTTTCCTTGCCTTCTTCTAGAGTAGGGCTATACTGCATAGTTCTGTTTAGTTCCTTGTGAAACTGGGGTACATTCTCTCTGAGATGTTATGCTTTCAGGAAGTACCTTTTTACTGTCTCAGAGACGATATACAATGCATTCGAAAGTAGTCAGACTCCTTTCATTTTTTCACATTTTGTTGTGTTACAGAATTATTTTTAAATATTTTAAACAAATAAAACATCTCAATCTACACACAATACCCCATAATGACAAAGCGAAAACAGGTTTTTAGAAAATGTAGCAAATTTATTAAAAATAACAAATAGAAATACCTTATTTACATAAGTAATAGTTGTGATATTCATGGTATTGGTTGTGATATTCAGTTAAATGTGTTTTCTTTTAGCATGTAGGTGATCTGGGGAATATTGTGGCCGGACCAGATGGTCGAGCCTCATTCAGACTAGAGGACCCTGAGCTGAAGGTAACACACACACACACCCCTACCCCTTTTGGTCTAAACCTATGTATTTACATAGGTAGGTATTGAGTACATGGTGTTATACCATTTTGGGGAATACACAATTGAATACTGAGCACAGCACACTGGTCAGCGGTACCAACCATTGACAGTAGCCACTCCTACCCCTCTGTCACTTCCTGCAGGTGTGGGACGTGATTGGTCGGTCTCTGGTGGTGGATGCTGGGGAGGATGACCTGGGAAGGGGGGCTCACCCCCTCTCCAAACTAACTGGGAACTCCGGCCAGAGGTGAGCTCATGGTAGAAGAGAGACGTGGGTAGCGTTTGGATGGACTTACTGTAGGTCAAAGTTGAATTAAAACTGAGCTTTTCTATTTGTTTCTTTCTTTTCTCTCACTCTCTATCCCCACTCTTTCTCTATCTATTGCTCGTTGGGTACAGGCTGGCCTGTGGGATCATCGCTCGCGCCGCTGGCCTGTTCCAGAACGCCAAGCAGATCTGTGCGTGTGACGGGGTTACTCTCTGGGAGGAGAGGGACAGACCACTGGCCGGGACGGGTCGCCGCAAGACCACTACAGAGACACCTGCTGCTCACCTGTGACCTGGGGTCTGTTCAGGAGGATGTGACGTTACAGAACATAAAAAAATGCATGTATTGTGTAGAATGGATATGTGTGTCAGCTGGAACACGGAATCCTGTCAGCGCTATTAATTATATTTCTATCTGCAACGTTCAGAACGTTTCGTATCACTGAATACACCCATGAACGGCCTACCTCACTGGCTGTCGCTGATGATGTCACACTGACTGAAGGTGCACTGAGAGCAAGGGAGGGTAGGAGAAACCGAAACCAAATTATTGTCTATTCAGCTGTAATTATTGAATTGCCATATAGAATTCTTTTGAGATTGAAACCTGTCATAAGTCTAAAGAAAAACGACAGCACAATAATATGATATAGGTGTCTAGATACTTAGTGATCTCCCATCTAGGCAAGATCAGGATTCCAAGCACAAATATCCCATGTTGACTATTCTGTTTTTGTTGACTAAGTTAACAGTTTTATACTGTTAAGCAGTCAATGTTGTAATTCTGTTGGATTACAATTTCATACGTATCTCAACAGCTTTACTGTCTAAATATCTCTCTTGAGCTCTGGATGTGCTCATTGTGTCATTGTGTTTTAAAACTGTGGGTGTTGATTGACTTGAGATGGTGACTGTTTTAGTGGTTCAATTACCTGTTGGTAGAATGCCATTCTACTAGGGTGAATCTCTGGTCTTTCCTCGATTCCTCGCATCCTCTCTACCTTCTCCAGTCCCATTGGAGGTGAAGATCACCTCAGATCTTCTTCAATGAGTTTGGGGGATTCGAGAAGCGATTAAATACTTTAGGGCAGCAGGTAGCTGAGTGTTGGACCACTAACTGAGGGGTCGATGGTTCGGGTCCACAAGCTGACTAAGTGAAGAGTCTGATGTGCCCTTGAGTGGGGCGATTGACCCTAGTGGCTCCTGTGGGTCATTCTGGATACAAGCATCTGCTAAATGATTAAAATTGAGCAGTTTCCATGACTTGAATCATTATTATATCAAAATCTTTGTAGCTAGTGTTGTAAGTGATTTTGTTTATCTTTCTCAAGTTCAGGAAAGTTATTCATCAACTTTTCTCAGTGAAATTAAATTTACAATAAAAGTTGCCCTTTGGACTATGGTGAAATCAGTCTATCAATTGATGAATGACTGACTTTTCTTATATCGAAGCATGCTGTAAAGCCATTTTTTATAATAGCCTATCTGTTAGAAAATGTAATACGGCGATTGTGAAGAATCAGCATTCTGGTGTGGCAGCCCCCCAACCCCCTGACTTCCCCATTGGTGAAGCCTTCTAAAAAACGGAAGCAGGCGCTACCATTTTGAAACACGGCACTGCTTAGGTAAGTAAGATGGTAGATTTATGTACCTCTTTTATTCGATTTATTTACTAAAGATGAACAATAAGTAACGATTCGTAGAAATAGTAGGTTTTAATCGTCAGCGGAAGAACCAATGACACGAAACACGAAAGCGTATTGTCGTTCCATTGAAGACATTTTCGCTATCGTGCAATGTATCCGTTCCAGTGCGGAAAAATGCTGTGACTAATATTTCCAATGTAACATTGTTTTGTTTTGTCCACCACTCATCCGATACAGTTCGTGTACTGTTTTTGTAGATTGGATTAATGATAACACAACAATGGCATCGAAACCCCATTTCCAGCTACTTAGGCAAATCGTCTCACATTTTCGCCGCGAGGTTTGTTCAGTTTCGGTCACACCAACCAAAACCTAAGCATCCTCTCCAGTCCATATGGGTAATTTTAAAGAAAACATGTGTCGGCTATTAACTGTTTTCTCAGTCTTAGCAGCGAATTGGAAAGTCATGTAAACCCGAACCACGTTTTTGATACATATCTGTAACGTCCATCGGGAGATTCCCAATGGCAGGGTTGCCAGGTGAAGCTAAAATTTGTAGCCCAGTGACCTCTGAAAACCCGCCCACAAGGCCTGACAACTAGCCCAAAAATGTTTTTCAGGGAGGAGGAGGAGTTGCCACATTTACCCAAAACCCCTTTTCCATAACCTTATTGAGCGAATTAAGAAGGAATATCGACGTATTTTTTAACAGCGTAGGCTAATAAACTAAATCCGGTTTCCCATCAAAATGATAATTCTTGCCAGTTTAAGACTGTCGCAAGAGAAAAGATAAATCACCCTTATTAAATTCTCCAGATAATTTTACATAAATGGACATCATTTAACTTGTTTTGGCTGCTATGATTGAGCAATGTGTGGTATTTGCCCAATATACCACAGCTAAGGGCTGTTCTTAGGACATAGCTTTTAGCCGTGGTATATTGGCCATATACCACAAACCCCTGAGGTGCCTTATTGCTATTATAAACTGGTTACCAGCTTAGTTAGAACAGTAAAAAGTATGTTTTTGTCATTCCCCTGACACACATCTGATATACCATGGCTTTCAACCAATCAGCATTCAGGGCTCAAACCAGCCAGTTTATAATTGTAAATAAATCCAGTTTGCAGCATGTGCATAACTATAGATACATTAGACAGGAGAGTTTGAGTGATGAAAGTTGGACAGAGGAATTCGAAATCTCTGCAAGAAACACTTGGATGAATGTCCTTGTTTTAAATGTTATGTATAAATGGCCTATTTGCAAGATGTACTTGTTATTTCATAGGCTACTGACACAAATCAGAGGTTATAATTGCAATTCAACTTTTCCGTGGTTTGCTGAGCTAGATGTAGGTAGCCTATAGCCCCTGATATGCCAAAATCTAATTTCAGGTAAAAATCCACAATGAAACTGACATTAAATGTGGAGAATGATACATTTACAATAGAGCTGTGACCATGATCACAAGGCTACAACAAACTGAATTCTAGGCAATTTATTACATCTGGTTGCCAGCTCAGGGTAGGCTCACAAGTGGCACAAATTTATTTGCAGTGACTCGAGTGATATCGTCATTTCAATATATATTTATAATTTTTTAAAGTATTTTTTAAACTCTACTTCTTGAACTACATTGTTGGTTAAGGGCTTGTATGTAAGCATTTTACGGTAAGGGCTACACCTGTTTTATTCGGCACATGTGACACTTAGAATTTGATTTTAAATGGTAGATGACATAGAAGTTAAGAGCCTACTTGATGGTCAATAGATGCAAATGCAGCCAATCATTCTCTACAATTAATGGAATTTTCATTGTGGACTTTTTCCATTACACAAGCTACATAACCATTTCCACTCGCGCAGTCCTGCAGAACCTTGAACTGAGCATGCGTTAAACCCTTCGCTTTGATACTGTTATCCATAAGAAAAGTCTACATCAGAATGCAGTTTACTTTAGGCCACCTCTGAGCGAATTTATCTAAAGAGCTCTAGTGCGCATTACGTCTTTTTCCAATGCGTGGTCGCCATTGTATCAGTTCTAGCACGTTAAAATGTTTTTTATTTATTTTTAAAAAGGGTGTCTCCATAATGAGGATTCTAAATAGCCTACATACAACTGGTCAAAAGTTATCACGACGTGCGCTACTCTGTCGCGGTGACTCAGCTGCCTCTGCTGCAGCACTCTCTTCAACCAGCGACCTCAACACACACCCGGCCCTCCCCCTCTCCACCATTCATTCACATACACAGTAAGCAGGTCACAGTGAAACATATATATCATTTTAGAAATGCCATAGCGGCCGCGGTGCAATTTAGAAGTAGACCAAAAATCTACCACCCGCACCAATACAGTTTCCCCGCAAATTGTTTTATTTTTATTTCAACAATAATAACAAATTTACACATCAATACAGGGACATTCCTGTGAATGAAATCAAATAATAAAACACCAAGGGACCATAAAAATAAATAATAATTCAGGACATTTTAGATGTGACAAGGTAATGAGACATTAACAAACATCCAGAGACATGACTTCTAATATTTTTTTCCTACTTTTTAAGTTTCACAAGTTTGAGGGATTTGTAAAATTGTAAAAGTTCAATAAAAATAAAATGGAAATTTCCCACCCTATTTACATTTTGTGAATATAATATTTGACCACGAGAATAGTAATGTTAATAAAATAGTTATGATCGGAATTTACAAGGATAAGCATAATGCCATTTAATGTCATCAATGGTCATTTTGGAGACTATATACACAACCATCCATGAATTTCAATCCATAGTTTACTAGAATGGCGGCATGAAAGAAATACATGTTCTAAAGATTCTGAATCAGAGGAGCATTTTTTTTGTGTCAAAATGTAACATTTTGTGCAATAAGTAATTAACAGGGTAGATGTGAGAATATTTTAAAATTAGTTTATTTAAATGTTGGGATAACTGGACAATTAAAGTAAAAGGTCATAGCTTTTGACCATAGCATGGGTTGGTCACTTCCATAGCAATATATTGAATTATAATCACAAAAAATACTTAATTAACTGCCAATCGTATCCACTTATCATTTAATTTTTTATCCAAAAGGTTCAAGTCATTAATTTGTATACTTGGTAAAGTGGAAACAACCTCATAATATAACAGTGTTCTTAATAAGTGGATTTCCTATTCCTATTATTCAAATCACTGTTTTATGGAGGGGAAATTGTTCTTCAATATCCTTTTCCAGTTTTTCTTTTTTTCTGGTGTAACTTAGACAATTTCACAGGTAATTTTGGAGGGTCAAAGTCACATTTATTTTGGAATTCAAGTTCGAGTGTATTAAACAGACTGTTAGGGATATGATACCACATAGAGGTATGATTAGACAGATGTAATTTCAACAGTTTAATTTAGGAAAAGGGCAGTATCATCTGCAAATTGACTGAAATGTATCTTAACTAAAAATACGGAAGTTTACAGACACTTACGTTGGAGTCATTAAAACTCCTTTTTCAACCACTCCACAAATTTCTTGTTAACAAACTATAGTTTTGGCAAGTCGGTTAGGACATCTACTTTGCATGACACAAGTAATTTTTCCAACAATTGTTTACAAGACAGATTATTTCACTTATAATTCACTGTATCACAATTCCAGTGGGTCAGAAGTTTACATACACTAAGTTGACTCTGTCTTTAAACAGCTTGGAACATTTCTGAAAATTATGTCATGGCTTTAAAAGCTTCTGATAGGCTAATTGACATAATTTGAGTCAATTGGAGGTGTACCTGTGGATGTATTTCAAGGCCTACCTTCAAACTCAGTGCCTATTTGCTTGACATTATGGGAAAATCTAAAGAAATCAGCCAAGACCTCCAGAAAAACAATTGTAGACCTCCACAAGTCTGGTTCATCCTTGGGAGCAATTTCCAAACGCCTGTACAAATGACGCAGCCGTCATATCGCTCAAGAAGGAGACGCGTTCTGTCTCCTCGAGATGATGAAAGTACTTTACAAAAATATATATTATTATTTTTGAAGTTTTACCCTTTTTTCTCCCCAATTTCGTGGTATCCAATTGTTTTAGTAGCTACTATATTGTCTCATCGCTACAACTCCCATACGGGCTCGGGAGAGACGAAGGTTGAAAGTCATGCGTCCTCCGATACACAACCCAACCAAGCCGCACTGCTTCTTAACACAGCGCCATCCAACCCGGAAGCCAGCCGCACCAATGTGTCGGAGGAAACACTGTGCACCTGGCAACCTTGGTTAGCGCACACTGCGCCCAGCCCGATTTCCCTACCGGCCAAACCCTCGCTAGGCCAATTGTGCGTCGCCCCACGGACTTCCTGGTCGGGGCCGGTTACGACAAACCCAGGGTCTCTGGTGGCACAGCTGGCGCTGCAGTACAGCGCCCTTAACCACTGCGCCACCCGGGAGGGATGTACTTTGATGAATGTACTTTTGTGTGAAAAGTGCAAATTAATCCCAGAACAACAGCAAAGGACCTTGTGAAGATGCTGGAGGAAACAGGTACAAAAGTATCTATTTCCACAGTAAAACGAGTCCTATATCAACATGAGTAGAAAGGCCTTATAGGAAGAAGCAACTACTCCAAAACCGCCATAAAAAAAGCGAGACTACGCGTTGCAACTATTCATGGGGACAAAGGGGATTGTGGGGATTGCACTTGGGGATTTTACTTTTTGGACAAATGTCCTCTGGTCTGATGAAACAAAAATAGAACTGTTTGGCCATAATGACCATCGTTATGTTTGGAGGGAAAAGGGGGAGGCTTGCAACCCGAAGAACACCATCCCAACCGTGAAGCACGGGGGTGGCAGCATCATGTTGTGGGGGTGCTTTGCTGCAGGAGAGACTGGTGCACTTCACAAAATAGATGGCATCATGAGGAAAGAAAAGTAGGTGGATATATTGAAGCAACATCTCAAGACATTAGTCAGAAAGTTAAAGCTTGGTTGCAAATGGGTCTTCCAAATGGACAATGACCCCAAGCAGACATCCAAAGTTGAGGCAAAATGGTTTAGGATAAACAAATCAAGGTATTAGAGTGGCCATCACAAAGCCCTGACCTCAATCCTATAGAAAACTTGTGGGAAGAACTGAAAAAGCGTATGCGAGCAAGGAGGCCGACAAATCCGATTCAGTTACACCAGCTATGTCAGCATTAATGGGCCAAAATTCAACCAACTTATTGTTGGAAACTTGTGGAAAGCTTCCCAAAAGATTTGACCCAAGTTAAACAATTTAAAGGCAATGCTACCAAATACTAATTGAGTGTATGTAAACTTCTGACACACTGGGAATGTGATGAAAGAAATAAAAGCTGAAATAAATCATTCTCTCTGCTATTATTCTGACATTTCACATTCTTAAAAAAAGTGGTGATCCTAACTGACCTAAGACAGGGTATTTTTACTAGGATTAAATGTCTGGAATTTGAAAAGCTGAGTTTAAATGTATTTGGCTAAGGTGTATGTAAACTTCTGACTTCAACTGTATATCACCAAGGCCTTTTTTCAGCCTATTGGCATAGACATGGGCTAGTAACTTATAGTCAGTTATCAACAACATGATTGTGCTCCAATTGTCCTTCTTTGGTTTGGGTATTAGAACTATTTGTCCCCGTCTCAAAGGAGGTAAGAAAGCCATAACTCTCTAATATCAGGCCAAAAATCTCAATAGAATTCAGCTGTCAGGACATTCGGTCCAGGGGATTTACCTATAGGAATTTGTTTAATGGCTTGGTCCAACTCAGTAATACCTATATCGGAATCACAGAGTTACTTAAACTTTTCTTCTATAGGTTTAACAGAGTTATTAACAGAATCAAAAAAGGAATCCAAGTCGCCTTCCGAAAGATGAGATTGATACAGTGTACTCTAGAAAGAGTGTATTTCCTTATTAATCACTTCAAGATCATCAGATATAGTGTTGTTTACATAAATGGATCAAATACTATTCCTAGTCTGCCTACTGTTCTCCAAATGAATGAAATAAGATGTGTTTTTCCCACCTTTCTCAATCCAGTTGGCCTTTGAACAGATGAAGGCACCCTGTGCTATATCGTTGTATATGTCGTCCAGTTCATCGTTTTCAAAGTAGCCCAATTTACCGGAATTCAATCGTGAACAAGGCAACACTGCCCAATGGTTCAAGCATTTTTTTATTTTTTTTATTAAAAAAAAACTTTGTCTCGTGCTGCGCCATTAGAAATAAATAGTTTTCCCTGCTCCAGTGATGCCTCAACTGAAGTCGGTTTAGTGATGGAAATATAAGCTTTTCGTATACCATGTGTATATACGACAAATACAACTTGAAAATTGATCTGATCTCAGCGGAAAGGCTACCATGTAGAGCATTTCCAGTATTCTATACATGTGCTTGGCACAGAAAAGTACATTTTTGTGCTTTTCGATTTACAGCTAGCATAGCAACTGGCCCTAAACTGTTGTGATAAACCTGCAGAGTAGCCTAGTGCTTCTTGACCTGAAAGAAGTAAGGTCAGAATTCAACATGTTGCATGATAATAGTATAGGCTAGTAAGGCTACATAACCAAGTGTCAATGTTGTTTTCCATATAATTACATATTAGAAATCTATGGTGTCTTCCATATAATTACATATTAGAACTCTATGGTGTCTTCCATATAATTACATATTAGAACTCTATGGTGTCTTCCATATAATTACATATTAGAACTCCATGTCTTCCATATAATTACATATTAGAACTCTGGTGTCTTCCATATAATTACATATTAGAACTCCATGGTGTCTTCCATATAATTACATATTAGAACTCTATGGTGTCTTCCATATAATTACATATTAGAACTCCATGGTGTCTTCCATATAATTACATATTAGAACTCCATGGTGTCTTCCATATAATTACATATTAGAAATCTATGGTGTCTTCCATATAATTATATATTAGAACTCCATGGTGTCTTCCATATAATTACATATTAGAACTCCATGGTGTCTTCCATATAATTACATATTAGAACTCTATGGTGTCTTCCATACAATTACATATTAGAACTCCATGGTGTCTTCCATATAATTACATATTAGAACTCTATGGTGTCTTCCATATAATTACATATTAGAACTCCATGGTGTCTTCCATATAATTACATATTAGAACTCTATGGTGTCTTCCATGTTGTTATTCTGCATGGTGGTCAATTGTCAAATATTTTCCTGACACATACTTCCTTTTCCCCTGTGGTCTCGTCATTCATTTTGTCAGCTCTTGCTTTCTCCCTTATGGGTGTCTCTTGGACTGTTTGGTTTTTGGTGTTTCCAGCATTGTGGACAAGGGCAAGTTCAGAATGTTTTGTCTTTTACAGTATGTTCACTTGTCTGTCTCTCTCTCCCTTGTGTCCCCTGTCTGCCTGTATCTATCTGTCTGTCTGCCCGTATCTGTGCATGTCCCACCACAGCTCCACTATGGACAAGAGCAACACGGTGAAGCTCTTCGTGGGCAACCTGGCTCTAGACACCACCCAGGAGGAGCTATCGGCCATCTTTGAGGCGTACGGCCAGGTGGTCAGTTGCAGCGTTCTCCGACAGTTCGCCTTCGTACACCTACAGGTAGGCTATAGATATCCCATAGGGAGGACTAAGTCCCAATTCTCTTCAGTTCTTCTAAAGTGTACACTTGCACACTCTTCGTCATGGATATAACAATGATCTAAACGCCTTCCAGCCAATGTTTACACCAACCGATCCTATTCTTTTAAATCCCCGGCGGTGAGTGCACTACAGAACTGTGTGTTTGTCATTTTTAAATGGTGATTGTTTTTGTGTGTACATAGGCTACATTGAGTTGATATGGTACAAAATGTATTTCCTCATTGAGTTTTCCTCACTTTAAAGTCTCCTAATCTAAATGAATGTCTTATTATTTTTACATTTACTTTGTTTTCTAATCAAATCTACTCCCAGGGTGAGGGTGCTGCGGAGCGGGCCATCAGGGAGCTGAACGGCAGGGAGTTCCGGGGGAGGAACCTGGTGGTGGAGGAGTCCCGGGGCAGACCGCTCCACTCCACCAAGGTGTTTGTGGGGAACCTGTCGGGCATGTGCACCACTGAGGACCTCCAGGAGCTCTTCCAGACCTTTGGTAAAGTGCTGGAGTGCGACAAAGTCAAAGGTGAGCCACGCCCCTTCTCATTGAGGGGTACTCCACGAGAAGGGAGTATCCCTACGAGGGTGTCTCAGGGGGATTTGGGAAATGCAATGAACACATTTCCACTTCACACATGTATGTAATACACACTTGTACACGTGTGAAATAGGACAAATATAAGCACCCACCAAAATAATAACGTTATTATAATGGTACTCATGAGGGTGAAGGGAGAGATTGCTCAGTATGGCGAAGGGTGAAGTTGACCCTAGATGTTGATCTTGGGTCAGTTTGCATTTCCCCCACTACTAGGGCGGCAGCTAGCCTAGTGGTCAGACCGTTTGGCCCGTAACCGAAAGGTCGTTGGTTCGTATATACTAAAGTCGACAAGGTGAAGAGTCTGTGTCCTTGAGCAAGGCACTTAACACTAATTTGGCTGACCCTGTAAAACAACACATTTCACTCTACCAATCTGGTGAATGTCACAATAAAGCATATGTGTGTGTTTTAACAGTTAAGTTTGGGGGAAGGGAAACTGATCCTAGATCTGTACCTAGAGGGAATCTCACCGTGGAGCTTACAGTACATTATGGCGTACAAGTGCTTGAAGTAGGCCGGCCGGTGTCGTCTAGTACGGAGTACAGACACCTAATACTCTACCTCTGAAGTGCTGCACCTCTTATAGAACAGGCCATTGGCTTTCATATATGACGGGTACCAGCACCCAAAATGAGTACCGTCACCTATGTCATTGCACTGCATACCGGTGATGGGTAGTTGAAAGTGTAAAGATCCAAGGTATTCTAAGTTGTTTGGGGCTTTTTCATTGTGCAACTTGACAATCAGGTAAGGTTTGTGTGTAGTTGTATAGAGCAGGAAGAAACGTGTGTGTATAGAGTGGTAAGATGTGTGTGTGTGGCATGCCCGGTGTGGTTCTAACTGGTGTCCCTGTGCTCAATGACAGCCAGGCTCTCCTCTTCTGCAGGCTACGCCTTCGTGCACATGGAGAACAAGGAGGAGGCTCTTCAGGCCATCGAGGCCCTCCACGGCACCTCCTTCAAGGGACGCCCGCTCTCCGTGGAGCTCTCCAAGGTGCTGTAGCACGATGCACTGACATGGAGATAGAATCCCTTGACTGGCACCCCCCTACTCCTCCATTCAAGTCAATTGGCATTGTTAAATGAGGATCTGTGACCATTTTGAGTGTACCCATGAGGGTGCAGCCAAATTGCTGTGGTCTGAGGGGTGATGCCTGTTCTAGTGATTCTATTTTTGTGTACTACATTACCCATACTGCCCTGTCTTGTATATCCAGTTCTATGATGGTGAAGGCGTTCCTGAAGGTTTAGCATGGTGTACAACCGCAGTGGTTCTCAAACCTCTCCTCACAGATCCCCAGCCATTCCATGTATTTGAATTATTCCACAGCTAGGACACCTGATTCCACTTGTCAACTAATCATCAAGCCCTTGACTAGGTGAGTTAGTTTAGGACTGCAACATTGCGACATTGCAACATTGCGAAATGTCTGGGGGTCCCCGAGGAGAGGTTTGAGAACCACCACAGTTCCTATAATGCTCTGAGTTGTAGGCTAGATCTGGTTGTCTCTTAGTAAAGACAGTTCCTGAAGCTCGCTAACAAATGGTGTCCGTCTCCATACAGGTGCAGCCTTCCAAGCAGACCCCGACGGGGAAGATCCCCTGTGTGAGCTGTGGGAAGCAGGGCCACTATGCCGGGGAGTGCCCCGTAGGGAAGTCCTCTCTGGAACAGTACCAGAGCCAGGCAGCTGTGTTAGCTGCAGCTGCCGCCGCCGCAGCCGGCCTGCCCCTCCAGGTCCAGCAAAGCGTCCACAACTCTGTCTACAACACCTCGACCTTTGACCCCACCTATGCGGCGTTGACGGGCCTCACCACCGGCACGCGGGCGGAAGGAAACCCCGTCAACCAGGCGGTGTATGGTGCCCTGGCGACGCAGGTCTACGGCGCTAACGTGGCCAATCAGCTCTATGGGGTCCAGGCAGCCAATCAGGCGGCAGCGTTGACGCAGGCGGGCGCCACGCAGGTGTACGCCAGCTCCATGAACCCCAGCCACGCCGCTCTCTACGGTCAGCTCAGTCAGATTGCCGCCAGCCCCGCTGCAGCATCCGCTGCCGCCGCCTACTCCACACCAGTTTACGCGCATGCCATGGCTAACCACCACCACCCGGGGGCCATCTACCTGGCTGCACCTGGCGTAGAGATGCCTGCGGCTGCCGCGGCAGTCAACCAGGCCTACGCCATGGCGCCGGCGCTCTATGGGGGAGCCCAGCATGCCTACGGTCACTTGGGGATGGGTGCCGCCATGAGCGCCTCAGCGGACCCTTCGGCGGCCATCTTTGAAGCGGCGAGGGTTCAGCACTACTTCGCCCAGGGACAGCAGGTTCTGGCCGAGCAGCAGAACGCGGCGGCAGTGGCTGCGGCACAAGCGGCAAAGTCTGGAGAGCGGGACCGGAGTCCCCTGAGGCGCTCTGCGGGGTCCCTGCTGCCCGATCCCGTCATGAAGCCCTTCATGTACCAGAGAGCCCCCAAGCAGCGCCGGCCGCTGCTCCCCACCCCCGCCGGGCGAGCTGCAGAGGAAGCAGCGGAGGCTGGAGAGGACCCCATGGCTAGGTACTACCACTTCCTTCTCTTCTTATCTAACCCTCTTTGACCCTTCACGATTTAGTTAACTTTACAGCTAATTACAAGTTAAGAAAGTCCACTAAGTAGAATTTTGACTTAGTCTCCCATTGGCATCATCAGTGCTGGACTAAAGTAGAAGTTAGTATTCACCCCAATGCTTTTAGGAGCCCTTAACCCTAATCTCTTTATTGAAGCCTCTTCTACCCTCCCCAATGCACTACACCCTACACACTATCTTTTCACTACATTACCCTGTCTCACTACAAACCTTCCTCAGTGTTCAGACTTCAGGAGTGGTAGTGGACATACTTATAGGAACTGAATTGCTCAGTACATTATCCTTAATTTCCATCAAAGACTTGCTTGACCCCTTGTACATTTTCTGAAAGCCTGTTTGTGTGAAAAGACTACAATTCCCTACTGGTAGATGATCTAAATGCTCTATCTGTCCCCCTCCCTTTCTCCCTCCCTTCCTCCCTCCGTGTGGATCTTAGAGAGCAGTGCCAACAGTACGCTGAATACAACCACCAACAGTACCAGCAGCTCCAGCACTTACAGTAATTAGGAGAATCCTAATTTCCAGTCAAAACTTCTTTAACTCAAGAAAGTCCACTTTAAGTCGAATTTCGACTTAGTCTTCCAATTGCGTCAGTGCAAGGCTAAGTGAAACTTTGACTTCAGTGGAGGTTAGGGTTCGCCACAATAGTTTTTAGGAGCACTTAACCGTATTGAATCGTCTCTGACCCTCCCCAATGCACTACACCCTCTCCTCCTTTTCACTACGTGACCCTCTGTCTGGTGTTCAGACTTCAGGAGTGGTAGTGGACATACTTCCTGGAACTGAATTGCTCAAGACATTATCTTTCAATGCCATCAGACTCTTAACCCCATGTACATTTCCTGAAAGCCTGTTCTTTGTGTGCAAAGACTACAATTCCCTAGTAGATGATCTAAAAACGCTCTTTCTGAAAGGCTGTTTGTGTAAAAAGACTACATTTTCCTACTAGTCAATGCCTTGGTGTTAAAAGACTACAATTCCCTACTTTTAGATGATCTAAATCACTCTATCTTTCCCCCTCCCTCCGTGTGTATCTTAGAGAGCAGTACCAACAGTATGCTGAGTACTACCACCAGCAGCACCAACAGCACCAGCAGCTCCAGCAGCTACAGTATGCTACCTACCCTACCTACCGCCCCCCGAAAGGCTCTCTGTACCCCCACTCAAATTTTTGTGTGTAAAAGACTGTAATATACAATCCCTAGTAGATAATCCCAAACCCTCTTGTCTGTCTGTCTCCCTACCCTTTTTTCTCTCGCTCTTCCCATCTCACTCGATTTCTCCTTCTCCCTCCCCCTTCTCTCCTTCTCATTCCCTCTCTCCCCCAGGTACTATGCAGAGTACTACCAGCAGTACCAGCAGTATCAGCAACTCCAGCAGTACCAGCAACTCCAACAGTACCAGCAACTCCAACAGCTCCAGTACGCCTACCCGCCTCCCAACCACCACGCCATGGCTGCCATCCCTGCCCACGCCATGGCGGGCCACGCCCACCACCACGGCCAACCGGCCCACGTCACGGCGCTGGACGCCGCCCTCAGGCCAGTGGTGCCCGCCTCCGCCGTGGCCGCCGCCATGGTGGCAGCGCCCAGAGTGTATGAGCCGCCGCTGCCGCCGCCACCGAACCGCAAGGAGGCCGTCCTCCGCCGAGCCCCCGAACTCTCCCTTCACACGCCTGAGCCCCCCTTCAGATAGTCACCTCCCTCGTACCCCTCCTCTGTTTCCCCCCCGCCTACCACTGTATACCACCCTCGTACCCCTCCTCACTCTCAGCGGCTGTGTGTGTCTGTGTATATCTGTGTGTGTGGGTATATGTGTGTGTACTGTGGCGGTGGGGATTTGTGTGTGTGAGAGTGTGTTTGGAGTTTAGGAGTTGTCCTTTGACTACAGTAAAAACCCAACCCCAACTTGGTCCTGGTACCACACTAACAGTGCAGTTAAAGAAGGGGAGACATTCTGTCATCTTACCACCACACAATGTTTAGCTATTGACTCTCTCAATGGTAGACAGGTGCCAGTAGCAGACAGTCAATGCCTTCAACATAGAGATGAGGTCAAAAATATCACAACTGATTCTTGTACTGTCTGCGCTGTGGTGTGTTGCGTAGCTCCAGGGTTGGAGGGGTCTGTGTGTCTTGTACGTGTCGAGACTGTGGTGCGAGTGTGTTTGTGGGAATGGGAGAGTGATGTTGGCTTTCTGTTGTTACGATGTAATACACACACTCCCACATGTGCTGCCTTGTTCCCTCATGAGCTCACCCCGGGGAGATTCGAGGAACATAGGCACACTCTACTATATGAAACTACCCTCTACCTCTCCAACCCCCTCCTTCCCTCACACCGCTGTAACCCCAACACTGAAAGACACTGCTGCATTTCTGCCCTTATTTACTTTGTCTATACCTTAGCCTGGGTAAACCAAATGAGATGCCGGGATCACCACGGGAACAGTAGAGGGTTTAACATTCAGTCTCTCTATACCTACCTCTGACAATGAGAGCACTGAGGTTAGCTGGTTAGAATATGAATGGTCTGCCTTCTATCCATATCAGCCAGTGTCAGTTGCAGGCTTGGGGGTCCATTTCAATCAAATTCAGCTTAATTTAAAATGGAATTGACCCCATCCCTGGTCAATAGTTTGGAGAAAAATTACACGTTTTAGGGACTAGGTTTTCTATGTACTGTACTACTAGAGTCTTACTGCATCAGTGCATCTTGAGAGGCCTTTTAAAGTATGAAATATTTTAGTTTAGTTTTTTTGTAATGTAAGTGGTTGTCGGGTCGATGAAGAGTACATTCTAACCCCTCAGATCAAGTATGAATTATTTTATGGATTTATAAGTAAGTTAACTTTTTAGACTTGCTAGAGAATCATGAGTGTCAATGAGGTTTAAAGGAAAACTCCACCCAAAAACTATATTTTGGTGTTTGTTTCATGAATCCATTTTCAACAATATGTAACTTTCAAAATACAGGTCATCCCTGTATGATCCATTTAGCATCATATGATGCGGCGTTTTGAAAGTTACATATCTCGATTGCTGACAAGCAAAACATTTTGGGACTATGTCAACAGCGGACTAATGAAACAAACACCAACCTATTGTTTTTGGGTGGGAATTTCCCTTTAGCGGTGTGCCTAAGCTTTGTGTGAAGTGCTTATAGCGGAGTGAAGATCTCCTTTTTAAAGGGCTTTTTTTCCCCCTTTACATGTCAGTCTTTTTAATCTGCGATGGAGGGACAGGGGTTAGGATAATGTGGTGCGGTAACGTTCACACCGATGATATGGTGATGAGAGATGGAGCAGTATCTTTCAGTCTCCCTGTTCCGACGTATCCTTGCACCCCGCTGTAAGACGACTCACTACCCCCGTACCCCGCTGTGTCCTTCCTCTTCTCCCTGTGATTTTAGTGATTTACTATTTTATCTTGCATATAATCTCTCTGTCTCACATACACACACACACACACACACACACACACACACCGAGTTTCATCTGTGGGATCTCGACGATCAGGAAAAAAAAACACCCTTTCTTGTTATGCTTGTTGCTTGCCTTGTTTCTGACCGTATTTTTAGAACTATTTAAAATATTTCTTTTTTTTTAACAAAAAGGAAAAAGGCATGCTTTTTAATATGTATACTACACATACCCAGCATTTAAAAAATAAAGAATGTTTCTGACTACTGTGAGGAAAAGAAAAAAACGCGTTTCGGATGTTTCTCCCCGTTCTTGTTTTTCCGTCTTTTTCCGTCTTTTTTTTACTCCTTCCCGTCTCTCCTTCCTTGTTGTAATGACCAGACACGTATGACTGGGGACCAGGGTGGCAGAGACAAGGAGGAGTAGCGTCTGTGTGTGCCCCCCCCCTTAGTCTGCCTCGTGGATGGGGTAAGTCTGGTCTGGGGTCAGCGCTCCTCTCTCCAGCCTCACCCAAACTCTAGGCCTATAGCGCAGTCAGACAGACACTGGGTGCCAATAATATATATTTTCTCCTCAACTGTGCACTTGTTCACATCCCTTTACTGTTGCGAGAGGAAATGAGGATGTTTTTATGGTGCCAACTCCTAGGCCAGGTGTATTCAACTCTGACCCTACGAGGTCCGGATCCTGCTTGTGGTCTATTCTACCTGATCATTAATTGCACCCGCCTGGTGTCCCAGGTTTGAGGGTTCTAGGCCATGTCTCTGCTAATGAACAAGTGTATACTTCAGGAGGAAAGAGACCTGGGACATAACCCCTCGCAGGTCCATCAACAAGGCATCTACCATGCTGTTACCATGCGCTCATGTCTGAAAACAGCTTCCGTCACCTCTGATCTTTTTGATTTCCACTTCGTGCCAAACTAGTGTCGATTTCATGCCATTTTAATTGCAGATTCACTGTTGAGTAGAGTGGCGCGCAATACTTGCTTGCAGATGACTCCTTGTTTTAACAATGGGTGGACAAACACAAACATCAGAGACCTGGGGAGAGGCACACAGATAGAATGACTGTGTGGGGGGGTGCTGTGTGTCTGCTCCTACCCAACAACCTCACCACCAACACCATGTGTCTTTCTCTGCTGTGTTGGATGTGCATGTCACTCTGCTCTCTGTCCAAAGCCCCGTACATACTGACCTACTATTCCAACTGAAATAGGTACCGGCCGCCCAGACACCACCCAGCAGGTGTGAGGTGAGAGGGGGAAGACAATAAACGTCGCGCAGGCAAATGGGAAGTGGGAACTCAATCTTCTCCACCAAGGTAATGAAACAGCACTGTCCCCCTCTCTGACTGTGCCTTGACCGAAACACCCCTCCCCCCTCCTCGTCCGCCATCACCACCCCCACCCCCCCTCTGTAGCTCCCCTCTCACCTGCGTTGACATTGCCCGGGGGGCTTCTTTTGGGGGTCACTGCTCACGCTGTGATGTCTTCTACCAGACTTCCAGTGACTTGTCCTGTCTCTCACCATGCAGCACCTACAGTGACTGGGCTGTCAGTCTCTCTCTGTCGTGCTGATGTGTGTCTGAGAGAGACTGTGTGTGTGTGTGACTGACTGTGACCACATGTTTGAGAGCCAGAGACCGTGTGTGTAGTTTAAAGAGTGAGTGAGTGTGTCACTGAATCTCCGTGTCTGAGAGAGTGTGTGTGTGTGTGATGTCGTTGGTGTTTTGAGGCTTGGTACATGTGGATCCCCCGCCCCCGCTAGTGACTCCTACACCGCCGTATTCGCCGCCCCTCCCCCCAACCCATCCCCCTCTGCGCCTGTCCGCCGTACACAGCTTGCTGCCGCCGCCGCCTGCCGCCATCTTGGATCTAGGCTGGGCTCTGTGGATCAGCAGCCCCCGACTGGCCACACCCACCCCTGGCTATGGCTGTAACCATAGAGACCTAGTGAATGACAATGGACACCGTGTATGGTGGCCTAGTGGGGTCACACGGCTGGACAGAGTATAAACTCATCAGAGACTTTGTAGGGCGAGAGTTTTTTTGCTTTGCTAAAACTGTGATGCTGGGTTTGCCATGGCTGTGTATGGGAGTTTAATCACTATTCACCACCTCCTTGCAGTTGAATGACTCCAAGTCAAACTTATCTAATTAAATCCGATAAACTGACCTTGCTCTGGAGGATAACATTTGGAATAGGTTTTTTAACAGCGAGTTCCCTATGGCCCTCTCGCCCTATCAAAAACGTCCTATAAGACAGACCGGCCCAGTAAGGGCCCAACTACCTGCAGATTCACTGTAATCTCAGGACTCCTATAGGACTTCTTTGGTATGGGGACTATTTCTCTCCTCGAGGTAGCTGCTGTCCCTACACCAACCCGCTGTACCTGTGGGTTTCAATGCGTATCTCTGAATCTCCTCCTGTTGAGATGATTGAATACACACACACCCACTCATCTGAGGTGTCCGGCATGTGGTCTGAACAGCTGAGTAGTGCGTTGCCGGTGGGGGGCAGAGACGAGAGTCTCCACCTCTGTCTTATGGATGAAGTTAAGGAAAGGATGGATGGATGGATGGAAGGAAGGTGAGTTGGTAATGTAGGGATCTCCAGCTCTGATCCATCCCTGTTCCCTAACTCTTCTATCCTGACCATGGGGGGCCCTACACGAAAGTCATAAACACTGGTGCTGCACAAAATAAACTGAGTAGTCTACCACTGCACCAGATGGTTTTTAATGCGTTTTGGGGGGTAATCGATACAAATCCCCCCTTAAGGTTCACCAAAATACAACTGATTCTTCGATCTCCATGATCAGGATGTGATGCTCTTTCCCACACAGTCACCTCTGACTCTGACCTGGATGTGTGGAGTCTGACTCTCTGGTGTTTGAGTAAATGTAGCCAGCCAAGAAGTTCTCCTGGTCTGCTCCCTATTGTCTCACACTGACTGACAACCTCATGGCTGCTCCCTCTCTCTTCACAGCACAGGACAGGGAAGCCATCAATGCTGCCTTACACATAGACACACACTCAAAGTATATCATGTCTCCAATACCAATCCCATGGTTTTAAATCCTCACGGAGTGAACGAGTGCATATTTCAAAGGGAGGGGACAGAATTGGAATTGGGCCACAGTTTTGCGCCCTGGGTCGACACCCAAGTCTACTGTCGTTCACACTTAATAATGTTGTTTCCCAAATGCTACCTAGTCACATCAAATATATTATATTCTCACAATCAAGAACTTACTTGTAACTATGCTGTAACTAAGTTGACTTAATTGAGAATCTGGGCCCAGTCAAGTGTAGTTACAGTGTAATGGTGTGTGATTACATGTGGTTAGGGAAGAAGCTATATATAGACCTACAGTATAAAGGCAGCTTGATGTAGTGCTAGCTCGTATTGTTATCTAATACCTATGATCTTACTCTGAGGCCTTTCATTTCTCTTGGTGTTGGAGGAGACATTTTTAGGGAGAAAGAGCATCTTTGTACACCAACCTGGATTGTTCTGGCGATGTTTTGCAATGGATCGATGTTGAGTCATTTGTTACTTTAAGCACATTTATAGGAAAAACTAAAACAAAGAATCAGCATGCTTGACGGAGATGAAGGGGGATCTTTCCACGGTGCAAAATGGTTCACATCTGTCAAAAGAAAAACCCTAAAACTCATTATAATCTGGCAGTGTGATTTTAATTTGACATTGTTCTTCAATGTGCGTTATAAGAAAGTGCATAAACTAGTTTACTATACTAAGCAAGGCATGAACAGTGGCCTTTTTATAACGCACATTGCTGAATAAGTGTCCAATTAAATCACACTTCCAGATGATGAGTTTTAAAGGATTTTTGCACCATGAAAATGTTGCCCATAATGTATGACTAATGAATAACCCCAATTGACTATAATGTACACTCCCTTTCTCCTTGCCTTGCTTATGTCTTGAGGCACTGTACCGTCTGCATGGCATTCCCAAATAAATGAGTTTTTGAAATAAACGTCATGTTTTATTCTCTCTTTAATAATCACAATAAGGCTAATTTAAAAATATTTTAGCCAACAACGTGTAGCCACTTTTTTAATAAGCAGTGATGTGCCATTTAATGATATTTTTTTGTGATAAAACATTTGAGATATATGTTATACTGTAGGCCTAAATCACTTTGTTTGACTGTATTATGCTGTTTAGCCTTCTGACATTCATATGGAATGTATACATGGAAAATACATAGCACGGCTGGGGGTCCCCGAGGACAGGTTTGGAAATGGATGCAATAAGCCTATTCCAACAAGCCTAAGTCAGTTCGCTCGATTCAAAATGATATCTTTCTACATCTTAAGATACACTGTGTCTGTATGATTTATAATGACACATCTGTATCTTCAGGAGAAGATTTAAGTTGTCGGAGGTCTGTATTTATCATTGGAGTCGGTGTGAGGGGTATGGAGCCTGAGAGACAGCAAAAGTCTAAACGGTATCCTTGGGATGTCCCAACTCAGAAGTCAGTTCACTGCAGTTGAAATTTAAAACGATTAAAGGGACATTTCACAATTTTTCAACTTCATATTCATCCTCTTGAGCACCACCCCAACATCAACGTTATGTGAAAATGGAGCATTTCTATGTTTTGTATGAAAAATATATAGAGGAAGAATTTAAGTCATCAGTATGCATCGTGATTTTAAACAATTATGAGTAGGCAGTAATTATTAATTGACTCCTTATTGTCCACTAATTGGTTGATGACATTAGAAATACTTTTGTATCTTTTTTACTACAAAACATAGAAATGCAACATTTTCACATACACATATAGCCGCGAAGTGGTAGGCCACACAAGCTCACAGAACGGGACTGCTGAATGCTGAAGCGCGTAGCGTGTAAAAATGGTCTGTCCTCGGTTGCAACACACACTGAGTTCCAAACTGCCTCTTGAAGCAACGTCAGCACAAGAACTGTTCGTTGGGAGCTTCATGAAAGGGGTTTCCATGGCAGAGCAGCTGCACACAAGCCTGAGATCACCAGGCGCAATGCCAAGCATCAGCTGGAGTGGTGTAAAGCTTACCGCTGTTGGACTCTGGAGCAGTAGAAACGCGTTCTCTGGAGTGATGAATCACGCTTCACCATCTGGCAGTTTGACGGACAAATCTGGGTTTGGCGGATGCCAGGTAAACGCTACCTGCCCCAATGCATAGCGCCAACTGTAAAGTTTGGTGGAGGAGGAATAATGGTCTGGTGCTGTTTTTCATGTTTCGGACTAGGCCCTTCAGTTCCAGTGAAGAGACATGTTAACACTACACATTACACATACAATGACATTCGAGACAATTCTGTGCTTCCAACTTTGTGGCAACAGTTTGGGGAAGGCCCTTTCCTGTTTCAGCATGACAATTCCCCAGTGCACAAAGCGAGATCCATACAGAAATGGTTTGTTGAGATCGGTGTGGAAGAACTTGACTGACCTGCACAGAGCCCTGACCTCAACCCCATCGAACACCAGCAAGGCCAAATCACCCAACATCAATGCCCGACCTCACTTAATGCTCTTGTGGCTGAATGGAAGCAAGTTCCCGCAGCAATGTGCCAACATCTAGTGGAAAGCCTTCCCAGAAGAGTTGAGGCTGTTATAGCAGCAAAGAGGGGACAAACTCCATATTAATGCCCATGATTTTAGAATTAGATGTTCAAGGACCAGGTGTCCACATACTTCTGATCATGTAGTGTATGTTGATGTTGGGGTGGTGCTGGAGATGATGAATATGAGGTTGAAAAGTGGTGTTATTGCCCTTTAAGGTTAGGGTAAGGGTAGAGGTTAAGCTTAGGGTGTAGGGGACAGATGTACTAAGGATCCCGGATAGTGGTGCCTACCAGAAGCAACAGGTGCAATCCACAAACTTTTGCTTATAAATTATGTCAGTAAGCGGTGCGATTGACGTCTCCATCCCGCTCAGTCCTCCCTGCCCCAGGATAGGTCAACTCCCCAACCACAACCCCGCCCATTGCACCTTTTTAGGGTGAATCCGATACCTGTGCGCCCGGTATCTCACTTTTTGGGGTGCGATCACGTGTGCTACTTTTGGAAAGAAGCACCCGCCAAGCAGAGCTTCTGGTAGTGGGAGCTGCACCTCCGCCGCAGTCTGTACTCTGCCTCTGCCTCTCTTCTTTCTCCTGACCAGCACACCTGACAGACAGCGAGTCTTCAAGCCCAAGGAGGGTTCCTTCTCGTTTATTTTCTACATAATCAGAAGGGGGTACTAGAAACCCCAACAAGGCGTGATGATGGCTGTCGAAACCCAAGCGCAATACACCACCTCTTATATGATGAACGAGGAACACCAGTACATGACGCCAGAGGATGAGTGGGACAGGGACCTACTGCTGGACCCCGCCTGGGAGAAACAGCAGCGAAAGGTAGGCCCCCTTTGGGATCGGGCGGTGGGTGAGTGAAGTCACTGTGGCGGTTGAGTGTTGGCTGGAGCGGCCGTTGTGCGTTACGGGCGCTTG
Organism: Oncorhynchus tshawytscha; assembly: GCF_018296145.1. NCBI lineage: Eukaryota > Metazoa > Chordata > Actinopteri > Salmoniformes > Salmonidae > Oncorhynchus > Oncorhynchus tshawytscha. The sequence continues at coordinate 17,135,277 of NC_056438.1, read as the reverse complement.
TGTGTCTGGCTTGAGTCTAGCCCACTCGTTGCGCGTGTTTTATGAGTTCAACAAGTACCCACGGGCAGAACCAAATGGATGTCACGTAGGCTACTAAAGCCCCTTTAAAAGTTATTAAAGTTGTCAAATGAAACAGCATAAACGACAGAGAGAGAGAGTGGGTGGTTGCGTCTTGGCTGCTGAGCTAAGGAGTTGGAGCACGGACCTGCCCCTCTCAGTTCTGGAAGCTATGAGCAGAGCGGTTAGATATTTGTTGACTTTCACTTATTTACCTGCCAGAGGCACTTGTATATATCCAGCCCCCACATATTTAAGCTTACCAATACAATAAATAGGGACTTTTACGCACGACTTTTCCAACAGGTCACCATGCACTATAGGCACAACTTGACCAATTACAGAAATCCTAAGCTATGCTTCTGCCTACCAGTCAATAGTTAGACCTACACAATAAAAGCAGGCCTATATAGAGAAATACGTTGATATATTAGAAACGGAATGCTTTTTAAACTCTATCTCTCAAAACTACAAGTTGTCTATCTAAGGGAGAGTGTCCATTATTATTCTGTGCTTGAGGAAGTGTCGTGTAGCCTAGAGTAGAGAGCTGTGAAGGGACCTGGGCCCACCCGTTGTCTTAGCGATCAGTTGGCCTTGCCCTACTTGCCGAAGAGGTTGACAGGTGCACTTAATGAGCTCTAGCTGTCAAACCTAAAAGTCAAATGGTCTGATGTGACAGTTAGCGATGACGTCCGCCTCGCCTGCATATGCTCTATGGTCTGGCCTAAACTTGGATGGGGACAACCATACTACAATAGGGAATTCATTGAGCATATGACCAAACTTCTACTGGCCATACATGACCGTTTGTCAGCTAAGCTGTCATAGGCTTACATTTCTATATTTGGGCACCCATAGCTTTGGCCTGTGGTTAGGCCTATGTATACTTAATTACCATTAATTTACCAGAATAAAAAAATCGCTGTGTATATGCATAAAAGCATTCATTAGGTAATGTATGGAGTCATTTGAGGTCTTGAGTCCATAGAAGTCAGTCATTCTATATTCTATTTCTTAGTTTGAGTCTATGGAACTCCCCTGTCTCACTATGATGGGACAGTTTCCTTCACACAGTGACTGTACAGGAGCTCAGAGGGCCTTAAGGGTGAGAGACGTCAACAGATGGCCACTCTGGAGGAGAGGAGGAATGGAGGAGAGGAGGAATGGAGGAGAGACGGGGCTCTTATAGAAGTACACCAACGGTTCGTTTCAGGCCCACGAATAAACATGTCCTAAAAATACTCCTGAACACTTTCTGTTCCTCCCCCATCTCTCGCTCTCTTTTCTACTCCCTTCTTCTCCCTCTCCCCCTCTTTCTCTCTCTCTCTCTTCTACCTCCTGGACAGTTCCCTCTCCAACAGTCTTTCTCACACCTTCTCTGTTTCTCAACAAGTTGTTGTGTAGCTGTTTATCTTCATAGAGCGTAAGTCGATATGTGCCTGTCAGCCGCGCACACACACCCACACAAGAATACACACACACACTTTTAAGGAACAGCTCAAGAAGCTGATGTAATAAATATAGAAAGCTGCATCATTCCGTGGTGAAATGGATCTGAAAGAGGCTCTGGGCACCTGTTCTAACCCCATGCTCCAGATTTCAGTGGAAAAACCCTTGGCTGCAGACAGGCTCAGTAATAAAGTGTTTGTCAACACACTGTGACTCTGTTGAACATGATACGGCTTCAGAAATGGACGACACACTCATTTTAGTTTATTGCCACTGCCGGTGACTTGTACATTTTGACTTTGGGTGTATATTTATCTATATAACCTTCATGTATAGGGTTGGATTTTGATATTTCACTTGGTCCTAAGTGGTGAAGTAGTGCGATTGACCAAGGTTCGAACCAGTGCCGCAAGACTGTGTTAGCCCGTTGAGCTAAAGCGTAGGTAATAGCCTAACACGAGGCGCTAACTCAAGTCTTCAGGTCTCAAGGCAAGGTTTTTTGTCACTAAGTTTACAAGCCACTAGTGTCATTAGCATGTTACAGTGGTGTGATATATTGTATCTGAGCGTTGGCCGCCTAAGCATTTCAGAATGAAAGGATGATGGATGAGAGGAAGGTGCAAACGATTTCTTTTCACATACCCTGTCCTCTCTGGCTTTACCTCTGTCACAGCCATTCTTTTCTGCAAATAGAGAGCTAGGGAGCTATTTTGTATGATTTGATCCAATACTTTTATGTGAAAGTGCCGTAAGCCTAAGAAGGAATAGTGTATTGTACGTTTCTACTGCATTTAAAGTTCTGTGTAACTGATGCAATAAAAAAAGGTTACTATAACATTATTAAGCATATTTGTTAACCTTTATTTCACTAGGCAAGTCAGTTAAGAACAAATTCTTATTTACAATGACAGCCTACCCGTCTAAACCCTCCCCTAACCCGGACGTTGCTGGGCCAATTGTGCGCCGCCCTATAGGACTCCAGATCACGTCCGGTTGTGACACAGCCTGGGAACAAACCAGGGTCTATAGTGACACGTCCAGCACTGCAATGCAGTGCCTTAGACCACTGCGCCACTCGGGAGGCACTCAAGCCCCAAGGCAAAACATAAAATAGACACAGTTTACAGACTATATTATGTAACGCAACACTTTAGGTTTAAGTTGAAGCACATATTAGCCTGATAAACACTTCTTTAAGAACTTACTCCCTAACGAAACAAAAATGAACTTACATTTACACCACAGAGTGTTAAGTTGGCCAAGGAGGGCCCTCATCATCACAGTGATGACAGGATGTGGACTATTCACAGTTTCACACTCAGAAACAACAGACGTCAACTTAATATGATCAGGGAGGCCATTCCCCTGTGGATGGTAAGCTTACACCTTCCTCTTCTAAGAAACCTAGAATGTGAGGCTGAGGCTGCTGCCGTTATATGTAATAGGTTATATATAGGTTCGCATAGTGTTAGGATGAGCTACTGAGATGCCAAGCAGTTATTCAGCTAGCTAGCCAGTTAGTAGCTGAAAACCCAGAGTATGCAATTAGGGCTCTATAAAATCTGCGCTCAATTAAATGTTAACTACAAAGTAGCTTATGTGTACCTGGCAGAATGATATCATGATTATTTGCATCAATCCAGTGGCCGTTTGTTTTGCAAACTCTGCAGTCATATGAGCGTTCCAGAAACATCGCTAACCAAACAACACTCTCTTGCTGGTGGGCACTCCCATTAAAGGGTAACTACATCCCAAAAAATGTAATAAAAACATTTATCCCAGACCTCAAAATTGGTCTCCTGATGCAGTTTAAGCATTGTTGTGGACTGAGATCATCAAATCTAGTTGTTTTTCTTTTTTTAAAGTGTGATTTTGAGAGTGAAAACCTGAAAAAACGGGGAAAACGGGAAGCTGAAAAACCGGGGAAAACGGAAAGCTGGAAACAAACGGAGAAAAATAAATTGGGGAAAAACGAAATGGAATCAGGCTAAAAATGAAACTGGTTTTATAGGGGCCTATGTAATGTGAACCACTCCGCATTGGACTTATTCCCGTAGGAAGAGGATCACTCTCATAGGCTGTGTCCCAAATGGCACCCTTTCCCTATATAGTGCACTACTTTTGACCAGATTCAGTTTCAGAGCCCTATGGGCCTGTAGCGCACTATGTTTGCAACCTCAGTCAGTGTTCATAGGCTTGGCGTGGACGCTTGAGAGCTTATCTTTGAGTAGTAGATATTGATCCATCAAGAAAACGATCACTGGTTGTTGTTGTTGTGGCTACTGTCTTTCTGTAAGGCCTGTAAGCTGCTCAGGGAGCCCAAGGAAGTAGGCTTTGATGGTGTGTGTGTGTCTGTGTGTGTGTTGGTCGAGAAGTAGATATCAATTGAAATCAAATAAAATGTTATTTGTCACATGCTTTGTGGACAACAGGTGTAGACTAACAGTGAAATGCTTACTTACGGGTCCTTTTCCAACAATGCAGAGTTAAAGATAAGTTAAAGATCAAAATTGGAATATTGGCAAAGTGAATAACGAATAATAATAACGAGTAAAAAATAACATGGCTATATGTAGTGAGTAGAAAATAACATGGCTATATGTAGTGAGTAGAAAATAACATGGCTATATATAGTGAGTAGAAAATAACATGGCTATATGCGTTGAGATTGCCTGCAATGACAACAAGCTCAGTCCGATGATGCTGTGACACACCGCCCCAGACCATGACAGATTCTCCACCTCCAAATTGATCCCGCTCCAGAGTACAGGCCTCGGTGTAACGCTCATTCCTTCGACGATAAACGTGAATCCGACCATCACCCCTGGTGAGACAAAACTGCGACTCGTCAGTAAAGAACACTTTTTTCAGTCCTGTCTGGTCCAGTGACGGTGGGTTTGTGCCCATAGATGACGTTATTGCTGGTGATGTCTGGTGAGGACCTGCCTTACAACAGGCCTACAAGCCCTCAGTCCAGCCTCTCTCAGCCTATTGCAGACAGTCTGAGCACTGATGGAGGGATTGTGTGTTCCTGGTGTAACTCGGGCAGTTGTTGTTGCCATCATGTACCTGTCCCGCAGGTGTGATGTTCGGATGTACCGATCCTGTGCAGGTGTTGTTACTCGTGGTCTGCCACTACGAGGACGATCAGCTGTCCGTCCTGTCTCCCTGTAGTGCTGTCTTAGGCGTCTCACAGTACGGACATTGCAATTTACTGCCCTGCCCATATCTGCAGTCCTCATGCCTCCTTGCAGCATGCCTAAGGCACGTTCACGCAGGTGAGCAGGGACCCTGGGCATATTTCTTTTGGTGTTTTACAGAGTCAGAAGAAAGGCCTCTTTAGTCTCCAAAGTTTTATAACGGTGACCTTAATTGCCTACCGTCTGTAAGTTGTTAGTGTCTTAACGACCGTTCCACAGGTGCATGTTCATTAATTGTTTATGGTTCATTGAACAAGCATGGGACACAGTGATTAAACCCTTTACAGTGAAGGTCTGTGAAGTTATTTAGATTTTTACGAATTATCTTTGAAAGACAGGGTCCTGAAAAAGGGACGTTTCTTTTGTTGCTGAGTTTATAAAGGCTCGCAGCTGTATTCGCTGCCAAAGTGATTTTAGCATGTATTGAATACTTACGTAAATGAGATATTTCTGTATTTCATTTTCAACAAATTTGCCAACATTTATTAAAACATGTTTTCACTTTGTCATTATGGGGTATTGTGTGTAGATGGGTGAGATTTTGTATTTATTGAATTCAGGCTGTAACACAACAAAATGTGTAATAAGTCAAGGGGTTTCTGAAGGCACTGTATGTAGTGTACGTATAGATAGGGGTAAAGGGACTAGCAGCAGCGTATGTGGTGAGTGTGAACGTGTGTGTGTGGCGTCTGTATGCATATGTGTGCATGTTATTAGTCAGTGAAAGAGAGTTAGTGCCAAAAAGAGGCAAATACAGAATGTAGCCGATAGGATAGACTAGGGGAGATAGGATAGATAGGATAGACTAGGGGAGATAGGATAGACTAGGGGAGATAGGATAGATAGGATAGACTAGGGGAGATAGGATAGATAGGATAGACTAGGGGAGATAGGATAGATAGGATAGACTAGGGGAGATAGGATAGACTGAATGAGATTAGGGTGTCTATGAGAGTCAGGAAATGATGTTGAGTATTTGACAATGAGTGTTTCGACCACTGGACTAAAGGTAGCGCAAACAGATGTGGGACCAGAGTTCAATGGTACTTGGTTGAGAATGCGTTGTTCACTGATATAAGTTGTCCGTCTGACACTGCCCGCACTGCAAGTGAGTGCAAGACAGAACTGAACTGGCCAACCGAACAGAGAGTGTGTGTGTAGGCGAGGTGAGAGAGAGATAGAGAGCTTGTAGTGAGATCAGATGGCAGTTGCTATTCCAGAAGCTGTGTCCATGTAGGGAGGCTTCTATAAACTACCTTAGTGGAGCTAGGAGTCCTGGGAGGGAGCAGGAAGGGCTGAGGAGTGTGTGTGTACTGTGTATCGCTCTGTGTGTGTGTGTGTGTCTGTGTGTGTGTCTGTATGTGTGTGTGTGTGCGTGCGTGTGTGTGTGTCTGTGTGTGTCTGTGTGTGTGTGAGGGCTGAGGAGTGTGTGTGTACTGTGTATCGCTCTCTCTCTCTGTGTGTGTGTGTGCGTGTGTGTGTGTGTCTGTGTGTCTGTGTGTGTGTGTGAAACAGCATCGCCACTTTCAGCAGTAAAAACTTTTCTGCGTGTGTATATAATCTGATATCAGAATCCTGTTTTATGAGGTCATAACAAAATAGAACTGCTAGCTCAGAGGAGTTTGGTGATTGTGACTCAGCGACAACACTTACACTGACACCTATAGTCATACCTCCCTTTAAAGAGGTTTTGTATATCTTCAGACTTTTGTATAACTTTTGAAAGTAGCATTCAGGAGCCAAAACGGGTCCCTTGAAAATGGTGCACTATTGTGTACAATGTCATCCATTTCATTTGATATGTTGCATCCTGCAAAAAAAATATTTGTATGGTATAGTATGTTACTGATTCCAATTCATACAATATGTTATGAATTTGTAAGTGCTTAAGATCCTATTCAATCTCGAACAATTGGAATACTGTAATTACTCAGGGCTCCGAGTGGCACAGCAGTCTAAGGCACTACATCTCAGTGCAAGAGGCGTCACTACAGACACCCTGGTTCAAATCCAGGCTGTATCACAACCGGATGTGATTGGGAGTCCTATAGGGCTGCGCACAATTGGCCCAGCGTCGTCCGGGTTTGGCGGGTGTAGATTGTCATTGTATATAAGAATTTGTTCTTAACTGACTTGCCTTAGGTTAAATAAAAATTGAATGGCATGGCACATCTCTTACATTGTGTTTGGTAATGTTGACACTGAAAATATAAATGGCACATCTCTTACATAGGGTTTGGTAATATTCACACTGAAAGTGAATATCTTAGATTGAGTTTGGTATTATTCACATTTGACAACATGGTAATCCTCAGTCTGGCAGTTACAAGAGCTGTGATTGGGTGTTGTCACAGTAACCAGTGCCTGAGTATTGTTCCAGTGATAGGCTGTAGTTTTTGAGAGATTCGTTATTGGTCACAAGTTACAACTCCGGACATAGGGGGCCCATGACATCAGGAAGTAAAAGACAAAAGGAAGGTCATGATCTGATCTAAGATCAGTATTGTGTTTACTTCCTAATGGTCAAGGCTAGCATTTACCCTGGATGAACTGATCCTAGACAGGTCCTAGCAGTTTAGCCCTATTGACAGGAGACACGCCTGCTGAAATTAGAACCCCCCCCCCCTCGCTCCCCTCCTCATATAAGACAGGCGCTCAGCTGTAAATCCTACTCCCCTATTTAAGCAATTTATCCCCTCCGCAATCATTAATCACAGAGCCCACGGCACATTAATGAACCTCCCCTCACTGCTGTCCTTGCAAAGCCCCCTCTCTCTCTTTTCACACACACACACACACACACACACACACACACACACACACACACACACACACACACACACACACACACACACGGCCTCATAAATAAGCAACACATGAACACAAAATCACATTTTAAACCTGTAGCATTTTGTCCATTTCAGATTTCCTGTCTAATAATTGTTTGCGGATCAGAGTTAAAGACAAAGTGCAACATTCTTCATCCTGATGATGTTGTAGCTAGAGGCCTATCTCTGTTTCCTTCCATCTCTGTCCCTGCACGGTTGTTGGTTTCAACGAGAACATGTTCTCACTCAGTCAACCTACCTGGTAAAAAAAAATAATTCAATCAGATGTGAGAGTGTGAGGGGGGGCTTTGATGAGGAGGGCTCCATGCTGCCAATTCATGGCAGCGAACGCAAGCCAAAGCCCCTGATCCTCCAAATGTAGAAATTTTAGGCCTGGGGTTTAGGATGCTGGCCTCCAGAGGCCCTATTCCCTTAATAGTGCATACCTTTGACCAGAGCCGGGCCCTGTAGGAATCTGAAAATCTGGTGACTTGGAAGAAGCGGCACTGGTAAAAGTACTAGAGAATCTAAACGATTCCTAATTTTTTGGGAACTGGCTTCAAAAATCGAAATGTATTTCCTGATATACAGCACCATTGAACATCTTTTGAATTGAAATCTATTTTGAAGATCTATTTTAAAAATATAATATATTTGATAATGTGTGTTATTCTTGTCCTGTTGTGTTTGAGGTAATGGTTGTTTGGGATTCGTGGGAAGTGGAATTGCTGGAATTTGAGGTTGGAAGGTGGGGTGGGATGAGCAGGTGGGCTAGGGGTCTCAGTTCTACTCTTATATCATCGTCCCAAAGAGTCCTGGCGGGGTGGCAACCAAGTTCAGGCCTCAGGCAACCAAGTTCAGGCCTCAGGGATATTTAAAACCCTCATGAGGGGATGGAGCGAGGGGAGGGGGGTGCTGTCACACCTGTTGTATGGCCTAGCCCCCCTCCCCTCCCCTACCTTATACTGTATAATGAAACTCAATAAAAAATAGACATTTCACATACATACATTACAAGTAACCACTGACAACTGGTAATATAAGCATTGACAACTCTTTCTGTCAGCTGTCAAAAAACTAAAACTAAAACTAAAACGTTACTGTATGGCTATAGTCACTCTGTCAAGATAGTCAGCATCTTACTTAGTTGGTGTAGAGCAGCAACAGTTGAGACGGAGTCTGTAGATCAGGTGCCACAACAGGTCCTATTTATTTAGAGTGCAAGCAGTGATGAAGAAGACAGGATCAGGAGTTGAGTTTTTACAAAATGTACAGATCTTACTTGGTCAAAATACTATTAATAATCTGACTGCTATAAAGGCAAAATGTCTATAAAATTACACTTTACAGGTTGAGCTTCAGTGGCGTATTAGGATGTACTAGGGGTCAGGTGGGGTCACCGTGGGGGCGTATAGCATTGCATTGAGAACATGTGTAAGTGTGTGTGTGTGAATACATACAGTGGTTGTTCTCTCTCTCTTATTGTCCCCCCACCTGTGTGTTTGGGAGAGCAGCAATGTACTGCGGCCAAAGGGGAACTGGTGCCTTTTCACTGTGTGAAGGTTTGCAGGCCACACGTTTCTCAGACTCCTCTAACAATTGTTAGCATCAAACAGACGGTGGCTGCTCTCCAGTGTGCGTAAATGTGTGTGTGTGTTAATGTGTGTTAATGTGTGTGTGTGTATGTCTGTATGTCTGTATGTATCTGTCTGTCTGTCTGTCTGTCTGTCTGTCTGTCTGTCTGTCTGTCTGTCTGTCTGTCTGTCTGTCTGTCTGGCTGGCTGTCTGTCTGTCTGTCTGGCTCTGTCTGGCTGGCTGGCTGGCTGGCTGGCTGGCTGGCTGGCTGGCTGGCTGGCTGGCTCTGGCTGGCTCTGGCTGGCTGGCTGGCTGGCTGGCTGGCTGGCTGGCTGGCTGGCTGGCTGGCTGGCTGGCTGGCTGGCTGGCTGGCTGGCTGGCTGGCTGGCTGGCTGGCTGGCTGGCTGGCTGGCTGGCTGGCTGGCTGGCTGGCTGGCTGGCTGGCTGGCTGGCTGGCTGGCTGGCTGGCTTCTCTATTTATAATGATAAAGGCTGCTTCTGTTTTTCTCCACAGCATCAGACCTCATCAGGGTAGCAGTGCCTGAGGATTAGAAACACACTGTATTTTGCATAGTTGAGTGTTCCTGTGGAGTTTGTGACCCCATAGTAAAGGTGTGTGTGCGTCCCTGCCTGTGTGTGAGCCAAGTGTGAGGATGTTGACCTTATAAACACACCATAAGCAGCCTGTGTCAAGTCCAGCACATTACCATAGAACAGGTAGGAAAGGACAGCACATTACTATAGAACACGTGGGACAGGACAGTACATTACTATAGAACAGGTGGGACAGGACAGTACATTACTATAGAACAGGTGGGACAGGACAGTACATTACAATAGAACAGGTGGGACAGGACAGGACAGCACATTACTATAGAACAGGTGGGACAGGACAGGACAGCACATTACTATAGAACAGGTGGGACAGGACAGTACATTACTATAGAACAGGTGGACAGGACAGCACATTACTATAGAACAGGTGGGACAGGACAGTACATTACTATAGAACAGGTGGGACAGGACAGGACAGCACATTACTATAGAACAGGTGGGACAGGACAGTACATTACTATAGAACAGGTGGGACAGCACAGTACATTACTATAGAACAGGTGGGACAGGACAGTACATTACTATAGAACAGGTGGGACAGGACAGGTCAGCACATTACTATAGAACAGTTGGGACAGGACAGCACATTACTATAGAACAGGTGGACAGGACAGCGCATTACTATAGAACAGGTGGGACAGGACAGCACATTACTATAGAACAGGTAGGACAGGACAGCACATTACTATAGAACAGGTAGGACAGGACAGCACATTACTATAGAACAGTTGGGACAGGACAGCACATTACTATAGAACAGGTGGACAGGACAGCACATTACTATAGAACAGGTAGGACAGGACAGCACATTACTATAGAACAGGTAGGACAGGACAGCACATTACTATAGAACAGGTGGGACAGGACAGCACATTACTATAGAACAGGTGGGACATGACACCACATCCCTATTGAATAGGTGGGGTAGCACATTACACACACACACACACACACACACACACACACACACACACACACACACACACACACACACAGGTGTGTGCAGACATTGTTGCCAGACTATTTTTACCCTGTTGTTGAGTTGAGCTGATACAGGAATAGTTCTGTCCTGTTATTAGTAAGATGATATAAACAGCAGATATGGAATCTGGAATGGGATGTTAGCATTAGCAACCAGGTGGATCAGGGTTCGGTTGGTTTTGACTGACAGCTATAATCAGGGTTCGTTTGGTTTGGACTGACAGCTATAATCAGGGTTCGTTTGGTTTGGGCTGACAGCTATAATCAGGGTTAGATTGGTTTGGACTGACAGCTATAATCAGGGTTTGTTTGGTTTGGACTGACAGCTATAATCAGGGTTTGTTTGGTTTGGACTGACAGCTATAATCAGGGTTCGTTTGGTTTGGACTGATAGCTATAATCGGGGTTAGATTGGTTTGGACTAACAGCTATAATCAGGGCTAATTTGGTTTGGACTGACAGCTATAATCAGGGTTAGATTGGTTTGGACTAAATCGGAATTCCAAGTCGGAAATCCTTCTTGAGCTCTGGATCACTGATATATTATGATTTGGACCCCCCAGTTGTCTTGAAAGCACCATGACCATCTGATGCAAGTACCATCAGTCAAGTAAAATAAAAAAGGCTTTTTATTTTGTTATCAAAGTGTTAGAGGAATTCTAAATTCCTATATGTTTTGTAGCCAAAACCAAATTCGCACTCTCTCTATTTCATAATAAGTTGTAAATTTATCATTTATGCATGAAATAGATCGAGACCAGTCTTAAAAGTCAGGTAACAGCGTTTAATTCAAGAGAGTACTGACTCAAAATACAAAGAACATTACATTTTAAGGAGAGAACATAAAATGACGTCATCAGTTTCTCACACTCTCTCCGATCCACACAATAGCGCAGTGTCTTCAGGTCTGGAAATTGTCTTCTACTCCCCTCATAAAACAAACATTCCAATCTGTCTAAAAGATATACTTTTCTCCACTAATGGAACATCAAACAAACATTCTTATCTGTCTGAAAAGATATATGCCATCCCCCTCCCTTAAACCCGCAAGGTACAGACAATTAATTTGTTTTACTTACATTTTCAGTAACAGCTTAACCAAGAACCCATACATTTCATACCATAACATAATAGTATTAAAATAAATGGTTCTTAAATAAATGTATACATAATTAATCATTTCAACTATAATTTCCTCCAACAATCCTCCCTTTGATTAAATATTATACATTCAAATCTACATCTAATTTTATCAAACATAAAAAACAAAAATATGAACAAACTTATAACTAACCTTATTATAAAGGTTTATCAGATTTATCATACTCATACGAATAGACTTATAATTAACCTTATTATGAAGGTTTATCAGACTCTTCACCCATCATTAATCAAATCTAACCTTAACTCCAACTGTTTTTAGACCTACATCAGAATCATAACTCTTCTTATCAGGATTTTCGTTACAATCTTTATTAAAAAACAGTCTAATATTGAGATGGGATACAACCTAGCCTCCCTAAACATCAAAAATTGTCTCATCAAATATAAATTCCCCACAAATAAAAGATCCAGATTCGTCCACTTATTCTGTAGTCATACATTCAGTCCTCCACGGTTCAGAACCTGGAATCGGCCCATACCGCACCATCTATTGTCATAGATTAATCCCAGAGTCCTGGAAATAAGGCCCCCTAAAACTAAAACAGTCACACAGGTGAATGTAGCCCATAACACAGTGATCATAACATTTTTCCATTTTCCAAACGTACTATCAAAACCCCATCAGTCAGAGAAGTATCCACCCCAGAGTTTTCTGCCAACCCGTGAGCCAGGGTGGTCAAACCAGCTGAGGCTTCGGGCACTGATTCGTCCGGAGCTGTGTTATTTGGGATGTAAGCACAAACATGGTCCTGATAATCACGCACACTTCTCCCTTTTCCGCCATTAACATATCTAATGCAATTCTATTCTGCCAAGCCATCCAGCTGGTTGCTTCAGTCTGTTCTGCAAAACCTTTAATAGCATCTCTGGTATACTTGTTAAAGCGCTATTGATTATCATAAATATAATTAATCCAGTCCACGTTCTTATTGAGAGTAGACCCCCCGGAAATGCTTAACTCTAATCCTGCTAGGATCTGATTTCTTGCTTTGACTCATCCGGCACCCCCCTTGGAACCCCAATGTTATCAATGTGTACTTAGTCAATAACAGACCCGGATGGAATAGCTCTTTTCTCCCATTTGGCTATACTTCATGTCTTGGTGTTGAATGAGTGTCAAAGGCATTACAATGGAGCATAATCCTGTCCAATCTGTTGGTAAAACCTTGCCCTGACATCATTTCCCAAGAGTACTGTACCGGGCCAAACAGTAATAATCTCCTCCGGTCACTGTAAAGGGAGGAACCTGGAGATTTAAATAGTGCAAATCAATACAACTGTCATTATCTGGCATTCCTGCTTTCGTGAACAGCTTTACCATACCGGCCTAAACTCCTCTACCCAGAACCGTACTAGGGTGTCGACCAAGACCTGGTCATATCCATACCACAACCCTAGATCCTCCTTCATTTCTATTTAAAGGGTTAAGCGTATCTTTATGCAATACATCCCTCTCTCCTGATTACAATCTTCCATACTGGGCGAGTGGATTCATATAGCGCTCTCTCTCCAAAATGAGCTATGACCTGTGTCCACGATCAATATGGGAACCTGCACCGATATATGCCATAATGGCTCAGATTCCTAGACTGCCATGTAGTTAGAGACTCCATTTTGGTCTACATAAAACTCCATTGAGAGATCCTTCCCAACCTCTACTCTAACTTCCTGTCTACCCAGATCTAGTGATCTCATGCTTATTTTGGAACAAAATCCTCATCGTCTAAACCATGGGTCAAATTACCACTCGCCGCATACTCAAGTAGGACGTGCTGTATCAGGAATATGTCACCCACGATAAAACAGCTCAGACGAACAGCTTCCATGTGAAGCCCCACCCTCTCCCCGAGAACACATCACTTAGCAAGAGCCAGACACATCTTCACTTCTATGAACAACAACAGTGAGGAAAGGACAGGTAAGGTATTTTTCATTTGAGAGATGGCCCCCAGAATTCTGTTAATTCCAGTTCTCCTCTTGAACTCTGTTATTGTTCGACAGTCTCAATGTGTCCTACCCTCCCGCAGTACGATATGAATCCGGGTAGCTCTTTCAGCTAGCTGTCACCAGGAGTCCTTGGTATGGTCCCCCCAACAAGCCTCTGAGACTGGATTGAGTGACTTCACCTGTAGTTCACCTGTAATGCATAAAATCCTGGACATACAGGCTTGGTTAACAAACAGTTTCTCATTTGTTCTGATTATTAGCTAATATTTTTTTATTTATTAATTATCCCGTAGGTCACATCCTATCCTAGAACACAATTTACCCATCCCCCTTTGTTACCTGGCTCTGCCCAGGTAACAAACCTTGCCTACTCTTAAACAATGACTTAGGTAAGATTAGTCAATTATCCTAATGTCTGACATCATCATGTAGGAGCCCCTTTTAATTTTCCACATGTCCAATTCTCCCTTGGGCATCCATTCATGTCAATCCTGTAACAATACTCTGTCAAGTTTCTTATCTACTTTAAGAACTATCTGTGCTACTTATATATTTTCTTAAATATATATATTTACCAATTTAAACCGTAACCCATTTCTCTCATATCTCTCAAATACCACTAAGCTTCTAACTGTTTGACTTTATCTAAAATCATTGATTTTGGAAAAAACATGTCTATGAGTGGCTTGTCTCTAAAGTCCTTACATTTCCTTAATCAATCTATCTTAATACTTGATCCTAAATCATCACAGATGTCCTATATTCCTGTTAAATGTAATACTATTTAAAAACTTCTAATAATCAAACAAAGTCTAATAAATGCTAACCATATCAAAATCCTTCCTACACTAACAAGCCCTTTCCTTCAGGGACCCTCAGTATTCTATCTGACAATAACATGAATTTAATATGTGTTGCAAAGTGTGGAATACCTTATCTACAGTAATTTATCACCCCTAAAAACTGTAACTTATTTTTCTATGTAATTCCCTGCCCTATTGGCTTAATCTATCTCCTATCCAAACCTCAATGTATCTTATCTTCCCCTATTTATTCTCAATGATAAATATGACTTTTTCTCTGTTACAATACCAAATCATTTATAGCCCATTCAAAAATTTTACAGCTAATGTTGTAAAACAGAATCCTGAACCACTTTCTCTTCAGTGATTCATACAATAATTCTAAACCCCTAACCAAAACTCCATTATAATGAATTTACCTTAAAACTAGTAACTCAATATGACCACATTCATTATACAAATGACTCTCCCCTGAGGCTGATCAGACCTCAGAAGACAGTCACGATAAGATCAATAGGTCATAAAATCAAAAAATTCACTTGTATAATTAAAACTCATAAACTAAAAACTCATAAAGTTCCATATGTGAGCATGCCTCTTTAAAATACCTTTGCACTAAAACAAATAGTCATAACAATGGTTTTATGTGTATATACTTGCAGACCTGTTTTAATTTGGTCGTTTATGGCCTCATTCTCCACAAGATTATAATCCCAGGAAACATCTAAAATTGAGACACCTAAACATCAATTTTCCCAGAAGAACACAACACTCCGAACTAGCATTCACTATGCTAATTCGATTCAGAAACTCAAAAGTGAACCATAAACTAAACCTAATGATGATTCCCCTTTAACTCTAAGTTTTAAACAACGTCAATGTATATGTTTACTTAAATGAACATGCTACCCTTAGATACAATTAACCAGATAACATTATTGTATTACTTTTTCCCCTCTGCCGCAAATGTCGTACATTTCTCAGTGTAAGAAATCCTAATCCCAGATATTTACTAAAAATGTAAACACGTTTTCCCTTGGCTCCTTCAATTCACTTATTTTAGGTAACTCCCCTCCGTCCCGGAACAAAGAATTCTACCTACACACGCCAGAACACAATGTTTAACTAAGTTAAATCAAACCCTAAAATTGACCATAACTAGCAAACAAATAAACAAACCACTTTTATCAGCTAAAAACAAACTATACGAAAACTCACTACTCATAATGCTTCAGATGGCAAAATTACTCAGAGACTCACGTTCACATCTGTTATTTCCTCAAGAAAGAACAACTTGCCCCTGTTACAGATGTTTATGTATCAGGGGAAAAGCTCAAATAACCAAATTCAACCTAGCTAGTTTCCCGAAACATATGCAATTATGTTTTACTATAGAGGTTGCTTTTCAACATTAATACCCTAACATTGTTCCACATAATGGAAACAGTGCTCAAATTCACTGGTGTTACATAAACAATCAAACCAGGAATCAATAACCATCAGAATCCATTATCACGATGTTTTACGATTCAGACATTCAATCTCCCTTTCTCATGGCCTAATTACAGTCCAGATAAACGCCACAAATCAATGATACCCACCTAGCGAATCAGCTGCTAGTTTTTAGCATCTTTCCTGACGACTTACATACTCCTTTTAAAAATGTATTTTGACATTTTTATCAACTTCTGAAAAGTGACTCAACAATATTGCACGCATTTTCCTTCTAAAAGACACAAACCATTTTCTCCGTTACCCCCAGTCCGTGGCGACAAAAGTGCCTCGCGAGTGATGTCATCAACAAGCGCTCAACCTTGGCTCAATCCGTAACGACTTTCAATGAATTGTAAATAATTGTTGTTCGATTAACCAAACCTAATTTATCACATCTGTTCAAATCCTGAATTTTAATTTACCATCCCAACCAATATCTCTAAACCTCCCAATTCGCTAATTTTATAAGAACATTTCGATGGGTACAAATCTATCGTAATTGTTTCCCCGTTATTATTCAGAATTAATTTGATTTAGCATTTTAATTACGACTCTATTCCCAATATATTATTCCCAACAGAACAGACATCGTCTTGCATCAAAATTTGCTTCGTTCTTATTTTAAGTTGAATGAATTAGTCTTTCAATTTGAACCAGACAAACTATTTAAAACGTCCAGTTTATATCTTATACCAATACAAGTGACTATAACTTTCTCTGCAAAACAATTAGTTTAATTACAACCAAAAACTCAGATATATAAAAAAATATATATATATATATATATATTTTTTTTTACGCCTCAGCTGGGAACCGAACCCTGGACTGCAGGTTGTAAGACTGCTACGCTCACCACTATACCACCCATGCTATGGAACTGAGATTCTCCGCAAATAGACCCAATTTACAGTTTTCTGTATTTGTTACTCCGGCATCTGAACAACAGAAAATAGCACTAATTTAAACGCCCAAAGTTTTCCCTCAGTTAGGATTCTCATTAATCTCGCTCCCTTTGTATCTGACCCTTCTTTTTCTTTTTCTCATTGTCGCCTCTGACTTTCCCCACAGTTAAATTACAATCTTGTTGACGACTTTTGCAGGGAGTGTTACACTCCCGGGCGAAATGTCCAATTTCGTTACAATTAAAACATCTTGTATTTTTCTTTTGACTCACCTTATCCATTTTCTCGACTTTAGTCCCTTCTCTAACTCCATTATACCTCCCTCGGCTTCAGCGGGATCCACATACTTGGGTGTTAATTTCGCAGGTCGCTCCTGCAGCCGTATTCTTATAACCACTATTTCGTCGACTGTATTATCTCTGTATTGTTGGTATAATCGAGGAAGATATAGTTTGTTACCCTCACGCCCACCCAATTGGTTAACTTTTTCATCTGCGGGAGCGGAGGGCAGTGCCTCTCGAGTCTTGTTAGATTTAACCTTTTTTCCTGCGCGTCCAATTCTCTTTTTTGCTTCCGAAAGCCAAACTCTGGCTGTGTATAACCCCTGTCTATTCTGCTTTTTCACATTATTACCACATTCCTTATGTATCTGTTTTATAAGGGATTCCAGCTTTTCTACATTTAGACGGCCATCAAAATTGTATTTCTTTCTCCATCTTAGACCGAAATCGATGTTTCTCTTGTCTTTCTGTTCCATATAACGCTCGTCTCCCGTTAGTTCCGGGGCTTCTTTAGAGACATTTCCACCCATTCTTAATCCTTACCGTTACTAGTAGCTATGGTATCTAATCACTTATCTATGCCTTACTATATTTAATTTTAAATTCTATGTGCGTGTGGTTCTACGAATTTGCAATTTACCGTTACTTAGTTACTTTTAGTCCTTCTCTGTCTGACTATGTGTGTGTCCCTTTAAAAATAATCAGTATGTATTTTCCTTCCTGTGAACCGCGTCCATAGAAGACTTTTGATCGGACATCACATTTCACCCATAGGATATTCCTTTTGGGACTTTCAACGTTAATGTCTCGAATCTCACTACTTTAGACTAAGTTGACCTCTCCTGTGAACCACGTCTATAGAAGACTTTTGATCGGACATCACATTTCACCCGTAGGATATCCTTTTGGGACTTTCAACGTTAATGTCTCGAATCTCACTACTCTAGACTAAGTTGACCTCTCCTGTGAACCACGTTTATAGAAGACTTTTGATCGGACATCACATTTCACCCATGGGCTATTATTTTTGGGACTTTCACCGTTAATGTCTCATATCTCACTACTCTAGACTAAATCACTTTATCCTTTGATATTAATTTCTTTCAGCATTGTACAGGTTCAATTATTCTGTTCGCCTAGAATTACCCTGCCTTCTCACCAAGCCTAATTTATCTTTATTTAGGTATGTCTTTTGAATTAATGGCTGTCCTATTTGTACGGAACAAGCGTCCTAATTCTCCAATGCGTACTATATCTCTCCTTAATAACCTTCTGGCTTGCAAAACCAGGATTTATTAAGCTCTAATTTATTTATGGTAGCGCACCTTACCACAGGTCAATTTCAGACCTGTTTCCTTCCTATCGATTTTGGTTAAAACCCAAGGTAGAAACCCATTTTATTTGTTCAGAATATTCAAGCACCTATTATTGATCAAATTCAACTCCTTCATAACATTTTAATCAATAAATATCCTAAATAATCCCTCCCAAATTTGAGAATAAAGGCTACTATACCTGCTTCCGACTGGGATAAGCACTGTTCGTTGTATCTAGTCACCCTCTCTGATTTTCTGTGGTAATACGCAGGCCTGAATTTTAACCTCAATTCGGAGGCCAGGACTTTTTTTTGTAAACGGGTGTCTCCCGTCCGTGCACGATTTTCAGCGTACTACCTCCAGATAACAGGGAGGGGTATTTAGATCCGGGATCGAAGGACCAATTGTTAGAGGAATTCTAAATTCCTATATGTTTTGTAGCCAAAACCAAATTCGCACTCTCTCTATTTCATAATAAGTTGTAAATTTATCATTTATGCATGAAATAGATCGAGACCAGTCTTAAAAGTCAGGTAACAGCGTTTAATTCAAGAGAGTACTGACTCAAAATACAAAGAACATTACATTTTAAGGAGAGAACATAAAATGACGTCATCAGTTTCTCACACCCTCTCTGATCCACACAATAGCGCAGTGTCTTCAGGTCTGGAAATTGTCTTCTACTCCCCTCATAAAACAAACATTCCAATCTGTCTAAAAGATATACTTTTCTCCACTAATGGAACATCAAACAAACATTCTTATCTGTCTGAAAAGATATATGCCATCCCCCTCCCTTAAACCCGCAAGGTACAGACAATTAATTTGTTTTACTTACATTTTCAGTAACAGCTTAACCAAGAACCCATACATTTCATACCATAACATAATAGTATTAAAATAAATGGTTCCTAAATAAATGTATACATAATTAATCATTTCAACTATCATTTCCTCCAACACAAAGCTCAAGTTCTGAAATAAAATATGGTCTGAGAAGAACAGTATTGGCAAGCCAGGCATATAGCCAATGTGCTGTGATAATGTATTAGACCTACTGCACTCGCTCCCACAGAATGTGTTTACTACAACATTTGGGAGGCCCACAGTGATCTGGTACGGAGCGGAGCCTCCGACCACATTTTGGGATAAAACATAAATTGGCTCTTAGAGTGGTTGCATCACATTCTTGACGGACAGGTGGTGTCAGGGGCTACGTCTAGGATGGGAGGAGAGGTGTGTGTGTTTGTCCTCCCAGCTGTGCTGAGGGTCATAAGGCACCCCTACTCCTCTGCCCCCCTCCTTTAGTAATGACAGGCATTTAGCAGGATGACTGTGTGTGTGTAGGTGCGTGTGTGTGTTCAGGGGCAGTTCAACAGGTGGAGATGAGGGGAAAGGGGGTGGGGGGACAGGGAGAAGAGAGGAGTCAGAAGAGAGGGAGGGAGGAGGTGGGACAGAGGAGAGCGGGAGTCAGTGGGACAGGAGAAGGGGGAGAGGAATAGGGGAGACACACAACAGAACAGAAGGGGGAGAAGGGGGAAATAGAGGATAAGAGTGGTGACTTCATAGTCATAGCACTCTAGTTGACTACAGACATCTCCAGTCAATGTTAAGAGTTGAGGTAATGGGTTAGAATGGATATTGGTGTAACCATGGTCTCTGCTGTATAACCTCTTCAGTCCAATTAATAGCATTTTGTAATCAATTGCTCTTAATAGGCCTTCACTTGATTTAAGTCGGGCATCTTTCTAACGATTTCCGATATTTGAGAGGCAGGATATCCCAATGTCTCCCGTTTAAAGGCAATGTGTTATTTTGTTGTCACACCATTTCTGTGAATCCTTAAAAAACATGCATCTGAATGTCCTGTGTGGCTCACTGGGTAGATCATGCTTGCATCGCCAGGGTTGTGGGTTTGATACCAACGGGGACCAGTATGAAGAAAGGTATATCACTCTGGATGAGAGCGTATGAAAAATGTTGAACTGAGTTCACCAAAAACCAAGTTTGTTTTGACATCACTCATTATGTCGTAATTTACTCTCTTTCCTTCTCTCCCTCTTTCAACCTTAGGAATCCTGCCTTCTCAGCTGTCCCTACTGGTGTCCATAGCTACCCGATTTAGCCTCCCTCTCCTCTCTTCCCCACTTTCCCCCCTCCTTCAACCCCTCCTCTTCCCTTTAACCTCCCCTCTCCTTTCTTCCCTTTACCCCTCCCTCCCTCCCTCCCTCCCTCCCTCCCTCCCTCCCTCCCTCCCTCCCTCCCTCCCTCCCTCCCTCCCTCCCTCCCTCCCTCCCTCCCTCCCTCCCTCCCTCCCTCCCTCCCTCCCTCTTCTCTCTTCCCCACTTTCCCCCTCCTTCAACCCCTCCTTTTCCCTTTTACCTCCCCTCCACTTTCTTCCCTTTACCCCTCCTCCCTACCTCCCTCTCTCCCTACCTCCCTCTCCTCCCCTTTCTTCCCTTTACCCCTCCCTCCCTACCTCCCTCTCCTCCCCTTTCTTCCCTTTACCCCTCCCTCCCTACCTCTCTCTCCTCCCCTGTTCTCCAGCAGACTCTGGTCTAGTGGTCTATCTAGACTAGCAGGCTGTGTGGTCTGTATGTGGAGCCTGTCTAAATTTGGTAATGCGTAGATGTGAGGAGGGTCGTGTCAGTTTTGGTCTGTAGAGACTAGGGGGGGGGGGCGACGACGACACCTGCTGGGACAGGACCGTAGGGCTCTTGTCAAAAGTAGTGCACTCTGTAGGGAATAGGATAACATTTGGGATGCAGACCAGGGCCTCCCCCTGGCTGCTTGTCTGTTCTGCCTTTGCCTCCTGGCAAGCATGGTCTCCCTCTCGCTCTCCCTGTCTCTCTCTCTCTCTTTTCTCTCTCTCTCTCTCTCTCTCTCTCTCTCTCTCTCTCTCTCTCTCTCTCTCTCTCTCTCTCTCTCTGTCTTTCTGAATTTCTCTTTCTACCTCTTCTCTCTCTGTCTCTTTCTCTCTTCTCTCTCTCTCTCTCTCTCTCTGTCTTTCTGAATGTCTCTTTCTTCCTCTTCTCTCCCTTTCTATCATGCTAAATGGCTCTCTCTGCCTACACACACAGTCTCTGCCCACACACACACACACACACACACACACACACACACACACACACACACACACACACACACACACTGCATTAATGGAGAACTCTGCCTTTGTGTTCTGTCTCAAACCACACATCGTGCTTCATTACTGATTAATGGAATCTTTTTTTCTCTCTTTCTCTCTCTCCCACACACTCCTCTGTAGTTGGTCGTTCCGATGCTGCTGGTTTTCTCTCTTTCTCTCTCTCCCACACACTCCTCTGTAGTTGGTCGTTCCGATGCTGCTGGTTTTCTTTCTTTCTGCCCCTCAACGCGGACTGACGTTCAGATCAATCCGTCAATGATTTAATCTATCAAAGCTGTCAAGGCAGAATGACTATCTGAGGTCAGGACGGGTGTTCTAGCCCAGTATATTAGTGGCATCAGTGTCACTGTGTATATTATTATTATAAGATGTATTATTTTGACAGGAAAGTCATACTGAGACGAGGGTGAGCCCTACATAAATACATCCAACACATACAATATACAGTACAATACACAAACTTACACTCATGCAACATTGAACTTCAACTTCGTCACCAGCTCAGTGACATTAAATGACCGTTTTTCATAAAGCCAGATACCAAGATATTTATAGGAAGGAACCCGCTCAATTTATGTACTGTTCAAACTAGTCATTACAAATTCATTTACATCTGAGTTATGGGACCTAGAAAAAAACATGCATTTTGTTTTGTTTGCATTTAGTGCTAACTTTAGATCCAACAGCAACTTTAGATTCAACAGTGGTTGAAAATCAAATGTGAAAAGCCTTGGGCAACAGATGGGGTAATGGAATACAACACTGTATCATCTGCATATAAATGAATATAACTGTTTTTACAGCATTACCAATGTTATTTATATAGATTGTAAACAGTAGTGGGCCGAGTATGGAACCTTGGGGCACCCCTTTACGTAACTCAAGGAACTCAGGTTTGACCCATCTACCTCAATGGCATGAGTTGTGTCATTAAGATAAATATGAAACCATCTGAAAGCATCAGTACCCAACCCTATGGAGAACAGCTTATTCAGCAGAACAACACGGTCTACAGTATCAGAAGCTTTTGACAAGTCTACAAACATGGCAGCACAATCCTTTCTATCATCTAAGGCATTTGCAATATCATTTACAACAAGCATGGTAGCCATAGTGGTATGTTTAGGTCTGAATCTGGATTGATTAACATTAAGAATACCATTTACAGATAGAAAATAACATAGCTGTTTGTTGACCAATGACTCTAGGATTTTCGCAAGACAAGGTAGCCTGGAAATTGTTTGGTAATTATCAAGATCACGACTATCCCCGTCCTTATGGAGTGGTAGCACAAAAACTGCAAGAACTTTAGTTTCTGTGAATTAAAAACCCTTAATAACATTTCCCAAGTCACGTGAGGTTGACTGATCATCCGAGGCAACGGGAGGCGGTGTGTGGGATGAACAGTCAACTGAATGGTCAAGACCAGTATGAGCACCATTTCTTTCAATTAGGAAACCTGCTGAGATAAAATGTAAAAGCATCACAAATCGTAACTTTTTCAGTAATGATGCACGAGTCTAAAACGACTTGCTTAGGCAGGGAAGTAGAGGAATGACCCCGCCTTGGTGAATTAACGGTTTTCCAGAATTTAGAGGGATCACTAACAGAGTCTGCCATAGGGCTAAGGAAGTACTTTGATTTGGCCTGTTTAACCGATGCGTTGCGCCTATTTCTCAATTGCTTAAATACCTGCCAATCAGCTAACGAGACAGTTGTTCTAGCCTTGGCCCAGGCTTGATTTCTTATCAAATAGAGGTCTGAGAGTACAGGAGAATACCATGGATTAGTTCCGTTTTTGACCCTGAGTTGCTTGAAAGGGGCATGTTTATCAGCCAGAGAGGTGGAAATGGCTGATAAAAATGGAAGTGCCCAAACAGGGTCTGGTGTGCAGCTAGTAGAAAAAAAGCTCTGAACAATATAAATCATGAAGGAATGCATTTTTACATTTCTCTTCACAACTATACGAGGGGTCAGAGTTTTTCTATTTGGTATCTCTAATTCAAGCAATAGGACAGTGGTCCCTGATATCATTTGCAAAATCACCACTAGCCAAATACTTATGGGGACGGTTAGTTAAGATAGGGTCAATCTATGACGACTTTGCTACGTTTTTTACATTCACCCGGGTGGGTTTCGTTATCAGCTGAGTTGAACTCAAGACAGATATTGTTAAACTGATCTGAGGCGTAAGCCAATCAAGATTTAGATCTCCCAACACAGCCAGTTCAGATAGCAGAAAGGGTTTTAAATAATCAGAAATAATACCAACAGCCTCTGCCGAAGCGACTTGGGGGGCAGTAGACCGCAGCAATAAATATATGCATATTTTGGCTTATGGCCACTTTTATAACCAACAGCTCACACATTTTGGGCATAGAGATGCTAAGAGAGCATTATGCCATAAGAGAAGATCTTACATAAATAGCCACTCCTCCCCATTGTTTTATTACCACAGATACAGACACAGAGCAGCACAGTAATGCTGTAACAAGGTTATAGATGAGATGGGACACTTCGGGTGTTGCCAATCATTCTGACCTGTCAGAGAGGCTGGGGAAAGAAAACACTGACCAGTCTTTTGAAGGGAGTGCTTAAGGCTTCACTTTAGATTAGACTATTTGTTTCTTTATGTTTATTAAGGGGTTGTTTATCAGTGTAGGACAGGGTTCAAGTTGGGGTCTGTTGGTGCTATCGGGCATTGTCAGTGAGGCTTAGTCTCTGTCTGTTTGTTTGAGAGAGAATGTTAATTAATCCCTTTTTGTCTCCCTCCCTCCCTCCCTCCCTCCCTCCCTCCCTCCCTCCCTCCCTCCCTCCCTCCCCCTCCCTCCCTCCCTCCCTCCCTCCCTCCCTCCCTCCCTCCCTCCCTCCCTCCCTCCCTCCCTCCCTCCCTCCCTCCCAGACTTTCACAGCTTGGTGTAACTCCCACTTGAGGAAGGCAGGGACACAGATCGAGAACATAGAGGATGACTTCAGGAATGGCCTCAAGCTCATGCTGCTGCTGGAGGTCATCTCAGGTGGGTCTGACTCTTAAGTCACTGCAAAGTCACTGCAAAGTTACTCTAAAAAGTCACATTATATCACTGTTAAGTCATTTAAGTCACTATTCAGTCTCTGGCAAGTTATTTAAGTCACAGTGGAGTGGAGTCACTCTTAAGCCACTTAAAGTCACTGTAAGTCACTGCTAAGCCACTGTTGAGTCACTTTAAGATGGTATCAGGTCAAATACAGCAGAAATGAATGGAGAATGGCACAGACCTCTCTTAATTGAGTAATACTTCACCAATCATTTTGTGTTGCAAAGAGAAGTTTAAAGCATTTTAAAAAATTGTATACAGGTGAGAGACTGCCCAAACCTGACAAAGGCAAGATGCGTTTCCACAAGATCGCCAACGTGAACAAAGCCCTGGACTTCATCTGCAGCAAGGGAGTCAAGCTGGTGTCCATCGGAGCTGAGGGTGACGCTTCATTTTTGATTGATCCTTTATTTGTGGTTCTAGAGTCCCATTTACCAAAGGAGTTTATATACTTGTTAAAGGATAGAGTGAGGTATTATATCTGAGAGACAACTGAACAGTAGGCCAGCATAGACTGAGTTTTGGCCAGTGCTCCATGTTGCCATGGTTTCTGACGGGGCTCTGTGATTGACTTGCAGAGATCGTCGACGGTAACACGAAGATGACTCTGGGAATGATCTGGACCATCATCCTGCGCTTCGCCATCCAGGACATCTCCGTGGAAGGTCAGTGTGTGTGTGTGTGTGTGGATGGGTCGGCGTGTGTGTGTGTGTGTGGATGGGTCGGCGTGTGTGTGTGTGTGTGTGGATGGGTCGGCGTGTGTGTGTATGTGTGTGTGTGTATATGCAGGCGTGGACTTGGAAAAAGGTTACTCTTGGATCTGGAACATGGTCGTTCAATTCATCGTAAAAAATACATTTTTGCGACTTTGTTACCAAACATTTCCCCTCAGTTCCACCCGTCATAAACTCATAAACACTAACTCCAAACCAGTGCACACACTGAATGTAAACACAGTTGAACAGTACGTACACTAAGTCTACATAGACTTACACAGCTATCAGACGCACAGTAGCACTGTCTTTTCATACGCTATTCATTAACATTGGGACTATACACACTTTAAAAATGCTGGGTTAAAAGCAACACAATTTGGGTAAATATTGGACAGTTGTTGCTTTCTTCAAGATGGGTTGTTAATGTTGGGTTATTGAACTATAATCCACCAGGTCAAATCAGAAGACTGGAGGTGTGGTTTAGTAGGGACATGGTTTTCAGATTATGGCTTTCAACATATGTTGGCAATACAACAGAACAGATGAACCAGAATGACATTTACTCTAATGGGTGGTCAAAAATAACTATCTGAAAGACACGCCCCTACTAAGCCACACCTCCCGTTTAAAAAAAAATCTGACCCGGTGGATCATAGCTCAGTAACCCAACTGGCTGGGTTCAAAATAACCCAACGTGTGTTCTGTCCACTCTTTACCCATGCACTATACAACATTATACATATGCCTGCCACTAACATATCAACACATGAATTACACACACATTCATAAAGGTGTCATAGGCTCACGGTGTAGACACTTTGTACATGTGGCACACTCTAAATAACATGACTCTTATAGCAGAACCACTTGGCTACTGTATAGCCTACTCTCAGTCTAATACACACTGTTAACACATTCATATTACTCAAATATTATTCAAGCCTCAGCTACATACACACTTTGCAAATGCTCCACACACACACACACACACACACACATACACACACACACACACACACACACACACACACACACACACACACACACACACACACACACACACACACACACACGCGCACACACACGCGCACACAAACACACACAGGTCACTAAGCTCGACACCTTCACAGCACAGGGTTACTGGAACATATTTAGCCTCCTCCTTTAGGATAACACTCTCACCCCCTGCCTCCCCCTCTCTCCCCTGTCTCTCCTCTTTCTCCCCCCATGCAGAGACCTCTGCTAAAGAGGGTCTTCTTCTATGGTGCCAGAGGAAGACTGCCCCCTACAGGAACGTTAACGTGCAGAACTTCCACATCAGGCAAGCACTGGGCGCCACCCTGTGGTCATCTCTGTCTTACTTTGATCTTTCACTTGCTTTAAACTTTACCTCCAACGTTTTCCTTGTCCTAATGCTTTTCCTCTCCTCTCTTGTATTCTGTCTTCTCCTCTTGCTCATTGTTCTCCTCTCATCTCTCTCTCCATTATATATTTTCTCCTCATCCCTCCTTCTTCCCTCCCTCCCTTTGGGTCCTCCTCGCCTCCTCTCCTCTCCTCCATTGGGTGACTGATTCAGTTGGAAAGATGGCCTGGCACTGTGTGCCCTGATCCACAGACACAGACCTGACCTCATTGACTACTCCAAACTGAAAAAGGTGCCCCCCTCCCCTTCTTAGAGTCCACTAGGGTCAACACCAGTCCTTTCTCCTCTTAGAGTCCACTAGGGTCAACACCAGTCCCTTCCCTCTTAGAGTCCACTAGGGTCAACACCAGTCCCTTCCCTCTTAGAGTCCACTAGGGTCAACACCAGTCCCATCCCCTCTTAGAGTCCACTAGGGTCAACACCAGTCCCTTCCCTCTTAGAGTCCACTAGGGTCAACACCAGTCCCTTCCCTCTTAGAGTCCACTAGGGTCAACACCAGTCCCTTCCCTCTTAGAGTCCACTAGGGTCAACACCAGTCCCTTCCCTCTTAGAGTCCACTAGGGTCAACACCAGTCCCTTCCCTCTTAGAGTCCACTAGGGTCAACACCAGTCCCTTCCCTCTTAGAGTCCACTAGGGTCAACACCAGTCCCTTCCCTCTTAGAGTCCACTAGGTCAACACCAGTCCCTTCCATCTTAGAGTCCACTAGGGTCAACACCAGTCCCTTCCCTCTTAGAGTCCACTAGGGTCAACACCAGTCCCTTCCATCTTAGAGTCCACTAGGGTCAACACCAGTCCCTTCCCTCTTAGAGTCCACTAGGGTCAACACCAGTCCCTTCCCTCTTAGAGTCCACTAGGGTCAACACCAGTCCCTTCTCCTCTTAGAGTCCACTAGGGTCAACACCAGTCCCTTCCCTCTTAGAGTCCACTAGGGTCAACACCAGTCCCTTCCATCTTAGAGTCCACTAGGGTCAACACCAGTCCCTTCTCCTCTTAGAGTCCACTAGGGTCAACACCAGTCCCATCCCCTCTTAGAGTCCACTAGGGTCAACACCAGTCATAGCCTCTTACTATTTTCTATCATTTCTCTATACATCTATTACCCTTTATCTTGTTTTCTGTAGAACTCTTATGATCTATAAGTCATATATATATAATATATGCCATTTAGCGGGCACTTTCATGCATGTGCATATGTTTTGTATGGGTGGCCCCAGTGGGAATTAAACCAACAACCCCTGACCTATATCTTTCTCTCTATGTGTAAACCTCTTTCTCTGTCTGTGTGTCTGTCCCTAACAGGATGACCCCATTGGTAACCTCAACACTGCCTTCGAGGTGGCTGAGAAGTACCTGGACATCCCCAAGATGCTTGATGCTGAGGGTGAGTACATTTTTTCTGTCAAACCAGGGAATTTTGGGAATGTTTCAGGAAATGTTCAACCCTAGCATTCGTCTCTGCCGACTCTCTGCAGCAGTGGTGGCTGGTGGCACTTTAACTGGGGAGGACGGGCTCACAGTAATGACTGGAACGGAATTAATTGAATGGTCTCAAACACATCAAACACCTGGTTTCCATGTCACCCGGAGTATTTACATTGACATCCCAGTTTTTACACTGCTGCTATTCTCTGTTTATTATCTATGCATAGTCACTTCACCCCTATCTACATGTACAAATTACCTCGACTAACCTGTACCCCCGCACATTGACTCGGTACCGGTACCCCCTGTATATAGCCTCGGTATTGTTATTTCATTGTGTTACATTTTATTACATTTTTTACTTTAGTTTATTTAGTAAATATTTTCTTAACTCTATTTCTTGAACTGCATTGTTGGTTAAGGGCTTGTAAGTAAGCATTTCACGGTAAGGTCTACCTACACCTGTTGTATTCGGCACATGTGACAAATAAAATTTGATTTGATTTGAAGCCATTCCAGTAAGTCCATTCCAGCCATTATTATGAGCTGTCCTCCCTTCACCAGCCTCCTCTGCTCCCCAGTGATTTCGCTGGAGTTGCATTGTCTTAGTTAATTTCATGTCTCTGAGCTCTTCCTGTCTGTCACCCCTCAGACATTGTGAACACCCCCAAGCCTGATGAGAAGGCCATCATGACCTACGTATCCTGCTTCTACCACGCCTTCGCTGGTGCTGAGCAGGTAACTCACACCTTCCACTGTCTCTGCTGGTCCCATAGGAGAAACAAGTAACAACATCTACATTTTATTCAGCAAGATCTAAGATCCACTACTGACTGTCTAAACTTGTCACGGTCTCCCACCCCCATTACTCTCTCTCTCTCTTGCTCTTTTGCTCTCTTGCTCTCTCTCTCTTTCTCTCTCTCTGTCTCTGTCTCTGTCTTTCTGTCTCTGTCTCTCTCTGTCTTAGGCTGAGACAGCAGCTAACAGGATCTGTAAAGTGCTGGCTGTGAACCAGGAGAATGAGAAACTCATGGAGGAGTATGAGAAGCTGGCCAGTGAGGTGAGAGTTAATGTTACTTTCCAAAGCCCATCCAGAGAGGCATCGCTATGCACCTTCTTATGATAAACAGTATGAGATGTAACCTCTCAAAGGCCTAGTTCACACTGCAGAAAAACACATCCAAAATATCTGTTGTGTTAAAAGTGTTATATATGAGCTGTACAACATGTGTGAACTCGGTGATCTGAAGTAAATACTCAACCAACCAACTGACCAACTCTTCTTTGACCTCTGACCTCTCCCTAGCTGCTGGAGTGGATCCGCAAAACCATCCCGTGGCTGGAGAACCGCACGGCGGAGCATCACATGAGAGCCATGCAGCAGAAGCTGGAGGACTTCAGGGACTACCGCCGCGTCCACAAGCCGCCCCGCGTCCAGGAGAAGTGTCAGCTGGAGATCAACTTCAACACCCTGCAGACCAAGCTGAGGCTGAGCAACCGGCCCGCCTTCATGCCCTCCGAGGGAAAGATGGTCTCGGTAGGTGACGTCACACATCACGTCCACGTGGCACTGTAGCCCTGGCACCGTCACATTCAGCCCAGGTTACTCAGGACACCACAGCTAATCTACAGTGGTGGTTTTGAGAATAACCTCCCAGATATCTGACTGTTCCACCAACCTCACAACACCAGGTAGAGTCAACCACGTATGGTAGAGCCGCTCTTCATTCCACAGGCCAGGACTAAGAGAGATAAAGATTTGACCATGCCCTACCTATGCAAATCCATCAACAAAACAAGTCCCGTAAATGTACATATTGTCATGAATTGCATTGATTTGAACTTAAGTGTTTTATTATGTATGTATTTATTTGTATGTATTTGACTCACATGTGGATACCGGTAAAAACTTCAACTTGAACATAAATACAATATCAATACAAAGAGGACATTAGTTATGACGCCTTATCAGCCAACTAACCACCCATGTTCTTCCTCTCCTCTCCTCTCCTCTCCTCTCCTCTCCTCTCCTCTCCTCTCCTCTCCTCTCCTCTCTCCTCTCCTCTCCTCTCCTCTCCTCTCCTCTCCTCTCCTCTCCTCCTCTCCCTCTCCTCTCCTCTCCTCTCCTCTCCTCTCCTCTCCTCTCCTCTCCTCTCCTCTCCTCTCCTCTCTCTCTCCTCTCCTCTCCTCCCCCAGGACATAGCCAATGCCTGGAAGGGTCTGGAGCAGGTGGAGAAGGGATATGAGGAGTGGCTTCTTACTGAGATCAGACGTCTGGAGAGACTGGACCACCTGGCTGAGAAGTTCAAACAGAAGTGTTCCCTGCACCAGTCCTGGACCTCAGGTAATAACAGAGAGAGGGAGAGAGAGAGATGGAGAGGGGACGGGGAGAGGAGAGGTAGAGAGATGGAGAGAGCTAGATGGGGAAATAGAGAGAGAAAGAGAGAAGGGGAGAACAACTGCGTCGGCCTCTGTGATGGAGTATAAACTGTGTGTGTGTGTACGTCCGTGTCCATGTGTGTGTCCAGGTAAGGAGGAGCTGCTGTCCATGAAGGACTATGAGTCGGCCTCTCTGATGGAGATCAGGGCTCTGATGAGGAAACACGAGGCCTTTGAGTCTGACCTGGCCGCCCACCAGGACAGAGTGGAGCAGATCGCTGCTATCGCACAGGAGCTCAAGTAAGGAGGGGAGGAGGGAGGGATGATGTGAGGGAGGTGTGGAAGAACGGAGGATGAAGAAGTGATAAACGTAGTAAAGTTAAAGAAAAAGGGATAGAAGTGTGTAATAGAAGACGTGATAGTGATCAGAATGTTCCTCTCCCAGTGAGATGAACTACCATGATGTGATACTGATCAGAGTGTTCCTCTCCCAGTGAGCTGGACTACCATGATGTGATCAGTGATAGTGATCAGTGTGTGCCTCTCCCAGTGAGATGAACTACCATGATGTGATAGTGATCAGTGTGTTCCTCTCCAAGTGAGATGAACTACCATGATGTGATAGTGATCAGTGTGTTCCTCTCCCAGTGAGCTGGACTACCATGATGTGATAGTGATCAGTGTGTTCCTCTCCAAGTGAGATGAACTACCATGATGTGATAGTGATCAGTGTGTTCCTCTCCCAGTGAGCTGGACTACCATGATGCGTCCTCAGTGAACACCCGCTGCCAGGGCATCTGTGACCAGTGGGACAACCTGGGTACCCTCACCCAGAAGAGAAGAGACTCTCTGGAGGTACACACACACACACACACACACACACACACACACACACACACACACACACACACACACACACACACACACACACACACACACACACACACTCATTCACTCACACACCCCACACACACACACAGTGGGACAACCTGGGTACCCTCACCCAGAAGAGGCTACAGGAGGTTCTCTGCACTACACACTATAGTCATATTGATTATGCCACTTAGCAGACACTCTTATCAAAAGCAACTTACCGAACAGAAGGTACATACACTTTTAGTTGGAGAATGTGATCCCAGCAGGAATTGAACCCTCAACCAATTGAGCCACCATGAGCCAAGAGTTTTTCTGACCATGTGGCCCTTCTGATAACAACTAGTGATAACAACTAGTGATAACAACTAGTGATAACAACTAGTGGTAACAACTAGTGATAACAACTAGTGATAACAACTAGTGATAACAACTAGTGGTAACAACTAGTGGTAACAACTAGTGGTAACAACTAGCGGTAACAACTAGTGGTAACAACTAGTGGTAAAAACTAGTGAGAGCAACTAGTGATAACAACTAGTGGTAACAACTAGTGGTAACAACTAGTGGTAGCAACTAGTGGTAGCAACTAGTGGTAACAACTAGTGATAACAACTAGTGATAACAACTAGTGGTAACAACTAGTGGTAACAACTAGTGGTAACAACTAGTGGGGTTCATGTCAAGCTATTACATGTATTACTGGGACTACTTAGTCAAGTTACTAGTAGTAGCAGCAGTTGTAGTAGTAGTGATGGCTTCATACTGTGTACTGATGTTAAATCTTGTCCTGGTCTTTCCCAGCGTGTGGAGAAACCTGGAGTTATAGTAGTAGTAGTAGTAATATTATGTGTTTCCCAGCGGGTGGAGAAACCTGGAGTTATAGTAGTAGTAGTAGTAGTAATATTATGTGTTTCCCAGCGGGTGGAGAAACCTGGAGTTATAGTAGTAGTAGTAGTAATATTATGTGTTTCTCAGCGTGTGGAGAAACCTGGAGTTATAGTAGTAGTAGTAGTAGTAATATTATGTGTTTCTCAGCGTGTGGAGAAACCTGGAGTTATAGTAGTAGTAGTAGTAATATTATGTGTTTCCCAGCGGGTGGAGAAACTGTGGGAGACCATCGACCAGCTGTACCTGGAGTTCGCCAAGAGGGCGGCGCCCTTCAACAACTGGATGGATGGAGCCATGGAGGATCTGCAGGACATGTTCATCGTCCACAGCACCGAGGAGATCCATGTATGTGTGTGTGTGTGTGTGTGTGTGTGTGCGTACAGTACGTACTGTAACATTAATGGTGTGATGGACTCTCCTCTCTCTCTCTATCACTACTTCCCACTGTATCCCTCCATTCTCACTCCTTTTCTCCTCTTCTATTCCTCTCATCCCCCTCTCCTCTCCAGTCTCTGATCACAGCCCATGACCAGTTCAAGGCCACCCTGCCAGAGGCTGATAAGGAGCGCATGGCCACCATGGGCATCCAGAGTGAGATCGTAAAGATCGCTCAGACCTACGGCATCAAGCTGTCAGGAGTCAACCCCTACACCAACCTCTCACCCCAGGATATCACCAACAAGTGGGAGACGGTGAGTACAACACTACTGTAGTATAGTAGTACTATTGTAGTAGTATAGTAGCAGTAGTGGTATTGTAGTAGTATAATAGTAGCAGTAGTAGTAGTGCTGGTGGTGGTGGTATTAATAATAGTAGTAGTAGTAGTAGTCGTAGTAGTGTTATTGTTGTAGTAGTAGTAGTAATAGCAGTAGTGGTATTAGTAGTAGCAGAAGTAGTAGTAGTAGTGGTATTGTAGTAGTATAGTAGTAGTAGTAGTGGTGGTGGTGGTACTAATAGTAGTAGTATAGTAGTAGAAGTAGTAGTAGTAGTAGTAGTAGTAGTGGTGGTGGTGGTGGTGGTACTAATAGTAGTAGTATAGTAGTAGAAGTAGTTGTAGTAGTAGTGTTATTGTTGTAGTAGTAGCAATAGTAGTAGTAGTAGTAGTAGTAGTATTAATCTGTCAGGAGTGAACCCCTACACTAAGGCTGTGAATAAAACACACTGAGAAGCCAAAAGAGAATGATGTATTTTTCCCTAGCTAGGTCTGTGCACTCCAGATTGAAGATATAAGTTGCTTCATGCCAATGGGTTAGTCTCTAGAGTAACAGAGTAACGCGATTTCATTTCTGCCAGTGTTTTGACGACCAATGTCCCTGTCTCCCTCCATAGGTGAAGCACCTTGTTCCTCTCAGGGACCAGATGCTGCAGGAGGAGGTAGCCAGACAGCAGGCCAACGAGAGGCTGAGGCGCCAGTTCGCTGCCCAGGCCAACATTATCGGACCCTGGATCCAGACTAAGATGGAGGTACAAGTACAGCTAGAACCCGAACCCCAAACACGCAGGGGTTCACCACCTCCTCCAAAATGTGCCATTAATGGACACTGGGCTAATTTCACTAAAGAAATGAATAAAGTTGTGTTGTTTTATTGCATACTGTAAACCTCAACCACAAAACCTTCAACACTCATCATGTTTCTCTCTCCTTTCTCTCCTTTCTTTCCCCCTCTCCCCCTCTACCTCATCCCCTTTCTCTTCTCTTCCTTCCCTCATCCCCCTCCCCTCTCCCCTCTCCTCCTTCCCCTCTCCTCCTTCCCCTTTCCCTCTACAGGAGATTGGTCATGTGTCTGTGGACATTGCTGGGTCTCTAGAGGAACAGATGAACAGCCTGAAGCAGTATGAACAAAACATTATCAACTACAAGTGTAACATTGACAAGCTGGAGGGAGACCACCAGCTCAGCCAGGAGTCCCTCATCTTCGATAACAAGCACACCAACTACACCATGGAGGTACCAGAACACACAACTACACAACACACAACTACACAACACAACCACACAACACACAACTAGACAACTACACAACACAACACAACCAACTACAGAACACACAACTACACAACACACAACTAGACAACTAGACAACACAACCAATTACACAACACACAACTACATAGCACAACCAACTACACAACACACAACTACACAACACACAACTAGACAACACAACCAACTACACCACACACAACTACACATCACATAACTAGACAACACAACCAACTACACAACACACAACTACACAACACACAACCAGACAAATAAACACACACACAACACACAGCTAGACAACTAGACAACTACACAACACAACCAAATACATCATGGAAGTCGTATTAAGTATTGTATACTATTATTCCTGGAGAGCTCCCGGCCTTTAGGTTTCCGCTCCAAACCCAGTTATAACTTGATTCAGTGTATCAAGTAGCTAATTATTCAAATCAGATGCACTAGATTAGGGTTGAAGTGAAAACCTACTGGACAGCAGCTTTCCAGGAACAGGGTTGGAGAGCCCTGATGTAAAGGAACCTAACCCAAGTAACATAAATATTTGACACCATATAAACTACTCTGGAGAAGGTCCCTATGCATATGAATATACACACCTGTGCTACTTTAGTCTAGATGTTACAACCATCCCAGACACTCACATACTAACCCCCAACTGTGTAGATTTATGATGCTCACCAACTATCCAACCCCTTCATCTCCCTTCCTCTTCTTCTCTCCCTCTCTTCCTCCCTCACCCCCCTCACCTCGGCAGCATATCCGTGTGGGCTGGGAGCAGCTCCTGACCACCATCGCCCGCACCATCAACGAGGTGGAGAACCAGATCTTGACCCGCGACGCCAAGGGCATCAGCCAGGAGCAGCTCAACGAGTTCCGTGCCTCCTTCAACCACTTCGACAGGGTAATGAAACTAAAACAGTTTCATGTTCTTGGACTTGCTTTTCTCGACCTCACATGTGTCTTTTCTCTCGTCCTGGCTCTGATTTTGCAGATCGCGGCCATTTTGAAGAGGTTTTTACTTGCAATGACTGTGAAATGTGGTTGTTTTAAGTGTGAATGTTGGAATATTCAGTGGCTTCTTGCCATCATTGTGGCTCCTCCTCACAGAGTGTTACTGTGTCACTAGCGTGTAGCGTTCACATAATGGATCATTACGTTGGTCATAGTGTCCAATCATAAACACTGATGGTTGGGTTCTGTCTCTCTCAGAAGAGAAACGGCATGATGGACCCAGACGACTTCCGTGCCTGTCTCATCTCCATGGGTTACGATCTGGTGAGTAGCCTAGCTACCAACAGGAAGTAGCCTCACATACAACGGTCCCTTTCACAGGAGGCTGGTGAGGGGAGGACAGCTCATAATAATGGCTGGAATGGAGTCAATGGAATGGTATGTTTGATATGTTTTATACCATTCCATTTATTCTGCTCCAGCTATTATTATGAGCCTGTCCTCCCCAATTTAGATGCCACCAGCCACCTGTGCTCCCTTTTTATGAAATTACTTTAGTCTATCTGGTTATATACAGCTATAGTATAAAATGACATTAGTTTCCATTCAAGACATGTTCCAAAACATGTTCTCCTCAACAATGATATGAAGATGTAATGTATTCTAACTTGTTGACCAGTAGGGTGAGGTGGTGTTTGCTGTATATTGATTGACCTTTGTATATTTGTAATGCTTTAATTAATAACAAACAATTTAAAGGTGCAATATGCAGAAATCGCTCCGCCATTCTAATTCCAATAGTGCACCTAATTTCAGTTTATGTGACAAAACAAGCAAGTGTAGAGAATCATTGTACCATATAAACTGCTGTGAAATATGTTCTCAATAACGTACACTATTGTATTTGCAGCTGTTTGAAACTGGTGTACCAAACCGAAAGTAAAAGATGCAAAAACGAAACTTAAGAACGTGAAGCATAGAAAAGGTGCACATAGAACAGATCTGCCACTTCTTAGACTTGCATTCAATTGAGAAGGAGATCTATAACTCACATTTCTATGTGAATTTGGTCAGGTCGCTCAAGAAGTCACATAATGCAGCTTTAATGATAATAACGTTTTCTACTCTACTCTAAGGTGTTGTCCAATTGGGTGAGGTGTTCTAATTTACTCTAATGTGTTGTCCTGTCCAATAGGGTGAGGTGGAGTTTGCCCGCATCATGACGCTGGTGGATTCCAACAACACTGGAGTGGTCACCTTCCAGGCCTTTATCGACTTCATGACCCGCGAGACAGCCGAGACAGACACAGCCGATCAGGTCATGGCCTCTTTCAAGATCCTGGCCTCAGACAAGGTGACCTAGAACATTGTAATGTGGCCAGGTCTCCCTTGAGAAAGAGGTCTTTGCACTTCTGTGGGACAACCTGGTAAAATGAAATAAATACATACAAATGGAATAAATGAAATAAATATACGCCTCTTCTCTTCCAGTCCTACATCACGGTTGATGAGCTACGCAGGGAGCTGCCCCCAGAGCAGGCAGAGTACTGCATCAGCCGCATGACCAGGTACACAGAATTACATACAACACTAGAATGGACATTGGCATCCTAGCAACATAACGTAAAACATAATCAGCTATGACGTAGGCCACTCTAGTAATATAATGTATCTCTATGACCAGGTACATTAGACCTCTCTAGTAATATAATGTATCTCTTTAACCAGGTACATTAGACCTCTAGAAATATAATGTATCTCTATGACCAGGTACATTAGATCTCTCTAGGAATATAATGTATCTCTATAACCAGGTACATTAGACCTCTCTAGTAATGTAATGTATATCTATTACCAGGTACATTGGAGCTGACGGCCCAGCCGGAGCCCTCGACTACATCTCCTTCTCCAGCGCTCTCTACGGAGAGAGCGACTTGTAAACCCCCTCTCCTCCTCCTCCTCTTCCTTTTCTCCTCCCTTTATCTTCCCCCTCTCCTGTATGGAGAGAGCGACTTGTTTCCCTCCTCTCCCTTCTCCTCTCCTCTTTCCCCTTACTTGTCCTCCCTCTATCCTCCTCCTCTCAGTCATCTGAAGTTTCCCTCATTTTAAACCTTCCTCCATGTTGTCCACACTTCCCAGAGAGGAAGAGACGGTGGGAGGCTTTACTCAAATCAAAACTCAGAGACTCACCATGTCCTGTTTAGGTCTGTCTGGATATCTTACTGTTTAACTGTCATCCCTCTCTCATTCATACTGTCATCTGTACTGCACCAAGTGCCTGATGAGCCAGAATACCTGCAGTCACACGATAATCCGCTTCACATTAACCTTTAGTATGATCAGCAGGACAGAGAGATCACAAAGGAAGAACAGAAATAAAGAAAAATACTAAAATGGTTGAACAGTAGCAGAGTATTGGAGCACAGCCCCTGGCCCTACACTCTTAGGAAAAAGGGTTCCAAAAGGGTTCTACCTGGAACTAAAAAGGGTTCTTCAAAGGGCTCTCCTATAGGGACAGCTGAATAACCCTTTTAGGTTCCAGATATCACCTTTTTTTCTAAGAATTTACACCTGTCCTCCTCTCAGAATATTAAAATATGTTTTGGTAAAATGGCTTACAAAAATGTGGAAGAAGATTGGTTGGTTATGTATTGTTGCAGATGCATATTGTGTTTATACTGTAGTGGAAATGCTGTCCAATCTGATTGGTTGAATCCCCCCTTACACCCCAACTTCTTTATAGCACCCCTTATCCCAGAAGACATGCCCCTCCCTTTCCATAGAAACTTGTAACGTTGTGCCAACATTTTCATAACGTTGTCATTAAGTAGGTATCCCAACTACCCAAGATATACATGTTGAGTTATATTATGTGTAAGAAAGCCATGCAGTCTCAAGCTCACCTTCAACTCAGACAGACAAAGACAGACCGTAGTACCTGTTGTCAACCATTAATGTTATGTTAACATTAGTTGTCAATAATCAAATTTAGCCTGTGATTTTAGGGATTATTTTGGACGCAGCCTAAATGAATGCAGTAGATCTGATGACCCCCCAATAGGCCCAACAAGAGAGAGCAACCTGAGTAATGCATTGTGGATAAGAGTTAGTCAACCACTGGTCACCCGTCACCCTACAGACAGGAAAGCTCATTTTGTTTGAAGGACAGGACGTCACCTCTCTCCTCTGCCACCCTCTATCATCACTCCCTTCGTATTGCGGTTGTCTGAGAGAGAAAGACAGAGAGAGGTGTTAAATAGAAAGAGAGAGCAAGAATGAGAGAGAGAGAGCGAGAACGAGACAGAGCGCAAGAGAGAGAGAGGGCGGGAGACAGGACATCAGGTAAAGAGATATGGTGAACCATAGTTAGGCCCCAGACTTCGTCCAAAATGGCACCCTATTCCCTATGTAGTGCACTACTTTTGACCTGATCCAAAGTAACCAAATTTACTACGTAGGGAAGAGGGTGTCATTTGGGACAGAGACAGCATCTGTAACTCCCATGTGAATGAATTCTTTATTTTCCTCATCTGTCTTCTCTATTATGCCCCTCCTCTCCTCCTCACTTTATTCTGTTCTATCACCCAGTCCAAGAGCTTGCTTCCACACCATCCATTTCAAAGCTAAAGACACACACCTTGGAATAAATTTAAAAAAGGGAAACTATATTACTATGTGAAGTTTTGTGTTGTGTTTTTATTTCCCATTGTTCACCATAAAAGGAGTGGCAATACTCAAATCAAATCAAATCAAATTTTATTTGTCACATACACATGGTTAGCAGATGTTAATGCGAGTGTAGCGAAATGCTTGTGCTTCTAGTTCCGACAATGCAGTAATAACGAACAAGTAATCTAACTAACAATTCCAAAAAACTACTGTCTTATACACAGTGTAAGGGTATAAAGAATATGTACATAAGGATATATGAATGAGTGATGGTACAGAGCAGCATAGGCAAGATACAGTAGATGATATCGAGTACAGTATATACATATGAGATGAGTATGTAAACCAAGTGGCATAGTTAAAGTGGCTAGTGATACATGTATTACATAAGGATGCAGTCGATGATATAGAGTACAGTATCTACGTATGCATATGAGATGAATAATGTAGGGTAAGTAACATTATATAAGGTAGCATTTTTAAAGTGGCTAGTGATATATTTACATCATTTCCCATCAATTCCCATTATTAAAGTGGCTGGAGTAGAGTCAGTGTCATTGACAGTGTGTTGGCAGTAGCCACTCAATGTTAGTGGTGGCTGTTTAACAGTCTGATGGCCTTGAGATAGAAGCTGTTTTTCAGTCTCTCGGTCCCAGCTTTGATGCACCTGTACTGACCTCGCCTTCTGGATGACAGCGGGGTGAACAGGCAGTGGCTCGGGTGGTTGATGTCCTTGATGATCTTTATGGCCTTCCTGTAGCATCGGGTGGTGTAGGTGTCCTGGAGGGCAGGTAGTTTGCCCCCGGTGATGCATTGTGCAGACCTCACTACCCTCTGGAGAGCCTTACGGTTGAGGGCGGTGCAGTTGCCATACCAGGCGGT
The DNA here is from genome assembly GCF_018296145.1 of Oncorhynchus tshawytscha. Taxonomy (NCBI): domain Eukaryota; kingdom Metazoa; phylum Chordata; class Actinopteri; order Salmoniformes; family Salmonidae; genus Oncorhynchus; species Oncorhynchus tshawytscha. The sequence continues at coordinate 17,095,227 of NC_056438.1, read as the reverse complement.
GATACAGCCCGCCAGGATGCTCTCGATTGTGCATCTGTAGAAGTTTGTGAGTGCTTTTGGTGACAATCCGAATTTCTTCAGCCTCCTGAGGTTGAAGAGGCGCTGCTGCGCCTTCCTCACGATGCTGTCTGTGTGAGTGGACCAATTCAGTTTGTCTGTGATGTGTATGCCGAGGAACTTAAAACTGCTACCCTCTCCACTACTGTTCCATCGATGTGGATGGGGGGGTGTTCCCTCTGCTGTTTCCTGAAGTCCACAATCATCTCCTTAGTTTTGTTGACGTTGAGTGTGAGGTTATTTTCCTGACACCACACTCCGAGGGCCCTCACCTCCTCCCTGTAGGCCGTCTCGTCGTTGTTGGTAATCAAGCCTACCACTGTTGTGTCGTCCGCAAACTTGATGATTGAGTTGGAGGCGTGCGTGGCCACGCAGTCGTGGGTGAACAGGGAGTACAGGAGAGGGCTCAGAACGCACCCTTGTGGGGCCCCAGTGTTGAGGATCAGCGGGGAGGAGATGTTGTTGCCTACCCTCACCACCTGGGGGCGGCCCGTCAGGAAGTCCAGTACCCAGTTGCACAGGGCGGGGTCCAGATCCAGGGTCTCGAGCTTGATGACGAGCTTGGAGGGTACTATGGTGTTGAATGCCGAGCTGTAGTCGATGAACAGCATTCTCACATAGGTATTCCTCTTGTCCAGATGGGTTAGGGCAGTGTGGTTGAGATTGCATCGTCTGTGGACCTATTTGGGCAGTAAGCAAATTGGAGTGGGTCTAGGGTGTCAGGTAGGGTGGAGGTGATATGGTCCTTGACTAGTCTCTCAAAGCACTTCATGATGACGGATGTGAGTGCTACGGGGCGGTAGTCGTTTAGCTCAGTTACCTTAGCTTTCTTGGGAACAGGAACAATGGTGGCCCTCTTGAAGCATGTGGGAACAGCAGACTGGTATAGGGATTGATTGAATATGTCCGTAAACACACCGGCCAGCTGGTCTGCGCATGCTCTGAGGGCGCGGCTGGGGATGCCGTCTGGGCCTGCAGCCTTGCGAGGGTTAACACGTTTAAATGTCTTACTCACTTCGGCTGCAGTGAAGGAGAGACCGCATCTTTTCGTTGCAGGCCGTGTCAGTGGCACTGTATTGTCCTCAAAGCGGGCAAAAAGCTTATTTAGTCTGCCTGGAGCAAGACATCCTGGTCCGTGACTGGGCTGGGTTTCTTCCTGTAGTCCGTGATTGACTGTAGACCCTGCCACATGCCTCTCTTGTGTTTGAGCCGTTGAATTGAGATTCTACTTTGTCTCTGTACTGGCGCTTAGCTTGTTTGATAGCCTTGCGGAGGGAATAGCTGCACTGTTTTTATTCAGTCATGTTACCAGACACCTTGCCCTGATTAAAAGCAGTGGTTCGCGCCTTCAGTTTCACACGAATGCTGCCATCAATCCACGGTTTCTGGTTAGGGAATGTTTTAATCGTTGCTATGGGAACGACATCTTCAACGCACGTTCTAATGAACTCGCACACCGAATCAGCGTATTCGTCAATGTTGTTATCTGACGCAATACGAAACATCTCCCAGTCCACGTGATGGAAGCAGTCTTGGAGTGTGGAGTCAGCTTGGTCAGACCAGCGTTGGACAGACTGTTGACGTTAGACCAGTTGCAACTGTTCACAAGTACAACCAATTTCCAGGATAGTTTCTGGACATTAAATAATTAGTAAATAATTCATTAAAAATAAATACAAGAACTGTAATAATTATATGAATGTAAACACTGTAATGTGACTGTAAGATTAGTAAGATTTATAGTGCTTTCAGAAAGTATTCAAATTGATATAATTGTCATATTTTTGTTAACGACCTACACATAATTCTCTGTATTGTCAAAGTGGGAGAAAAAAATGTAACATTTGTAAAACAAGTCAATAATATATCTTGATTAGGTAAGTGTTCAACCTCCTGAGTCAATACATGTTAGAAAGTCTCTAAGAGTGATTACAGCTGTGATTCTTTCAGGGTAAGTCTCCAAGAGTGATTACAGCTGTGATTCTTTCAGGGTAAGTCTCTAAGAGTGATTACAGCTGTGATTCTTTCAGGGTAAGTCTCTAAGAGTGATTACAGCTGTGATTCTTTCAGGGTAAGTCTCTAAGAGTGATTACAGCCGTGATTCTTTCAGGGTAAGTCTCTAAGAGTGATTACAGCTGTGATTCTTTCAGGGTAAGTCTCTAAGAGTAATTACAACCGTGATTCTTTTAGCTGCCTTTTTGCATTATTACTATTTTACATTTTTCAAGCTCTGTCAAGTTGGTTGTCGATCATTGATAGACAGCCATTATTAAGTCTTGCCATAGATTATGAAGCTGATTTAAGTCAAAACTGTAACTAGGCCACTAGGAAACATTCAATGTCATCTTGGTAAGCAACTCCAGTATATATTTGGCAACATGTTTTAGGTTATTGTCCTGCTGAAAGGTGAATTTGTCTCCCAGTGTCTGTTGGAAAGCAGACAGAACCAGGTTTTCCTCTTTCTTGCCTGTGCTTAGCTCTACTCTGTTTATTTTTATCCTGAAAAACTTCCCAGTCCTGAATGATTACAAGCATACCCACAACATAATGCAGCTAACACAATGCTTGAAAATATGGACAGTGGTACTCAGTACTGGATTTGCCCCCAACATAACACTTTCTATTCAGGACAAAAGTGAATTACTTTGGCACATTTTTTTTGCAGTATTACTTTAGTGCCTTGTTGCAAAAATGATTGGCACACCTGTATTTGGGGAGTTTCTCCCATTCTTCTCTGCATGGTGCCAAACTTCTTCCATTAAAAAAGGATGGAGTCCACTGTATTCTTGAGGACCTTCGATGCTGCAGAAATGGTTTAGTACCCTTCCCCTGTGCCTTGACACAATCCTGCCTCGGAGCTCTACGGACAATTCCTTCAACCTTTTTTGTGGGGCGATGCACAATTGGCCTAGCTTCATCCAGGTTAGGGAGGGTTTGGCTGGTAGAGGATACCCTTTGCGCTCTAGCAACTCCTGTGGCAGGCTGGGCGCAGTGCACGCTAACAAGGTCGCCAGGTGCACAGTGTTTCGTCCGACACATTTGTGCGGCTGGCTTCCGGGTTGGATGCACGCTGTGTTAAGAAGCAGTTCGGCTTGGTTGGGTTGTGTTTTGGAGGACGCATGGCCTTCGACCTTCGTCTCTCCCGAGCCCATATGGGAGTTGTAGTGATGAGACAAGATAGTAACTACTAACAATTGGATACCACAAAAAGGTGGTAATTTTTTTATTTATTTTAAAGTGCCGGTTTTTAAATATGAAAATCAGTAAATTTCCAACACCAGTGGGATATTTATTTACCTTTATTTCAACTGGGAAGTCATATTGAGAATAAAGTCTCTTTTACAAATGAACCCTGTACAATACAACATCAATGGGCTTATTTTACCTTTATTTAACTAGGCAAGTCAGTTAAGAACAAATTCCTATTTTCAATGACGGTCTAAGAAAAGTGGGTTAACTGCCTTGTTCAGGGGCAGAACAACAGATTTTTACTTTGTCAGCTCGGGGATCCGATCTTGCGGTTACTAGTCCAACACTCTAACCACTAGGCTACATGCCGCCCATAAAGCCCTCCGCTCTTCCCCTCAGGATGTCAAGATTTGAAAGAGACTTGGTTTCTACACTTGAATGTTAGGAGCACAGCATTCCTGAGATAATGTATCTTCGTATAATGTAGTTTTCATGTGTAATGATCCCTCCTTGCCGTAAAGATATGTGTGACGCACCCACCCATGCACATGCGCTCGCACGCACGCGCACACACACACACACACACACATACACACACACAGAGTGAGTAAACAGAGAGAGAGGAGGGTGGAGAGAGAGAGTGGCGAGAGAGAGGAGGAGCGACAGAGAGAGAGATAGATAGATAGATAGATAGAGAAACAGATGAAGTGAGAGAGAGGGACATGGGGGGCTTAGGGAAACGAGAGGGAAATGAATAGGTGTGATGAAAAGGGAAATGTGAACTTTACAAAACTGACAAACATTCTAGAAGTAATTAAATTAATGTTATAGCCAATCATAGTAAGTTGTACGTACGCACCTTCAGAACTATCAAATGATAGAGAATGACTGAGAGACACAAAAACAAATCTAAACATTTTAAAATATTGAATTAACCCAGCAAACAGTAGCATCAGAGAGAGAGACAGTTTTGATTTCTCAGAAGAGTGTGGGAGGTGGTCTGCCAGATTACAGACAGAAAGAGTGAGTGCCTCTGTACTGATGTTGTGTGGTGTAGATTCATAATCATTGCTGACAAATGTAATATACACTTATTGTTTTATAAATAGATAAATCAACAGAATATGGAATACTCAATCCACAGTCATATATTTTTTAAAGACTTCAAAGACTTTTGTCCATAAGAAATCATTGGTCGCTGTGTGCTTCTTTAGCAGTTCAACATTAGTTGAATTTATTTGACCACTGAAATACACCAGTATTCTAGTCCAGCCACCGGGGTATGACAAATTGGATGGGCAATTACTGAAGATAAAAGTGGACGATATTGCCACTCCTATTTGCCACATATTCAATTTAAGCCTACTAGAAAGTGTGTGCCCTCAGGCCTGGAGGGACGCAAAAGTAATTCCGCTACCTAAGAATAGTAAAGCCCCCTTTACTGGCCCGAATAGCCGACCAATCAGCCTGTTACCAATTCTTAGTAAACTTTTGGAAATAATTATTTTTGACCAGATACAATGCTATTTTACAGTAAAAAACTTTCAACATGCTTATAGAGAAGAACAGTCAACAAGCACAGCACTTACACAAATGACTGATGATTGGCTGAAAGAAATTGACAATAAAGAGATTGTGGGGGCTGTTTTGTTAGACTTCAGTGCGGCCTATGACATTATCGATCATAGTTTGCTGCTGGCAAAACGTACGTGTTATGGCTTTACACCGCCTGCTATATTGTGGATAAAGAGTTACCTATCCCGCTGTCTAACAGAACACAGAGGGTGTTCTTTAATGGAAGCCTCTCCAACATAATCCAGGTAGAATCAGGAATTCCCCAAGGCAGCTGTCTAGGCCCTTTACTTTTAAAAATCTTTACTAATGAATTGCCACTGGCTTTGAGGAAAGCCAGAGTGTCTATGTATACAGATATCTCAACACTATACATGTCAGCTACTACAGCGACTGAAATGACTGCAACACTTAACAAAGAGTTGCAGTTAGATTCAGAGTGGGTGGCATACCCCACAAGACATGCCACGAGGTCTCTTCACAGTCCCCAAGTCCAGAACTGACTATGGAAGGCGCACAGTACTAAATAGAGCCATGACTACATGGATCTTTATTTCACATCAAGTAACTCATGCTAGCAGTACATTTTGATATAAAAAACAGATTCAGGGCCTCCCGGGTGGCGCAGTGGTTAAGGGTGCTGTATTGCAGTGCCAGCTGAGCCACCAGAGACCCTGGGTTCGCGCCCAGGCTCTGTCGTAACCGGCCACGACCGGGAGGTCCGTGGGGCGACGCACAATTGGCCTAGTGTCGTCCGGGTTAGGGAGGGTTTGGCTGGTAGGGATATCCTTGTCTCATCGCGCACCAGTGACTCCTGTGGCGGGCCGGGTGCAGTGCGCTAACCAAGGTTTCCAGGTGCACAGTGTTTCCTCCAACACATTGGTGCGGCTTGCTTCCGTGTTGGATGTGCGCTGTGTTAAGAAGCAGTGCGGCTTGGCTTGGTTGGGTTGTGTATCGGAGGACGCATGACTTTCAACCTTTGTCTCTTCCGAGCCCGTACGGGAGTTGTAGTGATGAGACAAGATAGTAGCTACTAACAATTGGATTCCACGAAAAAGGGGGTAAAATAAAAAATGATTTTTTTTATTTTAAAAACAGATTCAAAAACACTTTATTTTGCGACTGTAAAGCAACACACACACACACACACATTGAAATGGAATAAACTGCCTTAATTTCTCTGGACCCCAGGAAGAGTAGTTGCTGCCTTGGCAGCAGCTAATGGGGATTCATAATAAATACAAATACAGTAGCTATCTTGTCCAACCAGCTTTGAACGTTTGGGCCTAGGGTCACAGGGGCTGTCGTCATGCCCGGAGGTCCAGGGGAAGTGATAGAGGCGTGATGTCTCCCTCATGGGTCAGGTACTGGCAGCCCATCCTCTGCTCAAACTTCCTCAGGTTACACCACAACTGGAAGGTCTGGGAGTTAAGATCATGGTTATGGTTAGGGCTATGGTTAAGAGTTAAGTTAGGGTTAGGGTTGGTAACACTCCCTACTCTTTACACAAGGGACTCCCTGAAAGATGGCCCTTACAAAAAAAGATTGCAGTTTTGAAACTGCAGTAAAAGTGCAGTAACTGCAGTAAACTGTGGTATTTTGGACGCAGTAATTTCAGAATAACTGCAGTGTGCTGCAGTTTAACTGCACTCTAACTGCAGTTACACAGCAAAATTACTGCTGTAAAAAAAACATTTTGTTACGTTACAGCCTTTTTCTAAAATGTATTAAATTGTTTTTTTTTAGCCCCCTCATCAATCTACACACCATACCCTATAATGACAAAGTGAAAACAGGTTTTTAGAATTTTTGCACATTTATAAAAAAACAAAAACAGAAATACGTTATTTACATAAGTATTCAGACCCTTTGCTATGAGACTCGAAATTGAGCTCAGGTGCATCCTGTTTCCATTGATCATCCTTGATATGTGTCTACAACTTGATTGGAGTCTACCTGTGGTCAATTCAATTGATTGGACATGATTTGGAAAGGCACACACCTGTATATATAAGGTCCCACAGTTGACAGTGCATGTCAGAGCAAAAACCAAGCCATGAGGTCGAAGGAATTGTCCACAGAGCTCCGAGACAGGATTGTGCCGAGGCACAGATCTGTGTAAGGGTACTAAAACATTTCTGCAGCATTGAAGGTCCCCAAGAACACGAGCTCCATTTTGAGTACATTACAAAATGTGGAAAAAGTCAAGGGGTCTGAATACAATCTGAATGCACTGTATATCAATGATGACAGAGATATCAATATATATCAATGATGACAGTAGATATCACTATATATCAATGATGACAGCAGACATCACTATATATCAATGATGACAGTAGGCGGCACTGTATATCAATGATGACAGTAGATATCACTATATATCAATGATGACCGCAGACATCACTATATATCAATGATGACAGTAGGCGGCACTGTATAGCCATGATAGACAAGGCAACTGTCAAGAGGTGAGTGTATCTGGTGCATCGAAATCAGTCGTAGGAGAGCAGAGATGAGTGGACAAAGCACTTTATTAAGGCAATCATTTGCACAGAAAGCAATTGCGTCACAAAACATATGCCCAATGAACCAGTAAGGTAGCACAAAGTACACAAACACAAGTACAAAGTACAGGCTGCACGGGTAATAAAATAAACCCTCCGGAAGCGTGCCAACCTCAACAATAAACAATTACACACGCAGACTTGGGGGGAACAGAGGGTTAAATACACAACATGTAATGAGGAAATGGGAAAACAAGACAAAACAAATTGAAAATGAAAGTTGGATTGGCGATGGCTAGAAGACCGGTGACGTCGACAGCCGAACGCCGCCCGAACAAGGAGAGGAACCGACCTCGGCGGAAGTCGTGACAGCAAGCAAAACTCCAGACTTCTAAATAGCTCAGTACAGTTTTCCTTACTCAATTTTGTTCTAATTGCATGTCTGCCTCCAGGGCAGAATTAATGTGATTGGTTGAATGAAAGTTCAATAGTCAGTGGATGGAGCTTACAGCAACCTCTGAGAGTGAAAAGGAAAAAGGCCTCGCTAGGAGACATGTTGGTGGTAGCCTCGTGGAACCAGACTGATCACTAGGCTAGGTTGATGGTGGGTGAGGAGCATAACACATAGGTTTCCACACATAAGGGATTAATCCCAAATTGACCCCTAAACAATACGCCCTTCTAACTCAACGCTGGATCTCGAAGCCAGTTCCACTGCATTTTTTCAATGATCCTCTCTAATCAGGGACTGATTTAGACCTGTGACACCAGGTGTCTTCCATTAGTTATCAGGTAGAACAGAAAACCAGCAGGCTCCGAACCTCATAGGGTAAGAGTTGAATATCCCTGCGCCCTATGCACTTGTAGAGATCTGACTGCGTCACCTTTTCCACGGTCTTTTCTTTCATCTGGGCCTGTTCCAGTGAAAGCAGGATATCCTTCTCGTCGGACTCGTTAAAGGAAAACGTTTTTTCCAGTCCGCGGTGAGTAATCACTTTTCTGATGTCCAGAAGTTATTTTCGGTAGTAGCAACATTATATACACAATAAGTAAAAAAATAAGTTACACAAAACGCAAAAAAAAATAACAAAATAGTGGTTGGGAGAATGAAAAACGTCAGCCATGTTCTTCGGCGCCATCTTATTAACAAAAAGACACTAAACAGACCCCCCCCCATCCTTCACCCCCTGGAATTGTTCAGTTCTTGTACAGTAACACTCTATGCCATATGGCCTCAAATAGCACTTTCTCCATTTTTCTCCGTAGTCCACACCTTTTCAATATTTAAATAATACATTTAATTCATTCACTGTTGTAGTGATGGAGGATCATTTGATTTCCAGTTTTTAAATAGACCATTTTTCAAAATCTTTGACTAGAAAAGTATGGTCCACCCCATTGGGTATCCCACCCTCATATGTCATGTCTTGAAATATGCAGATGGATTTAAAAATCATCTCTAATCTGCTCTACCTCTTATGCTTTCGATAATTGCGTGTTGTAATGTACACAGAAATATCCATCAGATTGTGAACAAGTCATTTTTTAAAATTGTTTTTGCAAGCAATTCAATCAACAGAGTATGGAATACATGCCAGGACACAATCCTTCTGCAATCATTTCAAAGAGTCAATACAAAATGTATCATAGTAATCATATAAAAAGTCATTAAGTTTTTTTTGTAAATAAAGTCAATATTTCTACAATTGATGTGATGTCACTGACTACATTTCCATGAATTATAAGCTATTAGGCTGTAAAAAGGGAAACAATTATATATTTTTTATTTCAACTTTATTTAACCAGGGAGGCTAGTTGAGAACAAGTTCTCATTTGCAACTGCGACCTGGCCAAGATAAAGCATAGCAATTGGACACATAGAACAACACAGAGTTACACATGGAATAAACAAAACATACAGTCAATAATACAGTAGAACAAAAGAAAACAAAAAGTCTATATACAGTGAGTGCAAATGAGGTAAGATAAGGGAGTTAAGGCAATAAATAGGCCATGGTGGCGAAGTAATTACAATATAGCAATTAAACACTGGAATGGTAGATGTGCAAGTAGATATACTGGGGTGCAAAGGAGCAAGATAAATAAATAAATACAGTATGGGGTAGGTAGATAGATAGCCCATCTGTAAACAGCCTATGTGTCACGCCCTGACCTTAGATATCTTTGTTTTCTTTATTATTTTGGTTAGGTCAGAGTGTGACTTGGGTGGGTATGTTAGTTTTGTATTGTCTAGGGTTTTTTGTATATCTAGGGTTTTTATAAGTCTAGGTATTTGTATGTCTGTGGTGGCCTGAATTGGTTTCCAATCAGAGGCTGCTGTTTATCGTTGTCTCTGATTGGGGACCATATTTAGGTAGCCATTTTACCTATGGTTTTTGTGGGTTCTTGTTTTATGTTTAGTTGCCTGTCTGCACTACTCATATTAGCTTCACGGTTCGTTTTTGTTGTTTTTGTTAGTTTGTTCAGTGTTCTTTCTTTATTAAAGAAGTATTTATGCATATCACATCATATCATACTCTAATGTCAAAGTGGAAGAAAATTAGAACATTTGTAAAAATGAATTAATGTGTCTTGATTAGATAAGTATTCAACCCCCTGAGTAAATAAATGTTAGAATCACTTTAGGTAGCAATTACAGCTGTGTCTTTCTGGGTAAGTCTCTAAGAGATTTGCACATACCCTATTTCAAATAAAATCAAATCAAATTTTATTTGTCACATACACATGGTTAGCAGATGTTAATGCGAGTGTAGCGAAATGCTTGTGCTTCTAGTTCCGACAGTGCAGTAATAACCAACAAGTAATCTAACTAACAATTCCAAAACTACTGTCTTATACACAGTGTAAGGGGATAAAGAATATGTACATAAGGATATATGAATGAGTGATGGTACAGAGCAGCATAAGCAAGATACAGTAGATGGTATCGAGTACAGTATATACATATGAGATGAGTATGTAAACAAAGTGGCATAGTTAAAGTGGCTAGTGATACATGTATTACATAAGGATGCAGTCGATGATATAGAGTACAGTATATACGTATGCATATGAGATGAATAATGTAGGGTAAGTAACATTATATAAGGTAGCATTGTTTAAAGTGGCTAGTGATATATTTACATCATTTCCCATCAATTCCCAATATTAAAGTGGCTGGAGTTGAGTCAGTGTCAGTGTCAGTGTGTTGGCAGCAGCCACTCAATGTTAGTGGTGGCTGTTTAACAGTCTGATGGCCTTGAGAATAGAAGCTGTTTTTCAGTCTCTCGGTCCCAGCTTTGATGCACCTGTACTGACCTCGCCTTCTGGATGATAGCGGGGTGAACAGGCAGTGGCTCGGGTGGTTGATGTCCTTGATGATCTTTATGGCCTTCCTGTAACATCGGGTGGTGTAGGTGTCCTGGAGGGCAGGTAGTTTGCCCCCGGTGATGCGTTGTGCAGACCTCACTACCCTCTGGAGAGCCTTACGGTTGAGGGCGGAGCAGTTGCTGTACCAGGCGGTGATACAGCCCGACAGGATGCTCTCGATTGTGCATCTGTAGAAGTTTGTGAGTGCTTTTGGTGACAAGCCGAATTTCTTCAGCCTCCTGAGGTTGAAGAAGCGCTGCTGCGCCTTCTTCACGATGCTGTCTGTGTGAGTGGACCAATTCAGTTTGTCTGTGATGTGTATGCCGAGGATCTTAAAACTTGCTACCCTCTCCACTACTGTTCCATCGATGTGGATAGGGGGGTGTTCCCTCTGCTGTTTCCTGAAGTCCACAATCATCTCCTTAGTTTTGTTGACGTTGCGTGTGAGGTTATTTTCCTGACACCACACTCCGAGGGCCCTCCCCTCCTCCCTGTAGGCCGTCTCGTCGTTGTTGGTAATCAAGCCTACCACTGTTGTGTCGTCCGCAAACTTGATGATTGAGTTGGAGGCGTGCGTGGCCACGCAGTCGTGGGTGAACACGGAGTACAGGAGAGGGCTCAGAACGCACCCTTGTGGGGCCCCAGTGTTGAGGATCAGCGGGGAGGAGATGTTGTTGCCTACCCTCACCACCTGGGGGCGGCCCGTCAGGAAGTCCAGTACCCAGTTGCACAGGGCGGGGTCGAGACCCAGGGTCTCGAGCTTGATGACGAGCTTGGAGGGTACTATGGTGTTGAATGCCGAGCTGTAGTCGATGAACAGCATTCTCACATAGGTATTCCTCTTGTCCAGATGGGTTAGGGCAGTGTGCAGTGTCGTTGAGATTGCATCGTCTGTGGACCTATTTGGGCGGTAAGCAAATTGGAGTGGGTCTAGGGTGTCAGGTAGGGTGGAGGTGATATGGTCCTTGACTAGTCTCTCAAAGCACTTCATGATGACGGAAGTGAGTGCTACGGGGCGGTAGTCGTTTAGCTCAGTTACCTTAGCTTTCTTGGGAACAGGAACAATGGTGGCCCTCTTGAAGCATGTGGGAACAGCAGACTGGTATAGGGATTGATTGAATATGTCCGTAAACACACCGGCCAGCTGGTCTGCGCATGCTCTGAGGGCGCGGCTGGGGATGCCGTCTGGGCCTGCAGCCTTGCGAGGGTTAACACGTTTAAATGTCTTACTCACCTCGGCTGCAGTGAAGGAGAGACCGCATGTTTTCGTTGCAGGCCGTGTCAGTGGCACTGTATTGTCCTCAAAGTGGGCAAAAAAGTTATTTAGTCTGCCTGGGAGCAAGACATCCTGGTCCGTGACTGGGCTGGATTTCTTCCTGTAGTCCGTGATTGACTGTAGACCCTGCCACATGCCTCTTGTGTCTGAGCCGTTGAATTGAGATTCTACTTTGACAATGTACTGACGCTTAGCTTGTTTGATAGCCTTGCGGAGGGAATAGCTGCACTGTTTGTATTCAGTCATGTTACCAGACACCTTGCCCTGATTAAAAGCAGTGGTTCGCGCTTTCAGTTTCACGCGAATGCTGCCATCAATCCACGGTTTCTGGTTAGGGAATGTTTTAATCGTTCTTATGGGAACGACATCTTCAACGCACGTTCTAATGAACTCGCACACCGAATCAGCGTATTCGTCAATATTGTTATCTGACGCAATACGAAACATATCCCAGTCCACGTGATGGAAGCAGTCTTGGAGTGTGGAGTCAGCTCGGTCGGACCAGCGTTGGACAGACCTCAGCGTGGGAGCCTCTTGTTTTAGTTTCTGTCTGTAGGCAGGGATCAACAAAATGGAGTCGTGGTCAGCTTTTCCGAAAGGGGGGCGGGGCAGGGCCTTATATGCATCGCGGAAGTTAGAGTAACAATGATCCAAGGTCTTTCCACCCCTGGTTGCGCAATCGATATGCTGATAAAATTTAGGGAGTCTTGTTTTCAGATTAGCCTTGTTAAAATCCCCAGCTACAATGAATGCAGCCTCCGGATAAATGGTTTCCAGTTTGCAAAGAGTTAAATAAAGTTCGTTCAGAGCCATCGATGTGTCTGCTTGGGGGGGGGGGATATATACAATTTGCACATTATTATTAAAAAAATTCTTTAAGCTGTCAAGTTGGTTGTTGACCATTGCTAGACAGCAATTTTCAGGTCTTGCCAATGATTTTCAAGCTGATTTAAGTCAAAACTTAGGAACAGGGACATTCAATGTCACCTTGGTAAGCAACTCCATCACATACAGTGGGGCAAAAAAGTATTTAGTCAGCCACCAATTGTGCAAGTTCTCCCACTTAAAAAGATGAGGGAGGCCTGTAATTTTCATCATAGGTACACTTCAACTATGACAGACAAAATGAGAAAAAGAAAATCACATTGTAGGATTTTTAATTAATTTATTTGCAAATTATGATGGAAAATAAGTATTTGGTCAATAACAAAAGTTTGCATATTTGATATTCTGCATAGGCTTGATCCATCCTCAGTTTTCTCCTATCACAGCCATTAAACTCTTTGACTCTTTTAAAGTTACCCATGGCCTCATAGTGAAATCACTGAGCGGTTTCCTTCCTCTCCGACCTGTGTCTTTGTAGTGACTGGGTGTATTGATACACCATCCAAAGTGTAATTAATAACTTCACCATGCTAAAAAGGATATTCAATGTATTTTTTTTACCCATCTACCAATAGGTACCCTTCTTTGCGAGGCATTGGAAAACCTCCCTGGTCGTGGTGATTGAATCTGTGTTTGAAATTCACTGCTCGACCGACAGACCTTACATATAATTGTATGTGTGGTGTACAAAGATGACAAAGTCATTAACAAAATCATGTTAAACACTATTATTGAACACAGAGTGAGTCCATGCAACTTGTTAATTGACTTGTTAAGCAAATTTCTACTCCTGAACATATATAGGCTTGCCATAATGAAGGGGTTGAATAGTTATTGATTCAAGACATTTCAGCTTTTCATTTTGTATTAATATGTAAAAACATAGTTCCACTTTGAAATGATGGCGTATTGTGTATAGGCTAGTGACCAACAATCTCAATTTAAACCATTTAATAATCTGACTGTAACACAGCAAAATGTGGGGAAATTAAATGGGTGTGAAGACTTTCTGAATGCACTGTATTTCAGCTAGAACATTAATTATGAAAAATGGCAGAACTATGCCTCTGAAAAATGAACTATCTAAAACTTGGCCTGGACATGCTTTCAATGGTGTTATCCAACTCCGGACTCTGTCTAGTTAATTATGGGGATATCCTGACTTGGACTCGAACCCTGGTCCCTGTAACAGTCATTCTAGAACCATTGTACAGAACCAAAAGGCTCAAATCTTTTGGTAAGGTTGCTAGGTGTTTTATTAAGTTTGTTCGTTATTTTTTACCAAGGGGTTCAACTTTCATTTCATGTTTTATTTTTCTTCGCTGCTCTACTCACTTTTCATAAAATGAAATCCATTTAATGTTAATAAAATGTGAGTGGCTGAAAATATCCTTGCGTCATTACTTAATTATTTGAATTAATACACTCATCAGAATTAGAGCTTAAAAGTTGATTAACAAAAGCCATATACAGTGCCTTGCGAAAGTATTCGGCCCCCTTGAACTTTGCGACCTTTTGCCACATTTCAGGCTTCAAACATAAAGATATAAAACTGTATTTTTTTGTGAAGAATCAACAACAAGTGGGACACAATCATGAAGTGGAACGACATTTATTGGATATTTCAAACTTTTTTAACAAATCAAAAACTAAAAAATTGGGCGTGCAAAATTATTCAGCCCCTTTACTTTCAGTGCAGCAAACTCTCTCCAGAAGTTCAGTGAGGATCTCTGAATGATCCAATGTTGACCTAAATTACTAATGATGATAAATACAATCCACCTGTGTGTAATCAAGTCTCCGTATAAATGCACCTGCACTGTGATAGTCTCAGAGGTCCGTTAAAAGCGCAGAGAGCATCATGAAGAACAAGGAACACACCAGGCAGGTCCGAGATACTGTTGTGAAGAAGTTTAAAGCCGGATTTGTACAAAAATATTTCCCAAGTTTAAACATCCCAAGGAGCACTGTGCAAGCGATAATATTGAAATGGAAGGAGTATCAGACCACTGCAAATCTACCAAGACCTGGCCGTCCCTCTAAACTTTCAGCTCATACAAGGAGAAGACTGATCAGAGATGCAGCCAAGAGGCCCATGATCACTCTGGATGAACTGCAGAGATCTACAGCTGAGGTGGGAGACTCTGTCCATAGGACAACAATCAGTCGTATATTGCACAAATCTGGCCTTTATGGAAGAGTGGCAAGAAGAAAGCCATTTCTTAAAGATATCCATAAAAGTGTTGTTTAAAGTTTGCCACAAGCCACCTGGGAGACACACCAAACATGTGGAAGAAGGTGCTCTGGTCAGATGAAACCAAAATTGAACTTTTTGGCAACAATGCAAAACGTTATGTTTGGCGTAAAAGCAACACAGCTCATCACCCTGAACACAACATCCCCACTGTCAAACATGGTGGTTGCAGCATCATGGTTTGGGCCTGCTTTTCTTCAGCAGGGACAGGGAAGATGGTTAAAATTGATGGGAAGATGGATGGAGCCAAATACAGGACCATTCTGGAAGAAAACCTGATGGAGTCTGCAAAAGACCTGAGACGGACGGAGATTTGTCTTCCAACAAGACAATGATCCAAAACATAAAGCAAAATCTACAATGGAATGGTTCAAAAATAAACATATCCAGGTGTTAGAATGGCCAAGTCAAAGTCCTGACCTGAGTCCTATCGAGAATCTGTGGAAAGAACTGAAAACTGCTGTTCACAAATGCTCTCCATCCAACCTCACTGAGCTCGAGCTGTTTTGCAAGGAGGAATGGGAAAAAATGTCAGTCTATTGATGTGCAAAACTGATAGAGACATACCCCAAGCGACTTACAGCTGTAATCGCAGCAAAAGGTGGCGCTACAAAGTATTAACTTAAGGGGGCTGAATAATTTTGCACGCCCAATTTTTCAGTTTTTGATTTGTTAAAAAAGTTTGAAATATCCAATAAATGTCGTTCCACTTCATGACTGTGTCCCACTTGTTGTTGATTCTTCACAAAAAAATACAGTTTTATATCTTTATGTTTGAAGCCTGAAATGTGGCAAAAGGTCGCAAAGTTCAAGGGGGCCGAATACTTTCGCAAGGCACTGTAAATCATTCAAACTGCGATGAAACCACATCGCCCCAGTACATATCGCCCCCACACATCGCACCCACCACACATCGCCCCCATACACACCCACCACACCGCCCCAACACACACACTCACACACACCACACCGCCCCACACACACCCACCACACCGCCCCACACACACACCCACCACACCGCCCCAACACACACACCCACCACACCGCCCCAACACACACACACGCGCACACACACACACACACACACATTACACCACACCACACACACCCACCACACGTGCTCTTCTGCACCTGACTTGCCTCTCGTACACACCCTTGACAGAGATGACCATGACCAAATTATAAATTGCATCATAACCATTGTGTTGAATGTATTGTAGGCTAACTATTTTACTATATTACTAAATAGTAACCCAATATTACTATATGAAGTGTTGTTTTTATTTCCCATCAATCACCATGAAGGGAATAAAAATACTGTTGAAGTAAGATCCGTTTCAATTGTTCAGAAGTACCAAAAATGTATAGTATCAGTGGACATTAGCATAGAACCTCAACCTGACACTCTAGGTGTCTTGGTTAAAGAGATTCTCCCATACATTTATATACTTTTTAGCCTGTAGTTCTGAAATAGCACTTTCGAACCAAAAGTGGTCCCCTAAAGTTGTTACGTGCAGCATGTCATTGCTCTCTCTCTTTGCTCTGCTGTGGATGTGTCATGTGCATCTATCTAGCTGTCACTCATATTGGGCTGAAGCTCATTGGCTGAAACTCAAATTGCTATTGGGCTGACCCACCTGGGGCAAAATGTAGGGAAAACGGCTTAACAAAAGTCTTAACAGGACCAGGAAGTGTTTTATATTACATTTATTCTGCACAAAGATAATTACACAAGTGTGGTGGTGACACCGCACAATGGTTGTGTAAACATTTTTGTTGCACGACATAAATATCAGTCACATCACAACCATTGTTTTATATGCATTGTAGGCTACATCAGTTGTTCAACCAAGCAGGCTGGAGAAGATGGCGGAGGTGATGCTTTTGAAAGCTTGGTCATGTTGGAGTCAGAAAAGACCAAGGTAAAGTTTCATATAGCCTGTATATATCACTATATATCAATGATGACAGTAGATATCACTATATATCAATGATGACAGTAGGTATCACTATATATCAATGATGACAGTAGATATCACTGTAGATCAATGATGCCAGTATATATCACTATAAAGCAACGATGACAGTAGATATCACTGTATATCAATGATGACAGTAGATGTCATTATATATCAATGATGAAAGTAGATATCACTATATATCAATGATGACAGTAGGTGGCACTGTATAGCCATGACAGACATGGCAACCAACACTCTAGACTTCTAAATAGCTCAGTGCAGTTTTCCTTATTCAATGTTGTTCTGAGGGAACGTCTGAATTAATGTGATTGGTTGGATGAAAACTCAACAGTCAGTGGGTGGAGCTTACAGCGACCTCAGAGTAAAAAAAAAAGAAAAAAAATGCCCTGCTAGGAGACAGGTTGTGTTCACTATTCTGTTTCACTTCACACATCAGTTTGGTCTTTCTCCAATGGATGGGTGTTTGGAATAAGTTAGAAAATTGCCGGTCCAATCAGAATCTTCTCAAAAACAATGGGTGGGTTTAGGGCAAAATCCTATGTTGCCAAACAATGTGCTTTGAAATGGGCTATCCTCTGATTGGTTGAAGATGATTTGATCACTGACAAGTTAGTTTGAATAATACCCCTCATTACAATAATAGGCTCAAACTGTTTCAATGAGGAGTATTGCCAGACTCATACAGTATGTAAAGTGAAATAGAATGGTAAACACTGCGATCAGGCTGGTTACACCAGGCCAGTGTTGGAAAAAGTACCGAATTATCATAATCGAAAATTATTCACGTATAAGTGAAAGTCACCCAGTAAAATAATACTTGAGTAAAATGGTATAAGTATTTGGTTTTAAATATACTTAAGTATATTTGAGAAATTAAATTGACTTTTGATACATTTACTTTAGATCAAAAGTGAAAGTGTAAATAATTCAAATTCCTTACATTAAGCAAAACAGACGGCACCATTTTCTTGTTTTTTATTCATTTATGGATAGCCAGGGGCCACTCCAACACTCAGACATCATTTACAAATGAAGCATGTGTGTTTAATGAGTCAGCCAGAGGAAGTAGGGATGACCAGGGATGTTTTCTTGATAAGTGAGTGAATTGGATCCTGCCTGCTAAGAATTCAAAGTGTAACGAGTACTTTTGGGTGTCAGGGAAAATGTATGGAGTTAAAAGTACATTATTTTCCTTAGGAATGTAGTGTTAGGTTCTTATTTTTCAGAGTAAATGACCCAAAGACACCAGAGAAGCTTTAACCAAGTTTAATTCTTTCCAAAGATTATGTACAGCTGTAATCAGACAGCAAAACATTTCTCACATCACAGTTATATACAGTATATCACAAAAGTGAGTACACCCCTCACATTTTTGTAAATATTTGAGTATATTTTTTCATGTGACAACACTGAAGAAATGGCACTTTGCTACAATGTAAAGTAGTGAGTGTACAGCTTGTATAACAGTGTAAATTTGCTGTCCCCTCAAAATAACTCAACACACAGCCATTAATATCTAAACTGCTGGCAACAAAAGTGAGTATGATGCAATGTAACATAGAAACTCTGAATACAGGGTAAAACAAAAAAAACTTTAATGGTTGTCCTAAACTGTCATCCATTGATTCGCCCAAACAAATTACCTCCCTTCACGATGACACGTGAAGGGAGTTTCTGGAAACTCTCTCTGCCACATAAATGTTATCAGCGCCCCAGCCCCTCATCGTGCTTTAGCCATTCTCTCTCTCAGTATCCCAATCACAATGAAAACATTTTATAACTTATCCAACCCGAATTTGGAATGACTGACCCCAGTGCTTACTTTGAGATTAAGGCTCAAATTCCAGTTGATCAACTCCGCACCCATCACCCCTGTTAGAACATACATTTATAAACAACCTTTTATTGCCGGTCATAACTCTTCTCAGAGAGGTTGTGATCACCCTTAATTATTTATTTGTATACCTAGAGTGCTCCTGCTACATCTTTTCATTACTGAAACTCAGTTTCCTGTACCCCTTTGACATATTTCTTACATTCTCCACACTTCCTTTACTCTCCACCAAGACTGCTTTACACTCCACCCAGATTCCCTTACCCTTCTTAAGGACTGCCTCAGCTGCTTTCTCTGCTGCCTCTCCTGGTGTCTCTGCATCTTCTGCTGCCGCAGCTCCAACTACCCCCCCTCCTATTGCTCCTACTAATGCTGCTGTCCCAGCAACAACTCCTGCAGCTATGCCTAACCCTGCACCAACTCCAATGCTTCCTCCGGTCTCCACCGCAACTACAGTTCCTCCTACTGCTACTCCTCCTACTGCTCCTGCTGCCCCGCCTGCTCCTGCTGCTGCTACTCCTCCTGCTACTCCTCCTGCTACTCCTCCTCCTGCTACTCCACCTGCTACTCCTGCTACTCCTCCTGCTACTACACCTGCTACTTTTGCTGCTGTTGCTGCTGCTACTTTTGTACTTAATTGTCCCAATGGCTTTGCAAGAAGTAAGAGTATTATTGCTAATGACCCTACAACCCCAAGTAGAGCTCCTACCACTACACCTGTTGCTACCCCTGACAAATTGATCAGGAGTTTCTTTCTCGCTCTTTCCTTGGATAGTTTTTCAATCTCTTCCTCTGACATCTGGTTGTTTGACTCTCTAATACTCTCTATCTCTGCCTTTATTAATCTCTCTGCCTCTTGGAGCATCTCGTTAGTGTAGCACCCTCCTCCGTTCTCTCTCACCATCTTCTCTATGGTGTTGAGTAGCTCTGCTACTTGGTACTGGTTGTTCCTGTACTCATCCTGCTGACTGGTATTCCAGTATTTGTTGTCGATGACGTGACAGCGGCCACCACATTTCTCCACAAGCTTGTTCAGTTTCATATTTGTTTTCACAAAATCCTGAATGGTTTTTCCTTCAAGAAGCTGGTCACCGTAAGTGAAGAGAACTGTGGCATATTTGAAGGCCTCTGGTGAAAAACATTCCTCAATTTTTGTAATGACTTGTTCGTCGTGGACTGTGTACCTGTCCACTCTAAGCATGAGGAAGGCATGTGGCCCCGGAGCACACTCTACAATACATTTCACTAGTTCAGGTTTCAGCTCCTCTTCAGGGATGTTTGTGTCAAAGAGTCCAGGTGTGTCTACTACAGTGACCTTTCTTCCATTGATGTCCCTGGTCTTTGTTTCGCACATGTGCGTTTCGGAGTTGGCTGAACGACCTATCTTGAACTCTTCCTCTCCTCTTCCAATGATGGTGTTTCCTGCACTGCTTTTGCCACTTCCTGTTTTCCCCAGCAGCACAATCGTCATTGGGTTTGACTCTATAGGGAGGAGGGGTTGTCATTATAACTTAAATATATTTTTATGGACACACTGTACATATTGTTTATAGTAATATAATTGTATAATCCCAAAGATCTCTAAAGGATCCCTGTGTCATTAATTAATAAATGAATTGGAAAATAATTGTATCTTCAATATTGCATTAAAGCTAATTAAGCTAGTCCTTAATTGAACCAATAGTAAAGTGGTCACCCCACCTCTGCTTTGGAAAACAGCTGAGGGACTGGCCTGCAGAAATGTAACTGCTTTCAAATTCATAGACAGAGATACTATCTGACCAAAATGATAGTTTTAACAATGTTTTGAGGCTAAACAGTATTTGTTCACATTTACCTTGTTTACAAACAGAGTAAAACAAGCAGAACTATATATATTGAGTTCTGATGGGGTATGACAGGAGAATTAAGCTCTTGAGACATAAGATATATATTTCAAGAATCAATGGGTACATATAATTAACTTAAAAGTCAAACTGTATGTATTAATTGTTGATTGCACTATTAATGAAAATGTGTGCTTAAAAGTTCATTAACAATAACTAGATCATGATCATTCAAGATTGCGTAGCAGTCAGGCGTCTTTGTCTTCGTCGTGTCCCGTGTATAAATCTTTTTTTCTTCGCACATATATCGTATTATATATTTTTTAACCTCAACTTCAACATACTCTCCTGCAACCCGCATCACACCATGTGGTATGGATCTGCTATTTTCTTTACTTTAGAACCGGAACTAGCTACTAGCTAGTAGTCAGTTAGCCACTGCTAGTGGTCATCGGCTAACCTTTAGCCCGGTCAACTCCTGCCAGTCTGCACAGCGCGATTCAACCCAGAGCATACCGGACTTATTTTTCTACACATCCTACCGCAAGCTCTGAACCTTTTCATCCAGATCATTGCAGCTAGCTAGCTGCTATCCGAGTGGCTACTCCTGGCTAAAGTCTCTGTCCCGAAGCAAGCACCAGTTAACCTGGAGCTAGCCTATGCTAGGCCCATCTCCCGGCTAGCTGAAGAGGTCCATCAGCCACTCTTTGGGCTACAATACCTATTTTTCCAATTGGCCTGGACCCCTTTTACTGCCGATACGGAGCCCCACCGATCCATTACGATTGGTCTACTGACGTAATCCGCCCGAGGGGGCATCAACAGACTCTTCCGTCCCAATGTCCCCCCTGAGGCCCTTCTGCTAGCCTGCTAGCCCTGGCCCGCTAGCTGTCTGAATCGCTGTGTCTCCAGCCCACCTAGCTACTCACTGGACCCTATGATCACTCTGCTACGCATGCTTCTCCCTAATGTCAATATGCCTTTTCCATTGCTGTTTTGGTTAGTGATTATTGTCTTATTTCACTTTAGAGCCTTTAACCCTGCTCAATATGCCTTAGCTAACCCTTCAGTTCCACCTCCCACACATGCGGTGACCTCACCTGGTTTAAATGGTGTCCAGGTTTACCTCCACTGCCCAGGTTTACCTCCACTGTATTCACATCCTACCATACCCTTGTCTGTACATTATGCCTTGAATCTATTCTTCCGTGCCCAGAAACCTGCTCCTTTTACTCTCTGTTCCGAACGCACTAGACGAACAGTTCTTATAGCCTTTAGCCGTACCCTTATCATACTCCTCCTCTGTTCCTCTGGTGATGTAGAGGTTAATCCAGGCCCTGCAGCGCCTATCTCCACTCCCATTCCCCAAGCACTTTTAATTGTTGACTTCTGTAACAGTAAAAGCCTTGGTTTGATGCATGTTAATATTAGAAGTCTCCTCCCTAAGTTTGTTATCCACTGCTTTAGCACTCTGCCAACCCGGATGTCCTAGCCGTGTCTGAATCCTGGCTTAGGAAGGCCACCAAAAATCCTGAAATTTCCATCCCTAACTATAACATTTTCCGACAAGGTAAAACTGCCAAAGGGGGCGGTGTTGCAATCTACTGCAGAGACAGCCTGCAGAGTTATATCATACTATCCAGGTCTGTGCCCAAATAATTTAAGCTTCTACTTTTAAAAATCCACCTTTCCAGAAACAAGTCTCTCACCGTTGCAGCTTGCTATAGACCATCTTCTGCCCCCAGCTGTGCCCTGGACACCATATGTGAATTAATTGCCCCCAATCTATCTTCAGAGCTCGTACTGTTAGGTGACCTAAACTGGGACATGCTTAACACCCCGGCCGTCCTACAATCTAAGCTAGATGCCCTCAATCTCACACAAATTATCAATGAACCTACCAGGTACAACCCCAAATCCGTAAACACGGGCACCCTCATAGATATCATCCTGACCAACCTGCTTTCCAAATACACCTCTGCTGTCTTCAACCAGGATCTCAGCGATCACTGCCTCACTGCCTGCGTCCGTAATGGGTCTGCGGTCAAATGACCACCCATCATCACTGTCAAACGCTCCCTTAAACATTTCAGCCTTTATAATTGGCCTGGCCCGGGTTTCCTGGAAGGATATTGACCTCATTCCATCAGTAGAGGATGCCTGGTTATTCTTTAAAAGTGCTTTCCTCACCATATTAAAAATAAGCATGCCCCATTCCAAAAAAAATTGAACCAGGAACAGTTATAGCCCTTGGTTCACTCCAGACCTGACTGCCCTTGAACAGCACAAAAACATTCTGTGGCATACTGTATTAGCATCGAATAGCCCCTGTGATATGCAACTTTTCAGGGAAGTTAGGAACCAAAATACACAGGCAGTTAGGAAAGCTAAGGCTAGCTTTTTCAAACAGAAATTTGTATCCTGTAGCACAAACTCCCAAAAGTTCTGGGACACTGTAAAGTCCATGGAGAATAAGAGCACCTCCTCCCAGCTGCCCACTGCAATTAGGCTAGGAAATACTGTCACCACCGATAAATCTACGATAATTGAGAATGTCATCAAGCGTTTTTCTACGGCTGGCCATGTTTCCACCTGGCTACGCCTACCCCGGTCAACAGCTCTGCACCCCCCACAGCAACTTGCACAAGCCTCCCCCATTTCTCCTTCACCCAAATACAGATAGCTGATGTTCTGAAAGAGCTGCAAAATCTGGACCCCTATAAATCAGCTGGGCTAGACAATCTGGACCCTCTCTTTCTAAAAGTATCCGCCGCAATTGTTGCAACCCCTATTACTAGCCTGTTTAACCTCTCTTTCGAATCATCTGAGATCCCCAAAGATTGGAAAGCTGCGTGGTCATCCCCCTCTTCAAAGGGGGAGACACTCTAGACCCAAACTGTTACAGACCTATATCTATCCTAACCTGCCTTTCTAAGGTTTTCGAAAGCCAAGTTAACAAACAGATCAACGACCATTTGGAATCCCACCGTACCTTCTCCGCCATGCAATCTGGTTCCCGAGCTGGTCATGGATGCACCTCAGCCACGCTCAAGGTCCTAAATGATATCACAACCGCCATCGATAAGAGACAATACTGTGCAGCTGTATTCATCGACCTGGCCAAGGCTTTCGACTCTGTCAATCACCACATTCTTATCGGCAGACTCAACAGCCTTGGTTTCTCAAATGGCTGCCTCGCCTGGTTCACCAACTACTTCTCAGTCAGAGTTCACTGTGTCAAATCGGAGGGCCTGTTGTACGGACCTCTGGCAGTCTCTATGGGGATGCCACAGGGTTCAATTCTTGGGCTGACTCTTTTCTCTGTATACATCATTGATGTCGCTCTTGTTGCTGGTGATTCTCTGATCCACCTTTACGCAGACGACACTATTCTGTATACTTCTGGCCCTTCTTTGGAAAGTGTGTTAACTAACCTCCAGACGAGCTTCAATACCATACAACTCGGCCTTCAACTGCTCTTAAATGCAAGCA
Organism: Oncorhynchus tshawytscha; assembly: GCF_018296145.1. NCBI lineage: Eukaryota > Metazoa > Chordata > Actinopteri > Salmoniformes > Salmonidae > Oncorhynchus > Oncorhynchus tshawytscha. The sequence goes on along the minus strand of NC_056438.1, from coordinate 17,070,984 downwards.
AAACTAAATACATGCTCTTCGACCGATCGCTGCCCGCACCTGCCCACCAGTTCAGCATCACTACACTGGACGGTTCTGACATAGAATATGTGGACAACTACAAATACCTAGGTGTCTGGTTAGACTGTAAACTATCTTTCCAGACTCACATCAAGCATCTCCAATTCAAAATTAAATCTAGAATCGGCTTCCTATTTCGCTCATGCTGCCAAACATACCCCCATAAAACTGACTATCCTACCGATTCTTGACTTTGGCGATGTCATTTACAAAATAGCCTCCAACATTCTACTCAGCAATTTGGATGCAGTCTATCACAGTGCCATCCGTTTTGTCACCAAAGCCCCATATTCTACCCACCACTGCGACCTGTATGCTCTCGTTGGCTGGCCCTCGCTTTATATTCGTCGCCAAACCCACTGGCTCCAGGTCATCTTTGCTAGGTAAAGCCCCGCCTTATCTCAGCTCACTGGTCACCATAGCAGCACCCACCCGTAGCATGCACTCCAGCAGTCACCCCCAAAGCCAATTCCTGCTTGTTTATTCCATGTGTAACTGTGTGTTGTTGTTTGTGTCGCACTGTTTTGCTTTATCTTGGCCAGGTCACAGTTGTAAATGAGTGTTGTAAATGAGTGTTCTCAACTACCTGTTAAATAAAGTTGAAATAAAAATATATACATAAATATATGAATCAAGAAAACTACATGATGCAATTGCTAACAGAACTACAAGCAATGAATAAGAAGATACTCTCCATGCTTGTCGACAAGTGTTTTTCTGTATGAGTAAACGTGTCTATTGGTTTGATCCAAAAGAGTGAAGGAACATAGGAGCTCTCTAAGCAACTTCTCTGTCTTTCAGTTATATTATATCTAAAGTTTAAGTTCAGAGAAAATGTCCTACTTTGTTAACTAAATGGATCTTCCTAGATTCTCTATAAAGTATCTTTGGTGAGATGTGTCGTGGAAATTTCCTGTATTACCAAATCATGAGAGAGCAAACCACACAAGTCAGAGTTATCATAAAGTCCATCTTTAATTATATGAGCTTCACCATAGCCCTGTGAATCTCAGATCAATTCGGTGTCTATAAATGAATTCTCCGAGAGTGTCAACATAATGGCAACTGAGATCCTTTATAGAAAAGACACACCCATCTAAACTCACATGACAAATAACAGATCTTAGAAACATTACACAAATAACCTTTTACCAGAAAAAAAGGAGTATCCAATAACCAGACAGCATTAGCTATAAATTATCGTTCAGTTTGCCCTCTCCTAAACCGAAGATCTCATCTCGTTCTTGGTACCACTTAGAACCAAAACATTACCTCATCCAATGGCATATATCAATAGTCAATTTCTAGATACTCCCATAAAAAATACAACCCCTCCTGGACAAGCTTACAGAGAGGAGTGACTGGCACACAGACATTGTGGGGCCAACCTAACTGGTTCCCCATTAATCACACCATCCCTTCACATGGTTTAGGAATAGTTACAGACACATTCACAGATAAGACTAACCTGACCTCTCCCCTCTCTGGTCCCCAAGTAACTTTTACCCACATAAGCATACTTTATGAAAATTAATAAACATCTTATTTATCAATGTTACCTAAAGGATTCTGATTCTGCTACCACAGATGACTCTGGTACATTTCTTATTTGAAGCAGAATAAATAAAAGTGTTAATCTCAGGATCAAACTTTAATGTGACTTTCTGGCATCATCAAATAATTGTATCTACTTCCCCAGATTCATATGAACTGGTGGATATCTTTTTTTAATGTATCTGCGTCAAATATGAAGGAAGTTAATAGGTCGTTTTGCAACCCAATGCTAACAAGTCTTAGTGAAATGACTGGAAGTCTACAGGACTAATCTAACTCTGGGGAAGTAGATAAAGGGCCTCATTGCCAAAATCCCAAACCCTCCCTATAAAATGAGGGATAGATGTAAATGAATCAATAATCACATGAAATAAATAATACTCTTCAGAAATGACTTTGTCAAAGCAACAACATAACTAGTGCTTTAATGATGGTGAAAACATGGAGAAATGTTGGGGTTAAATGCATTAAAATCTTCCTAAAAGTCACAGAGTGTGCACGGAGGAACATGTCAAAATGCATAATTTTGTGCACTTTTGCAAGTCTTTAGTCATACAAGTCAGATTTTTTGAATTCTCCAAGTGGTCTATATTAAAGGGCACTTCATTTAACATAACAGGCTTTTAAAATTAATTATTGGTGCACAATTTACACAATTACCTTTAATTACCTTTTACCTTTTAATTACCAATTACCTTTAGCTGTTGAGATTAAATAACCTTTTGCATGTATTGTTTAGAGAAAATACTGTTGAGATTGGAATATTTAAAAAAATCTACATTCATGAAGCACTGAAGATTAACCAATTGAATTTAATGTTTATAAAGAGTAAACATTTCATGGTTACATTCATGGTGGATCCCAGTTTTTGTCTGATTATGTAACGGCTTCATTTGATGAGAGCACATGGCTAATGGAGTTTGTTTGAGCTGAAGTGAGACCTTAAAGAAAATAGACGCATCACTTCCTTGTGCCTCTTTTTGTTTTTTTTGTTTTGTTTTGGATGTTTGTCTGACAATTTAGAGTTTTTTAGAGTAAAAAGTTAGAGTCAATTATATTTCTGGAAACAAAGCAATTTAATATAATAGATAAACCAGAATGTGTTGAAACATAATCATTAAAAAACATATAAATGTTTAAATTCAAGTATTTTGTTGTTTGCCTCTAATTCACTCTGCTTGCCCAACCCAAATCTAAAACCTGCCACTTTTCCAACTTTTCACATCATAACCACCTGCACCTAGTTCATTAAATCAAGGACTCCATAATCTAGAAGTCAGTAATCTGAAGATAAGCAATAGTAGCAGAATTAGCCTAGTCCTGGTTTAATTAAAGCTCTGACCAGGAAACCACCCCATAATATAATCTAAAATAAATAAAAAAATGTATTTTTAACAGACACTCACCAGACAATGAAGACATCTTCTCATGAAGACAAGTATCCTCTTCTCAAATGACAGAATGTGAACTTAAAACAATCTATTTAGCTATGAGGAAGCAATGGCGTTTTGAAACCTTCATGTGCTATGTCGAATGTGCCAAAATAAATGTAGAAAATCTCCCCCGCCCCACAAGTGGCTGCATGTTTCATGACAGGAAGATGTTCCTTGCCCTCTGCCTTCGTTCACTCCGCTTCACAGATCTGAGACAACTGGTAAGGGGTGTAAGCAATAGCTCCATCTAGTTTCCACCATATTGCTTTCCCATATCCAGTCCTATCAGATCTGTGAAGGGGAGTAAATGAGAGCAGAGGGGATGGAACATCTTCCTGGAATGACACAGCCATTGTCTCTTGGTCTCTATGTAGTTCACCATAACTACATGACATGTCATACAGTAACACTGATCTTGATTATATGACAGTCAAAAAAACAAACAGAAAGGTTAGAGTTGTGTGACGAATTTTGTTTGTAGGTGTTGAGACCCCTGAGATTAAATGCTGCAAGATTTTGTATGAAAAAGACAAAAATATCCACATTCATGAAGTACTGAAGAGTATCCTATTGAGTTGAATGTTTATAAAGAATAAACACTAGGAAACTCTATATTTTACTTTCTCTTTCAACAGGAAATGACCCCTCCTTGCCGTAAAGATAAGTGTGACGCACCCACCCATGCACACGCACACACACACACACACACACATAGTAAAAACAGGTAGAGTCAGACACATGCCCATGTCTGGCTGTTTCACAATCTATCACCACATCCTGCTTTACAGAGAGAGAGAGACAGAGAGAGATAGAGGGAGAGAGAGGGAGAGACAGAGAGGGAGAGAGAGGGAGAGACAGAGAGGGAGAGAGAGGGAGAGACAGAGAGGGAGAGACAGCGAGAGATGGAGAGACAGAGAGAGATAGAGAGAGGGAGAGACAGAGAGAGATAGAGAGGAAGAGACAGAGAGAGATAGAGAGGGAGAGACAGAGAGAGATAGATAGAGGGAGAGAGGGAGAGAAAGAGAGAGATAGAGAAGGAGAGACAGGGAGAGATAGAGAAGGAGAGACAGGGAGAGATAGAGAAGGAGAGACAGGGAGAGATAGAGAAGGAGAGAGAGGGAGAGAAAGAGAGAGACAGAGAGAGAGAGACAGAGAGATAGAGAGGGAGAGACAGAGAGAGGGAGAGACAGAGAGAGATAGAGAGGGAGAGAAAGAGAGAGAGAGAGAGACAGAGATGGTGGGGGGTTTAGGGAAAGAAAGAGGGAAATTAATAGGTGTGACAAAAAGGGGAAATGTGACAAAACTGACAAACATTGTAGAAGTAATTAAATTCATGTTATAGCCAATCACAGTAAGATGTACGTACGCACCTTCAGAACTATCAGTTGATAGAGTATGAGTGAGAGACACAAAACCCAATCTAAACCTTTTAAAATATTTTATTAACCCAGTAAACAGTAGCATCAGAGAGAGACGAGATTCCGATCAGTTTTGATTTCTCAGAAGAGAGTGGGAGGTGTTCTGCCAGATACAGACAGAAAGAGAAAGATAGCCTCTCTACTGCTGTTGTGTGGTGTAGATTCATAATAATTGCTGACAAATGTGATACACTCCTGTTTTATAAATAGATAAATCAACAGAATATGGAATACTTATTCCACAGTCCTAAAATTGAGAAATCATTTAGAAGAGAAAATAATACATAATAATCTTATATATATTTTTTTACTTTAAAGACTTTTGTCCATAAAAAAAAGCATAGGTCGCTGTGTGCTTCTTTAGCAGTTCATCAGTAATTTAATTTATTGACCTTTTGCTGAAATACACCAGTATTCTAGTCCAGTAGTCATCTTGTCCAACCGTTAAGCTTTTACCATAGTACCATAGTATCCTCCAAGCTCATCATTAAGCTCGAGGCCCTGGGTCTGAACCCCGCCCTGTGTAATTGAGTCCTGGACTTCCTGGCGTGCCGCCCCTAGGTGAAGGTGGGAAACAACACCACCACTTCACTGATCCTCAACACTGGGGCCACACAAGGGTGCGTACTCAGCCCCCTCCTCTACTCCCTGTTCACCCATGACTGTGTGGCCAACCAAGCCTCCAACTCAATCATCAAGTTTGCAGACAACACAACAGTAGTAGGCTTGATTACCAACAACAACGGGAGGAGGTGAGGGCTCTGGGAGTATGATGCCAGGAAAACAACCTCTCACTCAACAAAACAAAGGAGATGATCGGAAACAGCAGAGGGAGCATCCCCCCATCAGCATTTTTTATTTTTTATTTAACTAGTCAAGTCAGGTAAGAACAAATTCTTATTTTCAATGACAGCCTAGGAACAGTGGGTTAACTGCCTGTTCAGGAGCAGAACGACAGATCTGTACCTTATCAGCTCGGGGGTTTGAACTTGCAACCTTCAGGTTACTAGTCTAACGCTCTAACCACTAGGCTATCCTGCCGCCCCAGAGAAGGTAGAAAGTTAAGTCCCTCGACGTACACATCACTGACAAGCTGAAACAGACATTGTGGTGAAGAAGGCGCAATAGCGCCTCTTCAACCTCAAGAGGCTGAAGAAATGTGGCTTGTCACTTAAAACCCTCACAAACTTTTACAGATGCACAATTGAGAGCATCCTGTTGGGCTTTACACCACTTGGTACGGCAACTGTACCGCCCACAACCGCGGGGCGGAAGGTGGTGAAGGTGGTGCGGTCTGCACAACCCATCACCGGGTGCAAACTACCTGCCCTCCAGGACACCTACAGCACCCGATGTCACAGGAAGGCCAAAAACATCATCAAGGACAACAACCACTCGAGCCACTGCCTGTTCATCCCGTTATCATCCAGAAGGTGAGGTCAGTACAGGTGCATAGTCTCTTAGTCTATGTCGCTCTGACATTGCTCGTCCATATATTTATATATTCTTAATTCCATTCCTTACTTAGATTTGTGTGTATTGGGTATATGTTGTTAAATTGTTATATATTTCCTGTTAGATATTATTGCACTGTCGGAACTAGAAGCTCAAGCATTTCACTACACCCGCAATAACATCTTTTATTGTTTTGGCAAGCAATTCTAATCAACAGAGTATGGAATACAAGCCTTAACACACTCCTTCTGTAATCATTTAAAAGAGTAAATACAAAATGAATCATAGTAATCAAATAAGTCAGCAAGATTTTTTTGTAAATAAAGTCAATATTTTTACAATTGAGGTGATGTCACTGACTACATTTCCATGAACTATAAGCTATTAGGCTGTAAAAAGGGAAACCCTGATATCAAATCTTGTCACGGTCGTCGTATAGAGGAGACCAAGGCGCAGCGTGGTAAGCGTACATACTTCTTTTAATGAAAGAACGAACACTGAACAAAACTATACATAACGTAAAGCTATTATGGCTAGTGCAGACAGGCAACTAAACATAGACTAAGAACCCACAAACTACCCAAGGAATAAAGGAATATGGCTACCTAAATATGGTCCCCAATAAGAGACAATGATAAACTGCTGGTTGCCCCTTTAATGAAAATGAGTTCATGAACAATAACTACATGAATCAACAAAACTACATGTCACAATTCCCCCAAAAACTATAAACAAGAAGATTTTTAAAAATTTTACTAGGCAAGTCAGTTAAGAACAAATTCTTATTTTCAATGACAGCATAGGAACAGTGGGTTAACTGCCTGTTCAGGGGCAGAACGACAGATTTGTACCTTGTCAGCTCGGGGATTCAAACTTGCAACCTTTCAGTTACTAGTCCAACGCTCTAACCACTAGGCTACCCTGCCACCCCAAGATACTCACTGTCCATCCTTGTCGAACAAGTGTAATATTTTTCCGTATAAGCAACCTTGACGGAACTTTCTGAGCAACTTCTCTGTCTTTCTGTTATATTGTATTTAGTTTAAGTAAAGAGAAATTGTCCCACTTTGTTAACTAAATGGATCTTCCTAGATTCTCTGTAGAGTATCTCTATGGTGATTCTCCTCCTGTACACTTCTCATTTGTAGCAGGCTAAATACAACATTTTGAATTGCAGGATCAAACTTTAATGGGACTTTTCTGCATCATCAAATAATTGTATCTACTTCCCCAGATTCATATGAACTGGTGGATATCTTTTTTTAATGTATCTGCGTCAAATATGAAGGAAGTTAATAGGTCGTTTCGCGAGCCAATACTAACTAGTGTTAATGCTATGACTGGAAGTCTACAGGAACAGCTAGCATGCTAGCAATTCCAGTCATTGCACTAACGCTACTTAGCAAAACAAGTTCATCTGACTCTGGGGAAGTAGATAAAGGGTGACCCGGAGGGCGAGGCGCAGGGCGATCCGGGTGGAGGCGGTGGAAATCCCTCAAGAGGGAAGGGTCTAAAATGTCCCCCCCGGTACCCAGCACCTCTCCTCCGGACCGTACCTCTCCCAGTCCACGAGGTACTGCAGGCCCCTCACCCGGCGTCTCGAGTCCAGAATAGCTCGTAGTGTGTACGCCGGGGACCCCTCGATATCCAGAGGGGGCGGAGAGACCTCCGGTACCTCACCTTCTTGTAGGGGACCAGCTACCACCGGCCTGAGGAGAGACACATGAAACGAGGGGTTGATGCAATAGTAAGAGGGAAGTTGCAATCTATAACACACCTCGTTTATCCTCCTCAGGACTTTAAATGGCCCCACACACTGCGGCCCCAGCTTCCGGCAGGGCAGGCGGAGGGGTAGGTTTCAGGTCGAGAGCCAGACCCTGTCCCCTGGTGCGAACACAGGGGCCTCACTGCGGTGGCGGTCAGCGCTCTTCTTCTGCCATTCACTGGCCTGCTTGAGAGAGTCCTGGACTGCCCGCCAGGTCTCTCTAGAGCGCTGTACCCACTACTCCACCGCAGGAGCTTCGGTCTGACTCTGATGCCACGGAGCCAGGACCGGCTGGTAGCCCAGTACGCATTCGGATGGCGACATGTTCGTGGATGAGTGAGGGAGTGAGTTCTGGGCCAACTCTGCCCAAGGGACGTACCTCGCCCATTCTCCTGGCCGGTCCTGGCAATACGACCTCAGAAACCTACCCACTTCCTGGTTCACTCTCTCCACCTGCCCATTACTCTCGGGGTGATAACCAGAGGTAAGGCTGACCGAGACCCCCAGACGCTCCATAAACGCCCTCCAAACCCGGGACGTGAACTGGGGACCTCGATCAGTTACAATGTCCTCCGGAACCCCGTAGTGCCAGAAGACGTGGGTAAATAGAGCCTCCGCAGTCTGTAGGGCCGTAAGGAGACCAGGCAATGGGAGGAGACGGCAGGACTTAGAGAACCGATCCACAACGACCAGAATGGTAGTGTTCCCCTGAGATGGAAAAAATTGAAAAAAATCTACCGATAGATGAGACCAGGGCCGTTGTGGAACCGGGAGGGGTTGTAACCTCCCTCTAGGCAGGTGCTTAGGAGCCTTACTCTGAGCGCATACCGAACAGGAGGAGACATAGAGCCTCACGTCCTTAGCTAAGGTGGGCCACCAGTATTTCCCCCTAAGACCCCGCACTGTCCTCGCAATCCCCGGATGACCCGAAGAAGGTAGTGTGTGAGCCCACCGAATCAATTGATCATGGACACCAATGGTACCTAAGACTGGTCGGACACTATGAAGGCGCAGGTTCTACCCTCAACGCCCGCTCGATGTCTGCGTCCACCTCCCATACCACCGGGGCCACCAGCCAAGAGGCTGGAAGGATGGGAGTAGGATCGATGGACCGGTCCTCGGTGTCATAGAGACGGGACAGCGCGTCGGCCTTAGTGTTAAGGGAACCTGGTCTGTAAGAGATCGTAAATCTGAAGTGTGTAAAGAACATGGCCCACCTAGCCTGACGCGGATTCAGTCTCCTCGCCACCCGGATATACTCCAGATTGCGGTGGTCAGTCCAGATGAGGAAAGGATGTTTAGCCCCCTCAAGCCAGTGTCTCCTCACTTTCAGGGCTTTTACCATAGCTAGTAACTCCCGGTCTCCCACATCATAGTTCCGCTCCGCAGGACCCAGCTTCTTAGAAAAGAAAGCGCAGGGAAAGAAAGCGCAGCTTCAGTGGCGTGCCCGAGCGCTGTGACAGCACGGCTCCAACCCCAACCTCGGACGCATCCACCTCCACTATGAATGCTAACGAAGGGTCCGGATGCGCCAACACGGGAGCTCCAGTAAACAGCGCCTTCAACTGGTTGAAGCCCGTGCAAGTCCCTGAGAATCTCATCTACAAAGGATTGGAAGACGGCTGGAGCATTCTTTAACTCATAAGGCATGACGAGGTACTCATAGTGGCCTGATGTGGTACTAAACGCTGTTTTCCACTCGACTCCTCCCCGAATACGCACCAGATTATATGCGCTCCTGAGGTCCAGCTTTGTGAAAAAAAAACGCACTCCATGGAATGATTCCACCGCCGTAGCGATGAGAGGTAGCGGATAACTAAATCCCACTGTGATCGAATTTAGACCTCGATAATCAATGCACGGACACAATCCTCCCTCCTTTTTCCTCACAAAAAAGAAACTCGAGGAGACGGGTTGTCTCAGAGATTCTGTGACATATGTCTCCATAACCAATGTCTCCTCCTGTGACAATGGGTACACGTGACTCCTGGGAAGTGCAGCGTTTTCCTGGATGTTTATCACGCAATCCCACCGTCGATGGAGTGGTAATTTGGTCGCCTTCTTTTTACTAAAAGCGATAGCCAAATCGGCATATTCTGGGGGAATGCGCACAGTGGAAACCTGGTCTGGACTCTCCACTGACGTGGCACTGATGGAAACTCCTATACACCTACCTGAACACTCCTCTGACCACCCCTGAAGAGCCCCCTGTCTCCAGGAAATGAGGGGATTGTGAATAGGGAACCCCCAACACCACTGGAAACCCAGGTGAATCAATAAGGTAGAAACTGATCTGCTCCCTATGATCCCCCTGCTTTACCATGTCCAGCTGAATCGTGGCCTCCCTGACCAGCCCTGACCCTAACGGTCGGCTATCTAAGGAGTGCACAGGGAAAGGTGGGTCTATCTGCACCAACGGAATACCCAATTTACGGGCGAGTCCATGATCCATAAAACTCCCAGCTGCGCCTGAAACTAGCGCCTTATGCTGGAGAGAGGGAAAAAACGCAGGGAAAAAAATAAACAAAACATGTGACCAACAGGGAGCTCTGGGTGAGTTTTGTGCCTACTCACCTGGGGTGGCCGAGAAGTGTTCCGCCTGCCATCTCGACTCCCAGATGGACTCCTCCAGCACCGGTCCGAAGTGTGTCCTCTCCGCCCACAGTAGGTGCAGGAGGAGCCTCCTCCTCCGGTCCCCCTAGATGCAGCTCCTCCCAACTCCACCGGAGTGGGAGTGGGAGGGCTGGGAGGTGGAATTGACAGGACCGCCTCTGAACGCCCGCGGGCAGTTAGCAGGTTGTCCAGTCGGATCGACATGTCTATAAGTTCATCGAGGGAGAGTGTGGTGTCCCGACAAGCTAGCTCCCAGCGGACGTCCTCCCGGAGGCTGCATCGGTAATGGTCCATCAGGGCCCTGTCATTACACCCCGCACCAGCAGCCAAGGTCCAGAACTCTAACGCGAAGTCCTGCACTCTCCTCGTCTCCTGTCTGAGGTGGAACAGTCGCTCACCCGCCACTCGGCCCTCCGGTGGGTGGTCGAACACAGCTCGAAAACGGCGGGTGAATTCCGGGTAGTGGTCCCGAGCCGAGTCTGGGCCGTTCCAGACAGCGTTGGCCCAGTCAATGGCCCTACCCGACAAAAAGGTGACGAAGGAGGCTCACACTCTCCTCACCCGAGGGAGTCGGACGCACGGTAGCCAGGTAGAGCTCGAGCTGGAGCAAAAATCCCTGGCACCTAGCCGCCGCTCCATCGTACTCCCTCGGGGGGTGAGACGCAACGTGCTGGAACCAGATGATGACATGGGAGAAGTGGGTTGCGTCGTCTGTGGGGGAGCTGGAGTGGGCGTCGGGAGACCACTCCTCTCCCATCCTCTCCATCATCTGGTCCATCGCTGAACCGATCCGATGGTGGACAGCTGTATGATGATGGACGCACTCCTCCATTGATGGTAGAGGGGTGGTCGCTGCTTCTGCTGACTCCATTGTATGGTGCGGGCTTCTGTAACGGCTTCTAGGAGTAGTGGGTGGAGGAGTCAGGCACAGAGAGCAGGTTAGTTCAGAACGTGGATCTTTATTCCACAGACAGTGAAAACGGACATGCCAAACACAATGGCGCATAAAAGACCCAGTCCAAAACAAACAGGACTAAACTGTCCGGAAAAATAGAATCCACAAATAATCCAACAACATGAACAGAGAACAAGCCCGCACAAAAGCCGGCGGGCCTAGTGCCCTTAAATAGCCCACAAACAAAACTAAACTCAAAACAGGTGTAACCAATCAGACCAAACTAACAGAAACAAAAAAGGGAATCGATGGCAGCTAGTAGGCCGCCGGCGACGACGACCGCTGAGCACCGCCCGAACAGGAAGAGGCACCATCTTCGCTGGGATTCGTGACAAATGTGTTGAATTTACACTTTTCAAATTTTTGCCCTTTTAACACTGATACTTTCCAACACCAGTGGTATATTTATTTACCTTTATTTCGACAGGGAAGTCATATTGAGAATAAAGTCTCTTTTACAAATGAGCCCTGCACAATATAAAAACAAGCACATCAATAGGCAAACCTGAGCAAGAAGGGCCTTGGTCAGGGAGGTGACCAAGAACTAAATTGTCACTGACAGAGCTCCATAGTTCCTCTGTGTAGTTGGGAGAACCTTCCAGAAGGACAACCATCTCTGCAGCACTCCACCAATCCGGCCTTTATTGTAGAGTGGCCAGACAGAAGCCACTCATCAGTAAAAGGCATGTGACAGCCTGCTTGGAGTTTACCAAGAGGCACCTAAAGGATGCTCAGACCATGAGAAACAAGACTCTCTGGTCTGATGAAACCAAGATTGAACTCTTTGGCCTGAATGCTAAGTGTCACGTCTGGAGGAAACCTAGCGCCATCCCTAAGGTGAAGCATGGTGATGGCAGCATCATGCTGTGGGGATGTTTTTCAGTGGCAGAGACTGGGAGTCTAGTCACGATCGAGGGAAAGATAAAAGGAACAAAGTACAGAGAGATTCTTGATGAAAACATGCTCCAGAGCTCTCTGTACCTGGGGAAATGTTCACCTTCCAACGGGACAATAAACGTTGTCACGAACCGGCTCAAAGCCCATAACAAAAGGGAGACAACGTGGAGGTAAGGAGTAACAAAATATATATTTATTAAATAAAGCAACTAAGGAAAATATACAATGGTGTGTGTAATCAGTAATCAGTAGTGTAAGTGAGTGTTTCGCATGCATGAATGTGATAATGCAGGGTGTTGAAAGGTGCTAAAGCAAACAACCAAAAACCACCAAGAAACACAACAAAAACTATCAAAGTGTCTGCATGGAGAGAGACTCCCCTTTGAATGGGGAAGTGGTGTATTTATCCTGGGACACACCGGGCCCAGGTGTTTCCCATTTAGCTGACGACCCTCCCAACTCCGCCCACTGGCATCCTAATAAGGAAACAAGAACAAAGAGAGAACCACGGCAGACAGAGTGGGAGGGTCGTCACACCGTAAACACACAGCCAAGACAACGCAGGAGTGGCGACGGGACAACTCTCTGAATGTCCTTGAGTGGCCTAGCCAGAGCCCGGGCTTGACACCCGATCTAACATCTCTGGAGAGATCTGGAAACGCTCCACGTCCAACCTGACAGAGCTTGAGAGGATCTGCAGAGAAGAATGGGAGAAACTCCCCAAATACAGGTGTGCCAAGCTTGTAGCATCATACCAAAGAAGCTCGAGGTTGTAATCACTGCCAAAGGTTCTTCAACAAAGTATTCAGTAAAGGGTCTGAATACTTACAGTTGAAGTCGGAAGTTTACATACACTTAGGTTGGAGTCATTAAAACTAGTTTTTCAACCACTTCACAAACTTCTTGTTAACAAACTATAGTTTTGGAAAGTCGGTTAGGACATCTACTTTGTGCATGACACAAGTAATTTTTCCAACAATTGTTTACAGATTATTTCACTTATAACTCAATGTATCACAATTCCAGTGGGTCAGAAGTTTACATACACTAAATTGACTGTGCCATTAAACAGCTTGGAAAATCCAGAAAATGATGGCTTTAAAAGCTAATTGACATAATTTGAGTCAATTGGAGGTGTACCTGTGGATGTATTTCAAGACCTACCTTCAAAGTCACTGCCTCTTTGCTTGACATCATGGGAAAATCAAAAGAAATCAGCCAACACTTCAGAAAAAAATTGTAGACCTCCACAAGTCTGGTTCATCCTTGGGAACAATTTCCAAATGGCTGAAGGTACCATGTTGATCTGTACAATCAATAGTACGCAAGTATAAACACCATGGGACCACGCAGCCGTCATACCGCTCAGGAAGGAGACACTTCTGTCTCCTAGGGATTTATGTACTTTGGTGTGAAAAGTGCAAATCAATCCCAGAACAATCCCAGAACAACAGCAAAGGACCTTGTGAAGATGCTGGAGGAAACAGGTACAAAAGTATCTATATCAACAGTAAAACGAGTCCTATATTGACATAACCTGATAGGCCGCACAGCAAGGAAGAAGCCACTGCTCCAAAACCGCCATAAAAAAGCCAGACACGGTTTGCAACTGCACATGGGGACAAAGATCGTATGTTTTTGGAGAAATATCCTCTGGTCTGATGAAACAAAAGTAGAGCTGTTTGGCCATAATGACCATCGTTATGTTTGGAGGAAAAAGGGGGAGGCTTGCAACCCGAAGAACACCATCCCAAACGTGAAGCAAGGTGGGTGGTAGCATCATGTTGTGGGGGTGCTTTGCTGTAGGAAGGACTGGTGCACTTCACAAAATAGATGGCATCATGAGAGAGGAAAATTATGTGGATATATTGAAGCAACATCTCAGGACATCAGTTAAAACTTGGTCGCAAATGGGTCTTCCAAATGGACAATAACCCCAAGCTTACTTCCAAAGTTGTTCCAATATGGCTTAAGGACAGCAAAGTCAAGGTATTGGAGTGACCATCACAAAGCCCTGACCTCAATCCTATAGAAAATGTGTTGGCAGAACTGAAAAAGCGTGTGCGAGCCTGGAGGCCTACAAACCTGACTCAGTTACACCAGCTCTGTCAGGAGTAATGGGCCAAAGTTCACCCAACTTATTGTGGGAAGCACACATTTCTAAAAAACTGTTTTTGCTTTGTCATTTTGGGGTATTGTGTGTAGATTGATGGAGGGGGGGACAATTTAATACATTTTAGAATAAGGCTGTAATGTATCAAAATGTGGAAAAATCAAGGGGTCTGAATACTTTCCGTATGCACTATATATCACAGTGGCAAGACATAAGAACTAACAGGTTGTAGAGAAAGCAACGCAACAATCACAACACATAGGTTGTAATATGGCTTTTCTTCAGGTTTGACTTCCCCAGTGATTTTACCCACAGACCGCTACTGATGAAACCAAGCGCAGACGTCAGGGCCCAGGCCGATTTGAGGACAACTTGTTCAATAAAATAGCATGATCAACAATCAAATCAAATCAATATATATATATACATAGCACATTTCAGACATGAATGCAACACAATGCGCATCACAGGAAAAAAGAAAACATTTTTAATATTTATAACACATCAAACATAAAACAGTTAAATAGAAATATTACAGCTGAAAGACGAAAAAGCACTCTAAGGAAAAGCAAAGCTAAAAAGGTGTGGTTAAAAACCCCTTCAGGTTCTCAGGCAGGCTATTCCAGAGGTAGCGGTTATAGTAACTAAAGGCTGCCTCTCCATGCCTCTTGGTCCTAGGCTTTGGGATAGTTAAAAGGCCAGTGGCAGAGGACCTGAGGGACCTATTGGGTACATAATTTAAAAGCATGTTTGATATATATTGGGGTGCATAACCATGGATTGATTTGAAAAGCAATAGAATCATCTTAAAATGTCTTCTAAAACTCACAGGCAGCCAGTGCAGAGACTTTAAAACCGGTGTAATGTGTGCTCTCAATCTGATCTTGGTCAGTACCAGTGCTGCAGCATCCTGTATGTTTTTGCAGTTGACTAATGGCTTTCTTGGGTAGACCAGACAGGAGTGCATTACAGTAGTCAAGTTTACTTGTAATACAAGCATGAATGAGTCTCTCTGTATCAGCCTGAGATAGAAACGACCACACTTTGCCAATGTTCCTCATGTGGTAAAAATCTATTTTGGACACATTTCTAATGTGTGATTGAAATTAAGTTCAGAATAAAAAATTACACAGGTTTTTAACCTGGTGTTTTATCTTTATTGCCCGTGAATTAAAATGTGCGGCCAAATTCTGTCTCTGTACTTTGGCTCCAATAATACGTACCTCTGTCTTGTCTTGATTTAGCTGGAGGAAGTTCTGAGCCATTCAAGTATTTTAATCACTAATGCAGTCTAATCATTAAAGATTAGACTGCATTAAAGAGCATCAAACAAGGCAGACACATTTATTTTAGCTTCAAAACACTAGCAGAGCAGCTCAAACAGACACTCAGACACTCTGACAGGCTGATCACATCACATAGATACCTTGGTGGAAAATAACTTTTCAAAATGCCTGTGCTGTTGCAACGGTACATCGTTAAAGTGACAATCATATAACAATAACCCATGTAATGAAATACATAGGTGAAATTTCTGAAATATGCCTCTGATGGTGCAGGTATATTCACATTCCAGCATTGTTATTAAAAAAATAAATATATTATCCTAACTGAAGCCCACATAGTACATTATCTACAGTCAGATATTATTGAGCTGTCTTTTCATTTGCATGGTGAAGATAAAGAGAAAAATTTACATTTTCAAAGAGCAACTGAATACATTTTACACAGTAGTTTCTCTCCCTCCTCTCTCACACACTGACAAACACCAAGTGTGCGGAGTAGGCCAGGTCAGCCAGGTAGAGCAGGAAGTTGAGAGCGGTGAGCACGTCAACCGTCACCAGTGTGGGCTGCTGCCAGGTTTGGGGATGGTTGGAACGCTTGTCAAACTGGAACACGGAACAGATGATGGTGGCGGTCAGGTAAATGACAACAGCCAGGAGACCGTAGGCTGACAGGAAGCGTGTAAAGGGGAATGGGAGGCAGCCAATACACTCACCAACACACAGCACCACCACACCCACAGACAGGATGAACCAGATACAGTAGACTGCCATGCACCACTGGAGAGCTGTGTGTTGATCGTACGACACCAGATCGCTGACCAGCATGAGTATATGATGCAGGCCATGAAGGTCTTTCACATCTTGAGCAGGCTTGGAGCCGTGGCCATGCAGCCCGCCACCTCACCCTGCAGCGCCCGTGTCAGGGTCACCTCCCACAGGTAGGCCACGTGGCCAGGCAGGAGAAGACTTTGGAGAAGATGCGTTTGTTCAGGCCTCCCTGTGGTTCTGCTGGCCCTTGAGGAAGTAGACGGGGAAGATGATGGAGGCAGAGAGTCCAGAGCAGGGTGGCGTAGCAGGCCATGGTGATAGGGAAGTTATTCCAGGAGACGGGGCCTCGGCCTGGAAGCCAATGTGCTCCATCAGCAGCACCAGCAGGGTTCTAGTGAAGCTGAAAGCCCAGCAGAACACACACCAGTCTCCCACCCCGGGGAGGGAGGCCCCGTGGGCCGACACACCGAAGATGACGCAGGAGATCAACAGGGCAGCCACACGCACCCACAGCAGCTGGGAGATGAACAGCACTATCAACGGCATGGTGGGAGGTGTTATACAGGGGAGTGGGGAATATGTACTGTAATACAATATTAATACAGTAGGAATACAGTAGAAGTTCACTTGCTCAGAATCTTTAGTTGTGTCTAAGGAGGGGATCAGTGTTATCCTGTCCTTATCCAGTGTTCTGCAAGAACATAAGAAACAAAGAGAGATTTAGGGCCAGGTGATTCACAGAGCATCCAGAACTGTGAAACAGAAACTATTAGCATGACTTTCGGTTTTACATTTCTATACATGAGAGCAGTTCTTGGAAATGGTTCCCAGCCAGTTCTTTTCTGTCTGCACCTGAGGACATACTCTCCTAGTTTGGTACACACATTCCATCAACATGACTCTCGGTAAATTGTTATATGCCTGAGAGCAGGGTTGTCATATTCACTAGGACGACACTAAAGCAAAAGGGTTGAAACTGAGAGGGTCTACCTCAATTGGTCCAAACAGAAACTTGTTTTCCATTGCAAGGTGTAAAACCTTTTGCTACGGTGTATAACCTTTTGCTACGGTGTATAACCTTTTGCTACGGTGTAAAACCTTTTGCTACGGTGTATAACCTTTTGCTACGGTGTAAAACCTTTTGCTACGGAGTATAACCTTTTGCTACGGTGTATAACCTTTTGCCTTTTGCTACGTGTAAACCTTTTGCTACGGTGTAAAACCTTTTGCTACGTATAACCTTTTGCTACGGTGTATAACCTTTTAACTTTGCTACGGTGTATAACCTTTTGCTAAAACCTTTTGCTACGGTGTATAACCTTTTGCTACGTGTATAACCTTTTGCTACGGTGTATAACCTTTTGCCTTTTGCTACGGTGTATAACCTTTTGCTTATAACCTTTTGCTACGGTATAACCTTTTTGCTAATAACCTTTTGCTACGGTGTATAACCTTTTGCTACGGTGTATAACCTTTTGCTACGCCTTTTGCTACGGAGTATAACCTTTTGCTACGGTGTATAACCTAACCTTTTGCTACGGAGTATAACCTTTTGCTATAATAACCTTTTGCTACGGTGTAAAACCTTTTGCTACGGAGTAAAACCTTTTGCTACGGTGTAAAACCTTTTGCTACGGTATAACCTTTTGCTACGGTGTAAACCTTTTGCTACGGTGTATAACCTTTTGCCTTTTGCTACGGTATAACCTTTTGCTATAAACCTTTTGCTACGGAGCTATAAACCTTTTGCTACGGTGTATAACCTTTTATAACCTTTTGCTACGGAGTATAACCTTTTACGGTGTATAACCTTTTACGGTATAACCTTTTGCTACGGTGTATAACCTTTTGCTACGGAGTATAACCTTTTGCTACGGTGTATAACCTTTTGCTACGGTGTATAACCTTTTGCTACGGTGTAAAACCTTTTGCTACGGAGTATAACCTTTTGCTACGGTGTATAACCTTTTGCTACGGAGTATAACCTTTTGCTACGGTGTAAAACCTTTTGCTACGGAGTATAACCTTTTGCTACGGTGTATAACCTTTTGCTACGGTGTATAACCTTTTGCTACGGTGTATAACCTTTTGCTATAACGCTACGATAACCTTTTGTATAACCTTTTGCTTTTGCTACGGTGTATAACCTTTTGCTACGGTGTATAACCTTTTGCTACGGAGTATAACCTTTTGCTACGGTGTATAACCTTTTGCTACGGTGTATAACCTTTTGCTACGGTGTATAACCTTTTGCTACGGTGTATAACCTTTTGCTACGGTGTATAACCTTTTGCTACGGTGTATAACCTTTTGCTATGGTGTAAAACCTTTTGCTATGGTGCAATACATGTTTGCTACGTTAAGCACTAATAAATACAACCCAGTTTATTTTGGTTGTTAAGCCTGTTAATTGATTACCACATCGCCCTCCTAGTGACATGTTCTACTCCAGTACATTTATTCTCACACTAATGATGATATGACAGTCAGAGAGAGAAAACTCTTCTAGCTGTGACTTGTACTAGGCTAGTCAGTATACAAAGAGATAGAAAGCCCTGGGGTGAATGTCAATTTTAGTTCCTTGATTCCTCCCATCCTCCCTCCTAGTCTCCTCCTTAAAGCACATTTGTGCAGAAGATCGGAGGTTCCTCCCCTATCTCTTCTTCTCCATTGCGTTTTGAGAAGGAGGCAAGGAGAGAGGACGAGAGGAATCAAGGAAATACAATTTATTCAGATGCACTCCTTGAAGTCAAGCTGAAAGGATAAGCCATGTCCTCCTTGATGCCAACTCCCTCTATTGGCATTGGTGTTTGCTGTCAGTCTCACAACTCACCACTCGTTTGTCTCAGCTTCATCCCTTTTCATTGGGCCAAAGCTAAGATCCTCCTAGTACTTTGAGTAGCTGGCTTCTTCTGAAATTACACCAGACAGATGACACAGAGACTAAGATCAGATTTGTTTCCTCTGATAGTGGATTTGAAACACCACACATTTCCAAAGATTTCATTTAAAAAAAAGCTGAGTTACTGAGTTTGTATTTATATTTATTATGGTTCCCCATTAGGGGATCCGGCAAAATTAAGGCAGTATATACAATTTAAAAATTTCACAAAACACTGTGTGCCCTCAGGCCCCTACTCCACCACTACTACACATCTACAGCACTAAATAAATGTGTATGTGTGTATATAGTGCGTATGTTATCATGTGTGTGTGTGTGTGTGTGTATGCATCAAATCAAATCACATTTTATTAGTTGCATGCGCCGAATACTTACAGTAAAATACTTCCTGATGAGCCCCTAACCAACGGTTTCAAAAAAATACAGATAAGAACAAGAGAAAAGAAACAAGTAATTAAAGAGCAGCAGTAAAAAACTACAATATATACAGGGGGTTGCCGATACAGAGTCAATGTGCAGGGGCACTGGTTAGTTGAGGTAGAATGTACATGTAGGTAGAGTTAATTAAAGTGACTATGCATAGATGACAACAGAGAGTGGCAGTGGTGTGGAGATGGGAGGGGGTGGCAATGCAAATAGTCTGGGTAGCCATTTGACTGGATGTACAGGAGTCTTATGGCTTGGGGGTAGAAGCTGTTTAGAAGCCTCTTGGACCTAGACTTGATGCTCCGGTACCGCTTGCTGTGTCCACTCACACAGACAGCATCGTGAAGAAGGCGCAGCAGTGCCTCTTCAACCTCAGGAGGCTGAAGAAATTTGGCTTGTCACCAAAAGCACTCACAAATTTCTACAGATGCACAATCGAGAGCATCCTGGCGGGCTGTATCACCGCCTGGTATGGAAACTGCACCGCCCTCAACCGTAAGGCTCTCCAGAGGGTAGTGAGGTCTGCACAACGCATCACCGGGGGCAAACTACCTGCCCTCCAGGACACCTACACCACCCGATGCTACAGGAAGGCCATAAAGATCATCAAGGACATCAACCACCCGAGCCACTGCCTGTTCACCCCGCTGTCATCCAGAAGGCGAGGTCAGTACAGGTGCATCAAAGCTGGGACAGAGAGACTGAAAAACAGCTTCTATCTCAAGGCCATCAGACTGTTAAACAGCCACCACTAACATTGAATGGCTGCTGCCAACACACTGTCAATGACACTGACTCAACTCCAGCCACTTTAATAATGGGAATTGATGGGAAATGATGTAAATATATCACTAGCCACTTTAAACAATGCTACCTTATATAATGTTACTTAACCTACATTATTCATCTCATATGCATACGTATATACTGTACTCTATATCATCGACTGCATCCTTATGTAATACATGTATCACTAGCCACTTTAACTATGCCACTTTGTTTACATACTCATCTCATATGTATATACTGTACTCAATATCATCTACTGTATCTTGCCTATGCTGCTCTGTACCATCACTCATTCATATAGCCTTATGTACATATTCTTTATCCCCTTACACTGTGTATAAGACAGTAGTTTTTTGGAATTGTTAGTTAGATTACTTGTTAGTTATTACTGCATTGTCGGAACTAGAAGCACAAGCATTTCGCTACACTCGCATTAACATCTGCTAACCATGTGTATGTGACAAATAAAATTTGATTTGATTTGATTTTGATTTGTTTCAGTGTTATTTGCCTCGAAGCGAGCATAGAAGTAGTTTAGCTTGTCCGGTAGGCTCATGTCACTGAGCAGCTCTCGGCTATGCATCCCTTTGTAGTCTGTAATGGTTTGCAGGCCCTGCCACCGCCGACGAGCGTCAGAGCTGGTATAGTACAACTCGATCTTAGTCCTGTATTGATGCTTGCCTGTTTGATGGTTCGTCGGAGGGCATAGCGGGATTTCTTATTAGCTTCCGGGTTAGAGTCCCGCTCCTTGGAAGCGGCAGCTCTAGCCTTTAGCTCAGTGCTGATGCTGCATGTAAATCATGGCTTCTGGTTGGGGTATGTACGTATCACTGTGGGGACGATGTCATCGATGCACTTATTGATGAAGCCAATGACAGATGTGGTGTACTCCTCATTGCCATTGGAGGAATCCCAGAACATATTCCAGTCTGTGCTAGCAAAACGGTCCTGTAGCTTAGCATCTGCTTCATCTGACCACTTTTTTATTGATCTAGTCACTGGTGCTTCCTGCTTTAATTTTTGCTTGTACGCAGGAATAGTAGGATGAAATTATGGTCAGATTAGCCAAATGGGGGGTAAGGGAGCGCTTTGTATGCATCTCTGTGTGTGGAGTAAAGGTGGTCCAGAGTTATTTTCCCTCTGGTTGCACATTTAACATGCTGATAGGAATTAGGGTAAAACTGATTTAAATTTCCCTGCTTTAAAGTCCCCGGCTACTAGGAGCGCCACCTCTGGGTGAGCGTTTTCTTGTTTGCATATGGCGGAATACAGCTCATTCAATGTTGTCTTAGTGCCAGCCTCTGACTGTGGTGGTATGTAAACAGCTACAAAGAATATAGATGAAAACTCTCTCGGTAGGTAGTGTGGTCTGCAGCTTATCATGAGAAACTCTACCTCAGGCGAGCAATAGCTCGAGACTTCCTTAGATATTGTGCACCAGCTGTTGTTTACAAAAATGTATAGCTGTTCCTTTCAAGCTGACGTACAGGACAACACCCAACGCCCAACGGTTGTATAAATTGCTAGCACGTTTGGAAAAGAAAACCTATATTTCTATTCACTATATAGTAAAACTGGATTACTATATGAAGTTTTGTGTTTTGTTTTTATTTCCCATCACCAGAAAGGAAGTGGCAGTGCTGATGAATTAAGATCAGTTGCAAATGTTCAGAAGTATAAAAAAAATGTACTTAGTTCCTAGTTATAATTAGGAAATACAATAAATAACTATTTGAGGTTTGTTTAAATATAAACACTCTGACGAGACTGTAATACAACTAAAATACACAGATCTTAGAATAAACACTCCAATAAAAAAATTAAAAATGAGATATGAGAGTTTATTAGGTGTACAGTTGAAATACACTCACAGTTCACATTAACAGGCACCTCAACCAGATACCCAGACTAAGTATTCCTTAATTAACAGGACCAACCTCAACCAGATACCCAGACTAAGTATTCCTTAATTAACAGGACCACATTGAATGTGTAAACACAAGGCCCTGTATACACTCAAGTTGTACAACTCACATACCACACTTTTGACACAACGGTTGTGATACAACAGAGTTTGTCTGCAAAAACTAAAATTACGCAAGTGTTGTGGAGACACAACACAATGGCTGTGTAAAACATTTTGTTAAAACAAATTCTTTGTTGCATCACAAAAGTGTATCAGTAGAATCACACTGGGAGACAAATGTATATCTAAATGCAGTCACAGAGAACGTAAATAACCCTACCAAGTTCTGGAAGCTAATCAAATCAGTGTCAGGTTCTTATGTATCAATCTTTTCAGTCTCCTGAGGGGGAATAGGTTTTGTCGTGCCCTTTTCATGACTGTCATGGTGTGCTTGGACCATGTTAGTTTGTTGGTGATGTGGACACCAAGGAACTTGAGCTCTCAACCTGCTCCCCTGCAGCCCCGTCGATGTGAATGGGGGCGTAATCGGTCCTCTTTTTCCTGTAGTCCACAATCATCTCTATACCCGGTCTGCTAGGTGGTTGCAACTTAAAGTCCGCAGGACATTTACAATACTAGGCAAGACTACCTTCTCGTCTTATGCACCAGAGTCATGGAATAGTCTACAATCCATGCTTCATCTAGATATGTTAGTGCTGCTGAATGAATTTAAAATGTTGATGGGAGACTGTTACAGAGGAGTGTAAATACTTTATTAGGCTGGATCATGTTGTTGTGTTGTATAGTATTGTTGTATGTCTTAATTCTGTAATGTATTAATTGCTGCTGCCTTCTTAGCCAGCTCTCCCTTGAAAAATAGCTATTTTCCTGGTTAATTAAAGGTACTAATAAATAAATACATGCATCTTTCAGCAGGACAGTAACCTAAAACACAAGGTCAAATATACACTGGAGTTGCTTACCAAGACGACATTGAATGTTCCTGAGTAGCGTATATACAGTTTTGATTTATATCGGATTTAAAATATATGGCAAGACTTGAAAATGTCTGTCTAGCAATGATCAACCAACTTGACAGAGCATGATTTTTTGAATACTAATAATGTACAAATATTGTAAAATCCAGGTGTGCAAAGCGCTGAAACTTACCCAAAAAGCCTCACAGCTGTATTCACTGCCAAAGGTGATTCTAACATTGACTCAGAGGTGTGAATACCTATGTAAATGCAATCTATCTGAATTTAAACAAACATTTCTAAAAACATATTTTAACTTTGTCATATTGGGGTGTTGTGTGTAGATGGGTGAGATTTAAAAACAATATTTCATCCATTTTGAATTCAGGCTGTAACATATGGAACAAGTCAAGGGGTATGAATGCTTTCTGAAGGTACTGTATATAAATCTAACCAATCACATTTATTTATGTTCTTTAGGAAGAGCTGCATTTTTTAAATTTCGAATTGCTTGCTTAAACTTACCAAATGACATTTCTTTCCTAAACTTAATCAATCACGTTTCTACCCTCAAGGTAGAACTGCCCTTCGAACAAGACTGAATAAGGACAACTCTAATCTGCTCTAAATACCTCTTATGGATTCGATAATTGCTTGTTGTAATGTACAAAGAAAAATACAACAAATTGTGAACAAAATACAAGTGAATATAAAAGATTTCATAGTGACCATAACAAAACAGGACGATTGAGTAAATAAAGTTATTTCACAATGCTGGTAATTGCTACTAAGCTGATGTCACGGACCTTACTTACATAAACTAAAAGCTATTAAGCTGTGACACCCTGATATAACATTTATGTTGTGGTCAATAAGAATTGACGAACCACTTCTCTGTTTCTCCAGTTCTAACTCATACAGCGTTATAGTCATTCAAATATGGATTTTTATTATTCCTTTCATAATTTACTATGAAAGTACAATACAAATTGTTGAATCATTTCAAAATATTATAATTTTAGCCAAACATACAGTACGGAGAAAAAAAAGTAGATGCACTCACTTCTGTTAGTCACTCTGGATAAGAGCATCTGCTGACTAAAATGCAGTTTAAGCTCTAATGGATGTGTCGGCAGTCATTGTAAATAAGAGTATGTTCTTAACTGTCTTGCCTAGTTAAATAAAGGTACAACTTTCAAATTAAAATTAAAACATTAAAATCAAACATGTTCTACTCTATCATTGTGTTAAAAAATTTAATAAAACATTTGTAACTGTAATTCTGTTTAAACATTCAAATCAAACATTTGCTAATGCAATTATGTTCAAACATTGATAAATAAAATGTCTTACTCTAATTAGGTTAAAACATTGACCTGTTCTAACATTTGATTTGTCTGAATATTTTTGAATGGTTTGAACAGTCACTTGATTTTCACAAGGCAACAGGTTTTAACATCTTCTACTGTGGTATAGTAGTCCTATAGCAAACTATTGTTATCACTCATTCACTAATTTCACTCAAATGTAAAAACCTGTGTGGGTTTTTTCTGAATAGCTAGCAGTCGTGCTAATTATTTTCTTCACTCAAACTCAGTTTGCTGTACCCCTCTGGCCCTGACAAACGTTTGACTGTACCCAAAATACTATTAGCCTCCTCCCAGATAGCCTTAGCTGCTTTTTTCTGTATCTTCCTGGTGTCTCTGCATCCTCTGCTGCATCAGTACCTTTTATTCCCCAACCTATTGCTGCCCAAGCAAACCATCCTGCAGCTATTACTAATGCTCCTAGTCTTGCTAGCGCACTTCTCCCAATAACTACTAATGAAAATGGCACTGCAACCCCAAGGAAAGATCCAAGTACTTGACCTGTTGTTACCCCTGTCATTTTGTTCAGGAGTTTCTTCCACACTCTATCTTTTCCATTGACATTTGGCCATTTAACTGCCCAATAATCTTTATCTCTGCTTGTATTTCTTCCTCTACTGCTCGGAGAAACTCGTTGGTGTAGCACCCTCCTCCGTTCTCTCTCACCATATTCTCTAAGGTGTTGACTAGTTTTGCTACTTGGTACTGGTTGTTCCTGTACTGATCCTGCTGACTGTTGTTCCATAATTCATTATCGATGACATGACAGCGGCCACCACATTTCTCCACAAGCTCACTCAGTTTCTCATTAGTTTTCACAAAATCCTCAATTTGATTTATCTGTTATTTTACCAGGTAAGTTGACTGAGAACACATTCTCATTTGCAGCAACGACCTGGGGCATAGTTACAGGAGAGAGGAGGGGGATGAATGAGCCAATTGTAAACTGGGGATTTTTAGGTGATCGTGATGGTTTGAGGGCCAGATTGGGAATTTAGCCAGGACACCAGGGTTAACACCCCTACTCTTACGATAAGTGCCATGGGATCTTTAATGACCTCAGAGAATCAGGACACCCGTTTAACGTCCCATCCAAAAGACGGCACCCTACACAGGGCAGTGTCCCCAATCAATTTTTTTTTAGAGCAGAGGAAAGAGTGCCCCCTACTGGCCCTCCAACACCACTTCCAGCAGCATCTGGTCTCCCATCCAGGGACTGACCAGGACCAACTCTGCTTAGCTTTAGAATCAAGCCAGAAGTGGTATGCAGGGTGGTATGCGGCATATATTGTTTTTGCAAGCAATTTAATCAACACAGTATGCCAAACCACAATCACAAAGTCCTAATAATTTATGATGGTAAATACAAATAAACTTGAAACTAAAGATATAATACAGTTATTGTCGAACCATCTTTTTACATTTCACCCATTACATGACACAAACGAACAGAATAATATTTTTCTTTTAAATCAGCAGTTTGGATTTAAAACCGTTTCCAAGAGCATAATATCAAACTTGTATTGGAGATTGTCTTGTCTCGGATGAGTCATTTATAATATTTTAGCGATATTCCTACCTCAAGAAATGTGTAATTTAACAGAGGGTCCACCACATTTCTCTTTTTTGTCTGCCTCTTCAGTCCAGAGTGCATTGCATGGTGCTGTTGCATTGCCGTTGCGAAGGAACACTCTGCAAGGAACATCGATCTGCAGGTTGAACATGGTGAGTTTGTAGACTCCTAAATTGATAATGCACTTTGTTTAGGTGATTTTACAGCTAACTAGCTACTTCACATGCTGATATTGACTTTTGCATTATTGTGTGTAGCTACGTTTACTAGCTTGCCACCCAGCCCATAGAGAGAGCATTGCATTGTGGGTTGTGTAGTCGACTTAACATCTGCTAACCATGTGTATGTGACAAATAAAATTAGATTTTGACTTGAGCTGCAACAGATTTCCACAACCATTGTCTTGTATTGCTACCAACCTTATTATAATGACAAAAATAAACATTTGTTCATAAAACATATTTTTCTCACAAATTATTAGAATTAGGGGTTTATTAAGGGAGGATTTTGGATTCGGGTTTAGGGTGGATTTTTCCTCTAACAGATAGTAGACTGCTGTAACTTGCTGCACGTTTAGATATCACTCCACTACATATTCCACCATATCCAGCACACCTGGATTAAAGAGTACTGCTTTAGCGGTGTTCACTGCTGCTTCCTTTACTGTATTTGCTGCAAATATTTCCAACAATTGTTTACAGACAGATTATTTCACTTATAACTCACTGTATCACAATTCCAGTGGGTCAGAAATGTACATACACTAAGTTGACTGTGCCTTTAAACAGCTTGGAAAATTCCAGAAAATGACGTCATGGCTTTAGAAGCTTCTGATAGGCTAATTGACATAATTTGAGTCAAATGGAGGTGTACCTGTGGATGTATTTCAAGGCCTATCTTCAAACTCAGTGCCTCTTTGCTTGGCATCATGGGAAAATCAAAAAGAAATCAGTCAAGACCTCAGAAAAAAATTGTAGACCCCCACAAGTCTGGTTCATCCTTGGGAGCAATTTCCAAATGCCTGAAGGTACCACGTTCATCTGTACAAACAATAGTATGCAAGTATAAACACCATGGGACCACGCAGCTGTCATACCGCTCAGAAAGGAGACGCGTTCTGTCTCCTAGAGATGAATGTACTTTGGTGCGAAAAGTGCAAATCAATCCCACAACAACAGCAAAGGACCTTGTGAAGATGCTAGAGGAAACAGGTACAAAACTATCTACATCCACAGTAAAATTAGTCAAATATCGACATACCGCTTGGCAAAGAAGAAGCCACTGCCATAAAAAAGCCAGGCTACGGTTTGCAACTGCACATGGGGACAAAGATCATACTTTTTGGAGAAATGTCCTCTGGTCTGATAAAACAAAAATGGAACTGTTTGGCCATAATGACCATCGTTATGTTTGGAGGAAAAAGGGGGAGGCTTGCAAGCCGAAGAACACAATCCCAACCGTGAAGCAGGGGGGTGGCAGCATCATGTTATGGGGGTTCTTTGCTGCAGGAGGGACTGGTGCACTTCACAAAATAGATGGCATCACGAGAGGGAAATTATGTGGATATATTGAAGCAACATCTCAAGACATCAGTCAGGAAGTTAAAGCTTGGTCGCAAATGGGTTTTCCAAATAGACAATGACCCCAAGCATACTTCCAAAGTTTTGGCAAAATAGCTTAAGGACAACAAAGTCAAGATATTGGAGTGGCCATCACAAAGCCCTGACCTCAAACCTATAGAAAATTTGTGTGCAGAACTGAAAAAGCGTGTGCGAGCAAGGAGGCCTACAAACCTGACTCAGTTACACCAGCTCTCAGGAGGAATGGGCCAAAATTCACCCAACTTATTGTGGGAAGCTTGTGGAAGGCTACCCAAAACATTTGACCCAAGTTAAACAATTTAAACGCAATGCTACCAAATACTAATTGAGTGTATGTAAACTTCTGACCCACTGGGATTGTGATGAAAGAAATAAAAGCTGAAATAAATCATTCTCTCTACTATTATTCTGATATTTCACATTCTTAAAATAAAGTGGTGATCCTAACTAACCTAAGACAGGGAATTTTTACTAGGATTAAATGTCAGGAATTGTGAAAAACTGAGTTTAAACGTATTTGGCTAAGGTGTATGTAAACTTCCGACTTCAACTCTATGATGGCTTGGGGATATCTACAGCCTGCATTCCATATATTGAATTGGTGGTTGTGTACTATGAGGTACCAGGGAGGAGATGGCTCTGGTATGGAGAGCTGATAAGAAGAACCTCGTCTTGGGGTCCAAACCCTGGTTTCTATACAATAGAATCTGCTGTGAAGACTGTTCCCATCTGTGAATTATTCATTTATTTCATACAAATCCTAACCTTTTGAACCATTCCACACATCTGTTGTTTGTCATGTATTCAGGAGGATGTCTTAACTATAAAATGTGGTGTCTCAGTTATGCTCGTTGGGCTCTCAACAATCTCTACGGATTGTGGTTGACCAGCTCCATTATTGCAACAATTAATCAAAATTAAAGTTGGATTGTTTGAAGAATCCGCAGTCTCTCTTTTAACTAGAATTTCCACGACACTGTTTACAAGGTTCCTCAATCTCAACAGTAGAGCCTAAAAGTATTAATCCGTTTACATGGTTCCTCAATCGCAACAGTTGATCCTGATCCTGAACTCAACCAAACCTATAAAGCCCTCCTCCCTACCTCTCATGATTTCAAGATTAGAAAGAGATTTGTTTTTTTGCATATGAATTCCTGAGATAATGTACACTATATATACAAAAGTATGTGGACACCCCTTTAAATTAGTGGATTTGGCTATTTCAGTCTCCGTAGACAAATATTGGCAGTAGAATGGCCTTACTGAAGTGTTCAGTGACTTTCAATGTGGCACCGTCATTGGATTAGTCAGTTAATCAAATGTATGCCCTGCTAGAGATTCCCCAGTCAACTGTAAGTGATGTTATTGTGAAGTGAAAACGTCTAGGAGCAACGAAGTGGTAGGCCACACAAGCTCACAGAACGGGACTGCAGAGTGAAGAAAGCATGTCGCTCATAACAATCTTCTGTCCTCGGTTGCAACACTCACTATCGAGTTCCAGAATGCCACAAGAACTGTTCGTCGGGAGCTTTATGAAATGGGTTTCCATGGCCGAGCAACTGCACACAAGCCTAAGATCACCATATGCCAAACATTGGTTACAACTGCCCCCAGACCTGGCAGCGGCCCACACTGGTGACGGTTGCCGTGCTCACCACTCTCAACTTCTTGCTCTACCTGGCCTACTCCGCACGCCTGGTGTTTGTCAATGTGTGGGAGAGGAGGGAGAGAAACTATTGTGTAAAATGTATTCAGTTGCTCTTTGACAATGTAAAAGTATTGTTACATTACCTTTATCTTCACCAAGCAAATGAAAAGACAGTTCTGTCTCACTGTGGATGAAATATCAAACTGTAGATAATGTATTATTTAGGCTACAGTTGGGCTGATAAAAAATGGTTTAAAAAACTGTTCTTCAATGTGGATATAATGGCTCCCGAGAGGCGTAGTGGTCTAAAACACTGCATTTCAGTGCTAGAGGTGTCACTATAGACCCTGGTTTGATCCCAGGCTGTGTAACACTTAGGGCGGCACACAGTTGGCCCAGCGTTGTCCAGGTTAGGGGAGGCCGGGGTAGGCCGTCATTATTCTTAACCTTTGCATGAAGTAAACATCCCCTTTAAAATGCTGCTTTTAGTTGAACGCCATCCTTTACTTTTCCATGAGTTGAAGTTGATTTTAATGTCTGGTTTGTATGAAGACAATGAAAGGCTTTATTTATTTTTTATTTTACCTTTATTTAACCAGGTAGGCAAGTTGAGAACAAGTTCTCATTTACAATTGCGACCTGGCCAAGATAAAGCAAAGCAGTTCGACAGATACAACGACACAGAGTTACACATGGAGTAAAACAAACATACAGTCAATAATACAGTATAAACAAGTCTATATACAATGTGAGCAAATGAGGTGAGAAGGGAGGTAAAGGCAAAAAAGGCCATGGTGGCAAAGTAAATACAATATAGCAAGTAAAACACTGGAATGGTAGTTTTGCAATGGAAGAATGTGCAAAATAGAAATAAAAATAATGGGGTGCAAAGGAGCAAAATAAATAAATAAAAATTAAATACAGTTGGGAAAGAGGTAGTTGTTTGGGCTAAATTATAGGTGGGCTATGTACAGGTGCAGTAATCTGTGAGCTGCCAGTTGGTGCTTAAAGCTAGTGAGGGAGATAAGTGTTTCCAGTTTCAGAGATTTTTGTAGTTCGTTCCAGTCATTGGCAGCAGAGAACTGGAAGGAGAGGCGGCCAAAGAAAGAATTGGTTTCTAAGTCAGAGCCGTCCAGAGTAGTGATGTCGGACAGGCGGGTAGGTGCAGGTAGCGATCGGTTGAAGAGCATGCATTTAGTTTTACTTGTATTTAAGAGCAATTGGAGGCCACGGAAGGAGAGTTGTATGGCATTGAAGCTTGCCTGGAGGGTTGTTAACACAGTGTCCAAAGAAGGGCCAGAAGTATACAGAATGGTGTCGTCTGCGTAGAGGTGGATCAGAGAATCACCAGCAGCAAGAGCGACATCATTGATGTATACAGAGAAGAGAGTCGGCCCGAGAATTGAACCCTGTGGCACCCCCATAGAGACTGCCAGAGGTCCGGACAACAGGCCCTCCGATTTGAAACACTGAACTCTATCAGAGAAGTAGTTGGTGAACCAGGCGAGGCAATTATTTGAGAAACCAAGGCGGTTGAGTCTGCCAATAAGAATGTGGTGATTGACAGAGTCGAAAGCCTTGGCCAGGTCAATGAATACCGCTGCACAGTAATATCTCTTATCGATGGAGGTTATGATATCGTTAAGGACCTTGAGCGTGGCTGAGGTGCACCCATGACCAGCTCGGAAACCAGATTGCATAGCGGAGAAGGTACGATGTGATTCAAAATGGTCAGTAATCTGTTTGTTAACTTGGCTTTCAAAGACCTTAGAGATGCAGGGTAGTATAGATATAGGTCTGTAACAGTTTGGGTCTAGAGTGTCTCCCCCTTTGAAGAGGCTAGTTTATGTTGGAGAGATTCCAGTAATAGAGGCAGAGAAAAATACTTTAGAGAAAAAGCAGGTCCACACCACATTGGGTGAGGTGGGTTGCAGGAGAGTATTTTGAAGTAAGGGTTTAGAAAAATATAAAAAGATATGCGAAGAAAAATATATATACATGGGACACGACAAGACGAAGGACAAATACGTCTGACTGCTACGCCATCTTGGTTTGATCATTGATTTATAGTGATATCTACTGTCATCACTGCCAATGTTCCCTCTAATGTTTCGGCACTGAGAAAATTTCAGGTCTGCTGAGCGCAAACCTGAACCTTGCGAGATTTCTGTGCAACTTCCAGTGCATGTTTGTGAACACTGAGTCTGTACCCGCTTTAATATACTGTTTTAACAGTGGTCAAGTGCGCTACTGTGGGTATTTGATCATAATGTAGGCCTACCAGAGTGGCCTACCATAAAAACAATGGATAAAATGTATCATATAACATTTGAACATGGAAATAGCGGTTCCATCATTCAGCCTACAGTAGCAGCCAATGTGTGTTATTCAATGTAGGCCTTAATTCCACGAGACTTTAGAAAAAACATGCAAGGCTTGACATTAACCTCTTTATCCACTTGTCCTTCAGACAAGGAGGTGACTGAAAACATTGTGTTGTTTGATGCAAGAAACCCCTTTACCAAATACAATGAATTATTATGTCCATTATAGTATTACAGAGAATCAGACAAATTATGCTACCCTCTGCCTATTGGCTACTTAGCTTATTCAAGCAGGTCTCAAAATACAACGCTGCCCCTTTAAGACACAAAAAACACTCTTTACCTGACTCCCTTTTCAAAGATCGCTAGAAATGTGCACGTTTTGGGCTCTTGTAGGAAGCAATCACTCCCATATTGCTGACTACAAATTAGCAATAACTGTGCTAATAACTCACTAACTAGCAAAGAATATGAACAAATGTGCACATGTGGCTACATGCAGCTCTTGCTTTGGTCTCAAACCAAGTTATAATAATCTCGACCACTCATTCAGTAAAACCGTCCAGTTCAAAGTGAATGGCACAAATCCATATTTGGCAATGGTCTATTTGCATATAGGCCTAGTGCAGCTCTGATTGGTTATGGCGCACTGGTCTGTGCAGAGTACGGGCCTGAGCCAAGCCTGCCAATGCAATAGAATCCAACAATCCAATTTCTTGTCTAGTTAGTTTTGCATACTAAGTCTTGCATAGTTTTTGTTTTGTTTCGGTATGTTGCATTGAAAGTGACTAATATTGTGTTGATTCGATTACAATTCCCACAGTAAAGGGAAACGTTGGTAGTGTCAACTAACAGGGAAAACTCCAGAACTTCGTGCTTCTCTGCTTGGCTTTATATTTCTTCTGCACAGCAGTCCCTGGGAAACTGCACACCCGAGCACGTGCACAGCTTAAAGGGAACATTGGAAGGGACTACCTCAACTTGTCCAACAAGAAACCCTTGTTTTTGTTTTCCGTTGCAAAATGTTTTGCTGCGGTCAGGTACATGCCATGCACCTACTACAGTGTAAAACGCTTTGCTGTGGTGTGCACTAATGAATACAACCCAGCTCCTTATGAGTGTTAGGTCTAGTAATTGATCACCTCATCTCCTTTTCCTGATCACGTTCTACTCCTCCAGTACACTCGTGCTCACACTAAAAAAGATATGACAGTCAGAGAAAGCTATTCCAGCTGTAACTTGTACTAGGCTAGTCAGTATACACACAGTAATGAGGAGATAGAAAGCCCTGGGGTAAATCTCAATTGTATTTCCTTGATTCCTCCATTTTGAGAAGGAGGCAAGAAGAGAGGATGCGAGGAGTCAAGGAATTACAATTGAGATGCACTCCTTGCATTCAGTCTGACGTCGTCGCCCTCTGGTGGCGTTGGTGTCAGTCTCACAGCTCACCACTAGTCTCTCAGCGTCATCCTTTTTCATTGGGCCAAAGCTAAGATTCTCCTAAATCAGACTAGCCTTCCTAGACATTGCCGGTGTCTGAAAAGACAACCTACTCACTATATAGGGTACTACTCTTGACCCGGAGCCATATGGGGCCTGGTAAAAAGTAGTGCACTGTATATGGGAATAGGGTGCCATTTGGGACGCAGAGTTTGATTCACATTTAATATACTCATCAAATGTTTTCGTTGAATTAACTGAATGCAACGTACACTGATAGCATCAGTCTGATACTTCACAATCATCCTCATCATATGCTTCTCAACAACACATTCCTCTTCAGTGTGTTTAGCTCTAAGCCTGGCTTCCCTAATGCCTTGTTACTGTAAGTCCCTCATTACTGGGTCTATTAGCCAGAGAAGAGCTCTTTAAGAGCCTCCCTTCTTCTCTGGGGCGAGGGTGAAATACACAGGAAACTGAACTAATGTCTACATCTCAGATCTAGAGGGACCTAGACCAGTGGAGGCTGCTGAGGGAAGGATGGCTCATAATAATGTCTGGAACGGAGCAAATGGAATGACATCAAACAAATAGAAACCATGTGTTTGATACCATTCCACAGATTCCGCTCCAGCCATTACCAAGAGCCTGTCCTCCCCAATTAAGATGCCACCAATCTCATGTGGCCCAGACACAAATATAGCTTACTGTCCTGTAGAACGGGTCCACATAGAAATGACACGTTTGTGATATAAAACTGGGTAAGACAAATGGACCACCTTGACTGGTTTCTCAGACTCAGATAGACCAAGGATACTCCTAGACTAGTCCAGGATTTAACTAAATCTGTGTCTGGGAAACTGTCCCATAGTGTCAATACCGTATTCCATCCCCCTGTTCAATGGGGGCCTAGTTACTCATATCTAGAGGTTGAGGGAGCGAAACAACCAAACTGGGATGAGATAGAAGTGGTGGTTAGGAGGATGTGCTGGATGCAGTGGTAGGTGTGGTACATGCCCAAATCATCTCTCTCTCGTCTAGATGTCACTGGGATATAAATAGCAATAAAACAATAATAAATGTTATTCTTACCTACTTGTTTAATCTCGCATTGTCCTCTTTCTTCCCGTTACCTTTTCGGAGCCAGGGCACGCACTTTTACGCAGCGCAACCACTTCATCTAGCTAGCGAAAAGGATTTTCTCACAAATCCCCATGCGACATTTGGTAGTAAGTCATGAATTCAAGCCTTCATCCTCATGCCCCCATCGGCGATGTTCTGGAATGTCCCCTTGTATTTAAAGAGTAGGTTATGGTCGCGCTCCTGTGCTAAGACGTTGCATGCATCAACCAATGGTTGCGTGCACGTCATAGACTTACGGATTGCTATAATGAACATTCAGACTTTTTCCAAATTTGGTTAAGTTACAGCCTTATTCTAAAATTGATTAAATTGTTATTTTTCATCAATCTACACACAACACCCCATAATGACAAAGCAAAAACAGTTGTTATTTATATTTTTAAAAATGTATTACTAATACAAAACAGAAATATCACATTTACATAAGTATTCAGACCCTTTATTCAGTACTTTGTTGAAGCACCTTTGGCAGTGATTACAGTCTCGAGTCTTCTTGGGTATGATGATACAAGCTTGGCACACATGTTTTTGGGGAGTTTCTCACATCCTTCTCTGCAGATCTTCTCTAACTCCGTCACCTTGGATTGGGTGCATCGCTGCACAGCTATTTTCAGGTCTCTTCAGAGATGTTCGATCGGGTTCAAGTCTGGGCTCTGGCTGTGTGCTTAGGGTCATTGTCCTGTTGGAAGGTGACCTTCGCCCTAGTCTGAGGTCCTCAGCGATCTGGAGCAGGTTTTCATTAAGGATCTCTCTGTACTTTGCTCTGATCATCTTTCACTTGATCCTGACTAGTCTCCCAGTCCCTGCCGCTGAAAAACATCCTCACAGCATGATGCTGCCACCACTACGCTTCACCGTAGGGATGGTGCCAGGTTTCCTCTAGACGTGACGCCTGGCATTCAGGCCAACAAGTTCAATCTTGGTTTCATCAGACCAGAGAATCTTATTTCTCATGGCCTGAGAGTCCTTCAGGTGCCTTTTGGCAAACTCCAAGTGGGCTGTCATGTACCGAGGAGTGGCTTCTGTCTGGCCACTCTACCAAAAAGGCCTGATTAGTGAAGTACTGCAGAGATGGTTGTCCTTCTGGAAGGTTCTCCCATCTCCACAGAGTAACTCTGGAGCTCTGTCAGAGTGACCATCAGGTTCTTGGTCACCTCCCTGACCAAGGCCCTTCTCCCATGATTGCTCAGTTTAAATACAAATACAAATAGAACCAACAATGATTCCTTGTTCTACATGTCGGTGAGGCATGTTAACACATACTGCATATCTAAACGTTCCAAAACGTTGTGTCCTGGTTCAGCCATCAGTTGCAGACATAGGTCGCATTCCTGTGCCTAGGGGTCGCTGACGTAGGTCAGATCTTACACCGCCTGGGGTCCAGCAAATTATACAAAAACGTTTTAGCTGTTAATAGGCTGTATTGATACAATACCGGTAATTCTGGTGACCGGTCATTCTGTATGGAGTGTTGCAATACTAGAGTATGACCAGTTGGTGACGTCTTGTGTTTGTCTTGCTCTTCGGACATGGTTTGATATCCATACACAACTACCAAATACTGTCTGGGAGAGGACTAGCTAGCAAATAACAACATAATATGGAACATCGGTTTGAAGGCTGCAATTAAATACATGAACATATTAATGCAATCAGAAATGTGGATTAATCAGGGAATGCGAGGAAATATAAGACAATGGGATCTCACCTAATGGAATGATCCAGTTTGAAGCGAGTTGTTTGGAAAGCCACGACGAATCGAATGGACTGTCTTTCCATAAAGAAATGAATGCAGGTTTAATGAACACATTGTTACGAATAGGGCACTGGACATACTATTACATTCAAGAAGGATAACTGGCCTCAGTCGCAGCGTTTCAGATTCTACCTTGCGAATGTATTTGAGTGGCAGGCTAATTCTTTAGCTTCAGCTAGACCCCTGTCGCGTCGGCGTCATAGACGACGGAACGCGCTTGTGCCCAGTCACAGAGCGTAGGTGATGTCGCGGATGGCATTCGGCCTCTATCAGAATTAACTAGGTAACCAGACATTATTTGCTTATCAAAAAACAAGTATTCTCTACACAAGTGAGTGCTGCAGTAATAACCGTCATTTTGTTGGCAACAGCAAGTGTTTCATTTACATCAAAACAATATTTGTCTATAGAGCTTGACATGATGGTAAGCCAGCCTTATGGTTATGGCTAACTTGATGTAAGGCGCTAACTAACGTTAGTTAGCTAGTCAGCTAGCAAACATCACTGCATTTTATCCTGGATGTCAATAACATCAGCTAGCTAGTCGCTTGTCTGCTTGGGATAGTTCATCAGAAACATTTCCTTGCATCGTTCACTGACATGCCAACAGCTAGCCCTGGCAAAGTAGCTAACTAACTTTGCATTGCTAACTAGCAATACACAGGCTCCAGCTTCTAGCCACAATGGCAAGCTAGTGGTGTCGTGTTGCAGTGCAACGTCCAGTCAGGTCAGATGCCATTCTGTTTACAGCGGATAGTCTTCTCTCAAACAAGCTAGATAACAAACTGGACACTTCGCTAGGTAATCTGCACCATGTATTGAACGAGACTGGTTGAATTGTGCAATATCAATGTTGCACTTAGCCAGCTTCTTGGAACAGTTCACTGGACCACATTGAGCGTTAGCCAAGTTCTTAAAACAGACAAACATGTACTATTGGTCTTCTGGAAGAGCCACACCAGTAAACTAGCATTAAGGACTCTGTAACTAAATTTAGCTCGCAGGGGATGGAAACAAATTTACTGAGGATAATGCGAGTAGAGTTGTCTAACGTTAGCTGACGTTAATTGGCTTGACAGTGTCAACATAATAAACTACAAGAATATAATTTCAAACGTTATTTAGATTTGAATGATATTAATGTTGGGATACTAGTTTGAATTGCATTCGTGTCATTCGTTTTGGATGCTTACTAGCTGATGTATCTCAGAAAGTAGAATAGGAGCTGTTTACATATATATCAGACAGCGAACAGTTATCACGTCAAATCCAAGTTTATTTGTCACGTGCGCTGACTACAACAGGTGTAGGTAGACCTTACAGGGAAATTCTTACTTACAGGCTCTAACCAAGAGTGCAATTTTTAAGTAAAAGAAAATATTAGGTGAACAACAGATAAGTAAAGAGAAAAAAACAACAGTAAAAAAATAGACGGGGAAACACAACAACAAGCCTTTTACCTTTTTTAAAAATTGTTTTGTTAAAAATGGTTTTGTTCATGTTGCTAGTGTTGATTGCTATGTAATAACACTTTGTCTTAAGACTGAATGAACAAAGTAGACATTGCACAGTCAGTGGTGTCTGAATTTCATGCATCTTGCTTGAAGGTGGCACCCACCTTAAAGGTGTCCCCCACCCACCAGCTATTTCTAATATTTTCCTGTGGCACTAGATAGTTCTAACACTGTATCAATTTGTCGGGTTCCCTATTACAACTGTCTACTGTAAGGTACTTGGAGATTGCCTGTGAAAACATGAGGAAGGTGCTCAGAGCAGTCTCTGAACGGAATAAGCTCCCCACTAGCTGACGTGAGGAGTTGAAACGTAGCAGGCGGCAGCACTGTGGAACTCTGCGGAAGAAATTTGAAGAACAAAGGAGATGGTCACCCTGCTGTGACATAATTGGACCGCCGGAGAGGACACGGACGCGCTCGAGGCGTCTGCAGCCATGAGTCTCCGCACCCCCACCTCAACACTGGACAGGTAGGACAGACTGCTGGTGATGGTGGTGCTAATGACAGATGGGACCAATGTATTTCCTTGATTCCTCATGTCCTCTCCTTGTATCCTTCCCAAAATGCCTTGGAGGAGTATATCAGAGGGGAGGGAAATGCAATGTGCTTTGAGAAGGGGAGAGGCAGTGACTACAGATAGGCAGCCAGTGACTATTATCAAGGTTCTCCCTAAAGTGTGTAAGAGTGACACTGCCCTACCTTGTGGACTACCTGTGCCACTTTGTAATGAAAATAAATAAGTACCACCTTGTTAAAAAATCCTGGGGAGAACCCTGATATTTGAACATAACATATTATAAAGTGGTTTGAACACTGAATGCTGATTTGGGTATGATAAATAACTTTTTATTATTCAAATTACATTGGTAACCAGTTTACAATAGCAAAGAGCCACTTCAGGGGTATACGATATATGACCAATATACCACAGCTAAGGACTGTATCCAGGCACTCTGCGTTGTCTTGCTTAAGAACAGCACTTAGCCATTGGCAATATACCACACACAGCCCCTCGTGGCTTATTGCTTAATTAGCCTATTGCTTCTACCATTACAACTTGAAGGCCTAGTTGTAAGCTTCTGCATCTCTGTTGGATGTTGTGATAAATTGGGATCCCCTCAGCTTAGCCTTCTGTACAGGGCTATTCTCAGCTGGGAGGCAGCTTTATCACCTTTGATGTGATGTCCTTTATGGCTCACTGCCCATTATTCTGTGTGTCTGTCTGTCTGTCTGTCTGTCTGGGAATCGTTGTCCCAAAGTCGGGAAGTCAGGCGACAAGTTTAGGTCCAAAATAAGCCTATAGAAAAGCATCTTATTTTGGACATATTTTAGCGAGAGTGAAACCTCTAGCTTAGCCTCTTCCTCTATGGTTTACACACACACCAAGCCCCTCCCCCCGCTTCACGGCAACAATTTATTTATACATTTATTTAACTAGGCAAGTCAGTTAAGAACAAATTCTTCAATGTTGAGAGATCACATCTTCCGCTATTTGCATTTGAGGTTTGGTCCAACAGAGTAGGTCATATGGACCCCAAAACACATTGAGACATTATTTTTGCTGTAATAGAGGATAGATGAACTCTTCCATTTTAAGTCTCAACTCCTCAAATTGCCCACAGAACAGACACTAATAAAACGAGAGTATCAATTAACATTGATTCTGGATAACGAATAATCTGCATTGGGTTACCACGTACCGCTAGCAGCATTTTAGCCAAAGACTGTTATACTAGCTGTCTAGTCTGTGTTTTATAAATGTGCAATAAGCATAAAGAACAATTATATAAGGAATTGGCAACTCGTTCTCATTCTGAGGAATAAGGTAGGCCACTTGAACAAGGTGGACAGGCTAACATGCTTTTCAAACAGTTGGAGAGGTTAAACTATTTTGATAAAGTCATTAAGTTATTAGTGGGTCTTATTTTTGTGGAAAGCTCATATTTAGCCTGGGTATAACTTCACAAACCCTGAATTCATTAGATTATTGCTGACTGTATGAAATGCAGTGTATTTGACCTTTCATTGTACAACAACGCTTATTTAGAGAGAACATTAAAAAACATATATTTATATATAGTGATTTGCCCATAAGTTTGAAATAATGGAGATCTGATTGCTAGGCCACATCTCCCAGCCGTATCTCCTGTCTGTCAGTGTTTCTCCACTTTAAGTCTTCTACTTTATCCTAAACTCATTTTCTTTCCTTTTCTCTCTTGGTCCCTTTCTGTATTCTCTGTTGTTCCCTCTCTTTCTGACGCTTCGCTTTCAGCCCTTTTGCTGCTTGGTGAGTTTTTTGCTCAGTTTGTTGAGCTTCGTAGAAACTAAGCACAGATTACAGTACTGCACTTTACTTCCAGCAGTCACTCCTCACATGATCTCTCCTCCAAGCCCTGGCACTCTGTCCATCTATCTACCCCCTGGTGTCCTCTCCTTCCAACCACTGTATAGCCCTGGCACTCTGTCCATCTATCTACCCCCTGGTGTCCTCTCCTTCCAACCACTGTATAGTCCTGGCACTCTGTCCATCTATCTACCCCTGGTGTCCTCTCCTTCCACCCACTGTATAGCCCTGGCACTCTGTCCATCTATCTACCCCCTGGTGTCCTCTCCTTCCACCCACCTATAGCCCTGGCACTCTGTCCATCTATCTACCCCCTGGTGACCTCTCCTTCCACCCACTGTATAGCCCTGGCACTCTGTCCATCTATCTACCCCCTGGTGTCCTCTCCTTCCACCCACCTATAGCCCTGGCACTCTGTCCATCTATCTACCCCTGGTGTCCTCTCCTTCCAACCACTGTATAGCCCTGGCACTCTGTCCATCTATCTACCCCTGGTGTCCTCTCCTTCCAACCACTGTATAGTCCTGGCACTCTGTCCATCTATCTACCCCCTGGTGTCCTCTCCTTCCACCCACTGTATAGCCCTGGCACTCTGTCCATCTATCTACCCCCTGGTGTCCTCTCCTTCCACCCACTGTATAGTCCTGGCACTCTGTCCATCTATCTACCCCCTGGTGACCTCTCCTTCCACCCACTGTATAGCCCTGGCACTCTGTCCATCTATCTACCCCTGGTGTCCTCTCCTTCCACCCACCTATAGTCCTGGCACTCTGTCCATCTATCTACCCCCTGGTGTCCTCTCCTTCCACCCACCTATAGTCCTGGCACTCTGTCCATCTATCTACCCCCTGGTGTCCTCTCCTTCCACCCACTGTATAGCCCTGGCACTCTGTCCATCTATCTACCCCCAGGTGACCTCTCCTTCCACCCACTGTATAGCCCTGGCACTCTGTCCATCTATCTACCCCTGGTGTCCTCTCCTTCCACCCACCTATAGTCCTGGCACTCTGTCCATCTATCTACCCCCTGGTGACCTCTCCTTCCACCCACTGTATAGCCCTGGCACTCTGTCCATCTATCTACCCCCTGGTGTCCTCTCCTTCCACCCACTGTATAGCCCTGGCACTCTGTCCATCTATCTACCCCCTGGTGACCTCTCCTTCCACCCACTGTATAGCCCTGGCACTCTGTCCATCTATCTACCCCTGGTGTCCTCTCCTTCCAACCACTGTATAGCCCTGGCACTCTGTCCATCTATGTACCCCCTGGTGTCCTCTCCTTCCAACCACTGTATAGCCCTGGCACTCTGTCCATCTATCTACCCCCTGGTGACCTCTCCTTCCACCCACTGTATAGCCCTGGCACTCTGTCCATCTATCTACCCCCTGGTGTCCTCCCCTTCCACCCACCTATAGTCCTGGCACTCTGTCCATCTATCTACCCCCTGGTGTCCTCTCCTTCCACCCACCTATAGTCCTGGCACTCTGTCCATCTATCTACCCCCTGGTGTCCTCTCCTTCCACCCACCTATAGTCCTGGCACTCTGTCCATCTATCTACCCCCTGGTGTCCTCTCCTTCTCCTTTCACCCACCTATAGCTCTGGCTCAATAAACGTTTCCTCAATTGCTCACATCCTGTCTCCTCGCCTCCTTCTCAAAATGTATTGGAGAAGAAGGTCTGAGTGGAGGGGGATCTTGGACCTTCTCCAATATGGTTGAGAAGGAGGCAAGGAGATAGGATCCAGGGAAAGGCAACTTGAGATGCAGACTCTGTGTCCCTGCCCTATACCACTCCTCTTTACTCTCTCCTCCTACTACCTCACTCCATCTTATCTTGTCTATCCCTCCTTTTTCTCTCTTTCTATCCTCACACCCTCCTTCTCCTACCTCCTGCAGACATCCCTCTCCTTCTTTACTCACGCCCTCTGTCCTCCTGCCAGACATCCCTCTCCTTCTTTACTCACGCCCTCCGTCCTCCTGCCAGACATCCCTCTCCTTCGTTCCTCACGCCCTCCGTCCTCCTGCCAGACATCCCTCTCCTTCGTTCCTCACGCCCTCTGTCCTCCTGCCAGATATCCCTCTCCTTCTTTATGCTCCTAGACGCTTGATCTTGGGTCCGTTCAGCATTTCCCCACCAATGGTTAAGGTTAATACTGGGAGAGGGAAAGCTGATCCTAGATGAGTACATAGGGGAAACGTAACCCCAGAACATGTGAGACACACATAGGCTACACTGTTGAAGGAGGTCATGACATCCCTCTCATTCTTTCCTCACGCCCTCCTTCCTGCCAGACATCCCTCTCCTTCGTTCCTCAAGCCCTCCTTCCTGCCAGACATCCCTCTCCTTCTTTCCTCAAGCCCTCCTTCCTGCCAGACATCCCTCTCCTTCGTTCCTCACGCCCACCGTCCTCCTGCCAGACATCCCTTTACTTCTTTCCTCACGCCCTCCTTCCTGCCAGACATCCCTTTACTTCTTTCCTCACGCCCTCCTTCCTGCCAGACATCCCTTTACTTCTTTCCTCACGCCCTCCTTCCTGCCAGACATCCCTTTACTTCTTTCCTCACGCCCTCCTTCCTGCCAGACATCCCTTTACTTCTTTCCTCACGCCCTCCTTCCTGCCAGACATCCCTTTACTTCTTTCCTCACGCCCTCCTTCCTGCCAGACATCCCTTTCCTTCTTTCCTCACGCCCTCCTTCCTGCCAGACATCCCTTTACTTCTTTCCTCACGCCCTCCTTCCTGCCAGACATCCCTTTACTTCTTTCCTCACGCCCTCCTTCCTGCCAGACATCCCTTTACTTCTTTCCTCACGCCCTCCTTCCTGCCAGACATCCCTTTACTTCTTTCCTCACGCCCTCCTTCCTGCCAGACATCCCTCTCCTTTTTTCCTCACGTCCTCCTTCCTGCCAGACATCCCTCTCCTTCTTTCCTCAAGCCCTCCTTCCTGCCAGACATCCCTCTCCTTCGTTCCTCACGCCCACCGTCCTCCTGCCAGACATCCCTCTCCTTCGTTCCTCACGCCCTCCGTCCTCCTGCCAGACATCCCTCTCCTTCGTTCCTCACGCCCTCCGTCCTCCTGCCAGACATCCCTCTCCTTCTTTCCTCACGCCCTCCATCCTTCCTGCCAGACATCCCTCTCCTTCTTTCCTCAAGCCCTACTTCCTGCCAGACAAACCTCTCCTTCATTCCTCACGCCCTCCTTCCTGCCAGACATCCCTTTCCTTCTTTCCTCACGCCCTCCTTCCTGCCAGACATCCCTTTCCTTCTTTCCTCACGCCCTCCTTCCTGCCAGACATCCCTTTACTTCTTTCCTCACGCCCTCCTTCCTGCCAGACATCCCTTTACTTCTTTCCTCACGCCCTCCTTCCTGCCAGACATCCCTTTCCTTCTTTCCTCACGCCCTCCTTCCTGCCAGACATCCCTTTACTTCTTTCCTCACGCCCTCCTTCCTGCCAGACATCCCTTTACTTCTTTCCTCACGCCCTCCTTCCTGCCAGACATCCCTTTACTTCTTTCCTCACGCCCTCCTTCCTGCCAGACATCCCTTTACTTCTTTCCTCACGCCCTCCTTCCTGCCAGACATCCCTCTCCTTTTTTCCTCACGTCCTCCTTCCTGCCAGACATCCCTCTCCTTCTTTCCTCACGCCCTCCGTCCTCCTGCCAGACATCCCTCTCCTTCTTTCCTCACGACCTCCCTCAACAGTGTAGCCTATGTGTGTCTCACATGTTCTGGGGTTACGTTTCCCCTATGTACTCATCTAGGATCAGCTTTCCCTCTCCCAGTATTAACCTTAACCATTGGTGGGGGAAATGCTGAACGGACCCAAGATCAAGCGTCTAGGGGCGACTTCACCCTACTCTGTCTCATGTTCCTCATGTCCTGCTTTTCCCTCCAGGCTAAGCAGCCTGACGATAGGAGACTCGGAGCGCAAC
Source organism: Oncorhynchus tshawytscha (assembly GCF_018296145.1). Taxonomy (NCBI): domain Eukaryota; kingdom Metazoa; phylum Chordata; class Actinopteri; order Salmoniformes; family Salmonidae; genus Oncorhynchus; species Oncorhynchus tshawytscha. The sequence goes on along the minus strand of NC_056438.1, from coordinate 17,027,024 downwards.
ACCTCCAGCGGCCAGCAGAGGGAGCCTCCAGCTGACATCCCCCCTGAGAACACAGGTACATGGGGTTTGTAGTAGCCTCACAAGCCACCTGATCTCACAAGCTTACATGAATGTTTCATGCATCCGTCTGGTAATTATGAGGCTAGGTTTGTAGCTGTGGCATACCCAAACCTATATGTACAAACTACCTCGACTAACCTCTACCCTGCACTTTGACTCGATACCGGTACCTCCTGTTTATAGACTTTTTATGTACTTATTACTTTATATTTTTTACTTTAGTTTATTTAGTAAATATTTTCTTAACTCTATTTCTTGAACTGCTTTGTTGGTTAAGGGCTTGTAAGTAAGCATTTCACGGTAACACCTGTTGTATTCGGCGCATGTGACAAATACAATTTGATTTGAAAATGTGATTTCATATAGCAGTTTAGTACTGGTTCATGTTATGCCCAACTGACTTGAATGGTCTTCTCTTAATCTCTCTCTCTCTCTCTATCTCTCATCTCTCTACTTCTCTATTTCTTTCCCTCTTTATCGCTCTCTTCAACTCCCTTTTCTTTGTCTCTCTCCATCTCCCTCTCGCATCTCTCACCTCCTCCCCTTTCCCTCTCTCTCCCCCTCCCTCTCTCAGGTCCAGGTCTGGTTCAGAGATGTGTGGTGGTACAGAAAGACCAGCTGGGATTTGGCTTCACCGTGTGTGGCGAGAGGATCAAGCTGGTGCAGAATGTCCGACCAGGTCAGACACACATCCACACAGTAACTGACTTCATTTCTACAGGTCTTATATGATGGTTCTGGAATGTTTCTCACCTGTCTCTTCATGCAGGTGGTGCAGCAGTCAAGGCAGGGGTCCATGAGGGAGACAGAATCATAAAGGTTACGCCTCATTTCAAACGTAAACTAAAAACCATCTCTGTCTCGGTCATCAGAGACTCAATACAATCAGCAGACTTAGTCTGCCTTCTCTCTTTCTTTCTCAGGTGAATGGCTCGCTGGTGTCGTCCATGTCTCACCAGGAGGTGGTGAAGCTCATCAAGTGTGAGTGTCACTGGTTTCTGTAACGATGATTGTTAAGGTTATGATGACTTTAGGTCTATGCTGTCAGTAAAAATGTCGTTGCCAAAAGCTGTTTATTAAATTATCTTTCTTTCTCTTTTTTCCTTTCTTTCTTTCTTTTTCTTTCTCTCTTTCTCTCTTTCTTTCGTTCTTTCGCTTTCTTTCTTTCTCCTTTCCTTCTTTCTTTCTCTCTTTTTATTTTTCTTTCTTTCCAGCTGGGCCGTATGTTGCCCTGACACTTCAAGGACCGCCCCCTTCAGCAGCCGCCCTCGTCCTACAACCCCTCCCCGCTGACCTCTTACCCAATCAGAGGACGTCACTGGGAGGTGAAGCCCCGCCACCACCACCTCCACCCCTGCCCCCCGGACTTACCAGCACCCCCTCTCAAAGAATCAACAAACCACTACAGGTGAGCACCACACCTGGGTCTGTATTCATAAAGCGTCTCAGACAACGAGTACTGATCTAGGATCAGTTATACATTTTGGATCATAAGGAATAAGATTATATGGACTCATATTCTCAGACACTTTATAAATACTGTTCCTGGACCATTGCCTTACAAATACTGACTGGTATACCAGCTTGACCATAATACTGACCAGATGTTCAAACCAATGTGGTATAACATGGGTCAACAAGGAGGAGCCTAATGTTTCTTTTCCCTCTCCTCTTCTGTCATTGTGTTAGAACCTAGATGTACAGAAACACGCCACTCAGATCCTCAGGAACATGTTGGAACAGGGAGAGGCTGAGCTCCAGGTAACAGTCAGGGGTGCGCTCGGGCGGAGTCTGGTTTTTCCCGCCCTTGGAAAATTATTTTGGGGCAGAGCCTTGGTGATCGTGACAATATAAACAAGGAAGTGAAAATAAAAAAATCAAATTTAAGTCACAGGGTTTCAAGTCTCTGTTAAACGATTCCCAGAATCAGTAGAGAATTGTTAGGAAATCTGTAATTCTCCATCCAAGATTTTTGGAAAACCTGGGAATATGGAGAAATGTTGCAAACCCATACAATCAAACACACTTAGAATGGACACTGATCTGGAATATAGACATACCTGTTCTATATGTTGCATTTCTAGCTGTAACGATTTAATCGGCTGATTTAAAAAAATATATATATAAAATTAAAAAAAGACAATTACAACAATAAAATCAATTTAACCTCAAATAAATAATGAAACATGTTAAACTTGGTTTAAATAATGCAAAAACAAAGTGTTGGAGAAGAAAGTAAAAGTGCAATATATGCCATGTAAGAAAGCTAACATTTAAGTTCCTTGCTCAGAACACGAGAACATATGATAGCTGGGTGTTCCTTTTAGCATGAGTCTTCAATATTCCCAGGTAAGAAGTTTTAGGTTGTAGTTATTATAGGAATTATAGGACTATTTCTCACTATACCATTTGTATTTCATATACCTTTGACTATTAGATGTTCTTATAGGCACTTTAGTATTGCCAGTGTAACAGTATAGCTTCTGTATCTCTCGTCACTCCTCCCTGGGCTTGAACCAGGAACACAACGACAACAGCCACCCTCGAAGCAGTGTTACCCCTGCAGAGCAAGGGGAACAACCACCCCAAGTCTCAGAGCGAGTGACGGTTGAAACGCTATTAACGCGCACCCCGGGAACTAGCTAGCCATTTCACATCGGTTACACCAGCCACATCTCGGGAGTTGATAGACTTGAAGTCATAAACAGCAGAGCTGCTGGCAAAACGCACAAAAGTGCTGTTTGAATGAATGCTTACGAGCCTGCTGCTGCCTACCACCGCTCAGTCAGACTGCTCTATCAAATCATAGACTTAATTATAACATAATAACACACAGAAATGCGAGCCTTAGGTCATTAATATGGTCGAATCCGGAAACTATCATCTCGAAAACAAGACGTTTATTCTTTCAGTGAAATACGGAACCGTTCCGTATTTTATCTAACGGGTGGCATCCCTAAGTCTAAATTTTACTGTTACATTGCACAACCTTCAATGTATGTCATAATTACGTAAAATTCGGACAAATTAGTTCGCAACGAGCCAGGCGGCCCAAACTGTTGCATGTACCCTGACTCTGCGTGCAATGAACGTAAGAGAAGTGACACAATTTCACCTGGTTAATATTGCCTGCTAACCTGGATTTCTTTTAGCTAAATATGCAGGTTTAAAAATATATACTTCTGTGTACTGATTTTAAGGATGTCATTGATGTTTATGGTTAGGTACATGTTGGAGCAACGACAGTCCTTTTTTGCGAATCCGCACTGCATCGATTATATGCAACGCAGGACACACTAGATAAACTAGTAATATCATCAACCATGTGTAGTTATAACTAGTGATTTTGATTGATTAAGTTTAATGCTAGCTAGCAACTTACCTTGGCTTCTTACTGCATTCGCGTAACAGGTGGGCTTCTCATTTATTTATTTATTTCACCTTTAGTTAACCAGGTAGGCAAGTTGAGAACAAGTTCTCATTTACAATTGTGACCTGGCCAAGATAAAGCAAAGCAATTCGACACATACAACGACACAGAGTTACACATGGAGTAAAACAAACATACAGTCAATAATACAGTATAAACAAGTCTATATACGATGTGAGCAAATGAGGTGAGAAGGGAGGTAAAGGCAAAAAAAGGCCATGGTGGCAAAGTAAATACAATATAGCAAGTAAAACACTGGAATGGTAGATTTGCAGTGGAAGAATGTGCAAAGTAGAAATAAAAATAATGGGGTGCAAAAGAGCAAAATAAATAAAATAAATACAGTAGGGAAAGAGGTAGTTGTTTGGGCTAAATTATAGGTGGGCTATGTACAGGTGCAGTAATCTGTGAGCTGCTCATCTGCTGACAGTTGCTGCTTAAAGCTAGTGAGGGAGATAAGTGTTTCCAATTTCAGAGATTTTTGTAGTTTGTTCCAGTCATTGGCAGCAGAGAACAGGAAGGAGAGGCGGCGTGAGGCAGGTGGTTAGAGCGTTGGACTAGTTAACCGTAAGGTTGCAAGATTGAATCCCTGAGCTGACAAGGTAAAAATCTGTTGTTCTGCCCCTGAACAAGGCAGTTAACCCACTGTTCCTAGGCCGTCATTGTAAATAATAATGTGTTCTTAACTGACATGCCTAGTTAAATAAAGATTAAATAAAGGTGTAAAAAAATGACTGATTTCCAGTTGTTATGAAAACTTGAAAACGGCCCTAATTAATCTGCCATTCCGATTAATCGGTCGACCTCTAGTAAGGACACTGCTTATGAGAGTATCTATTTAGTTTGACCAATCATCATTGACCATTATCAGTGCCTCTGATAATGTCACTCTGACCAATCCCACAGGACTTGATGGAGGAGCTGTCACGGAACCCCTCCCCATCACTGGAGGAGCGAATCGATAGTGCCAAGAGGCGCGCCCAACAAGTGCGGGTTAAAATCAAGCAAGATCTGGTGAGATGCCTGTGTGCATGACAACAGACCCCTAACAACACTTAACTAGATCTCTCATGTCCCCACTAGATACTATATATTAGATTGTCATTACTTTAGTTTATAGCGTTTGTTATTTGTTATTTCTTTGTCTCTCAAGGATGGAACTCGCCCCGAAGCTGTGTCCAACTATGTAATAGCAGGAGATGGTTTGTATTGGATTTGTTTGTCTATGATTCTCTGAGTTGTGTGTGTTTTTATGATACAAATGCACTGGTGTAAAGTACTTAAATAAATGAAGTACTACTTAAGTAGATTTTTTGGGTATCTGTACTTTACTATTTATATTTTTGACAACTTTTACTTCACTACATTTCTATAGAAAATTATGTACTTTTTACTCCATACATTTTCCCTGACACCCATAAGAACTTGTTACATTTTGAATGCTTAGCAGGACTGGAAAATCGTGTAATTCACGCACTTATCAAGAGAACATCCCGGGTCATCCCTGCTTCCTCTGATCTTGCGGACTCACTAAACACAAATGCTTTGTTTGTAAATTATGTCTAAGTGTTGAAGCCCATGCTATCAGTAAAAAAAAAAATAATTACAAGAAAATTGTGCCCTCTGGTTTGTGTAATATAAGGAATGTTAAACGATTTATACTTTAACTTTTGATACTGAAGCATATTTTTGCAATTACATTTATTTTTTATATTTAAGTATATTTTAAACCAAATCATTTTACTCAAGTAGTATTTTACTGGGTGACTTTTACTTGAGTCATTTTCTATCAGGATCAGTGTCCAAGGTGTATTTACTTTTACTCAAGTATGACAATTGGGTACTTTTCCCACCACTGTACAAATGTATAATGTATATGTATAATTTCTCCATTTATCGGCAGCTCGGCTGTCGGTGGACTCAAGTGAAGGAGACTTTGAGGTAAGTAATGTCAGCACCAGATGCACCAGACCTTTATGAATGACTGATGAGAGAGAGAGAGAGAGAGAGAGAGAGAGAGAGGGGCGAGATGGTCCTTCTCACCCCTCCACCCCCTTCTCCCCCAGACCCGTGAGAGCCCCCACTCCTCCCCCTCCTTCTTCAGGACCCCCCTACGCTGGAGACAGGGCTCCGACACACACACCTTCTCTGACTCGGTGATACCAACACACACACACACACATTCTGATTCAGTGAGAAGATTTACACACATGCACTGCATATTATACCGTCTAGTCTGAGTCAGTGATGTGAACAATGTCTCCTACACAACTACACACACACACACACACGCCAAAGGTTTTATTTTCCTAATCCTGACCTTTGTGACCTGTCTTTTGGCAGGCTGGGAAGACTCAGATCATTGGCCCCGAGGAAGAGGAGGAAGAGGATGACAGCTATGCACTCAATGAGGTGAGACCGTCTTTATCAGCAAACATCACTTACCTCATCTACGTATCCTGCATCTCACATCTGTGGAACTATATGAATCTCCCTCTCTCTCTCTACGTCTCTCTCCCTCCCTTCCCCTTCCTCTGTCTTTCCCTACTTTAGATGGACGGTCCATTTCAGGACATAGAGCTTCTCAAGTCGAGACCGGCCCATATGACGGTGTTCATGAGATATGTCTTCAGCCAGCTACTGGATCCCAACCCACTGGTCAGTACTCTAACTCTAAGGACTGCTATTGACGGTTGTTCCTTCTCTTACATGGGAACTAATCTGGTGTGTGTGTCGTCTCTCTACAACAGCTGTTCTACCTGTCGGTGGAGGCCTACCTGGGCTCCAGCCCTAAAGACGCCCGTGCCCTCGCGCCTCAGATCTGCTCCCACTTCCTGGACCCTGACGCTGTGCGTCTCTCATTGGTTTATTCAGTTAATTAATTTGGTGAATTAGTCTTAATCAATTAGACCGGACCATTTAATAATCTTGCAAGATTTTAAAGTACTCTTGTAGTAACGGTTGTAGTTACGGTTCCTTACATTTTTTATTTAATTTTCAGCCGTTAAAAATCAGAGTACGAGAAGAGTACCTGGCTGATATAGGTAAGATCCAACACAACATACTAACGTTACTGTGATGGTTTTATTTTGAGGTAACCTTTCTTTAACCAGCCACGTCAATTAAGAACAAATTCTTATTTGCAATGATGGCCTGGCAAGAAGCCAAAGGCCTCCTGTGGGGACGAGGGTTACAATAAAAAAAACAACAATGTAAGACAAAACAGACAACAGACAAGACTGGCAACAGCACAAATACAACAGCAAACAGTGCAGGTGTGTGAAGTAAAACATGTTTCCTCACAGAAGGCAACGCAATCTAGGGACATGGGGTGACAACTAGAAACATCTACATGTCTCAACAACCTGTTCATCTATTTGCCCTTTGACCTCCTCCAGGGACACCAGGTCCTGGGGTTTTAGGTTGGCTGGGAGGGAATTCCATGACCAGGGGGGGCTGAGTAATGAAATTACCTTTTTCCATTCTCTGTAAACATTTTTGGGACTGTTAGCATAAAACAGATTAAGATCAGAGCTTGTTTTAATTTCGAGTTAGAAGAGAGGATCGATAAAATGAGCGGTGTTTGAGCCTGCGTGTTGCTAGTGATGTCCACTCGACAGCACTGTAGCGATTGGTGACAAAAATAAGGCTGCATGATACACAGTCAAGAGCCTTCAGTATAGAGCTTGAGGACATGAACAGTATCACCATAGTTCAACACGGAGAGAAAAGCACAACTAATCAACTATTTTCTGACTGCAAAGGAAAAACAAGCTCAACTTCTCATCCACCCAAACTCCCAGTTATTTGTACGTTTTGACGTGCTCTATAGAATGTCCTTCCAAGGTACTAATTACATGGTTTTCAGAGTGTTTACTCTTGGAAAATACCATGCATTTTGTTTTACAGGAATTCAGAACAAGCTTCAAATCTTCCAGATTCCTTTGAAAAAAGTTTTTTTTTTAGCCGTTTGAGCTTTGCCAAAAGCTAAAGGGAAATTGCTGCCACTTAATAAGTAAACAGTGTCACCTGCATAAAAATGTCTCTATGTCTCCCAATGTTGTTGATCTAGATAATAAACCACAGGGGACCTAAAATGGATCCTTGAGGAACACCTGATTGCAGCTCTATGGTGTCAGACTTACAACCGTCTGCCTTAACACACTGGGTTCGATTTGCCTGGTAGTTTACAAACCCCTCCAGCGCATGACCAGTAATGGTAGTTGTGTAAAGTGGTCAGTCTTAACTCTGTCAGTACAGGGTTGTGATTCTAGTTCAGTCTGTAGTAAGTCTTACTGTGAGGGGTTGTGTCCTGTCTCAGAGAGTCGTCTCCATGCCCAAGAGGACATCAGGGGACCACTGTCTGAGCTCCAACAGCAGGTGCTACCTGACATTCAGGACCAAATACAGGACTACAGGTACAGTACAGTGTATGGAACAAGCTGAATCATCTAGAGGGGTGTCTTGTGTTTGACAGTGTGTGTGTATATGAAACCCATTGGTGTGTGCATTGAGGCTTGTGCTAAATGCAGATAATGGCCGTGTGTATGTTATTTTGTTTGTTAGAGTTGGGCGATATGGACAAAAATCCAGATCGACTGTCCCATTAACAACCACCCATATTATCAAACTTATTTCATTTCAATCTTCACATTTCTCTGTTATAGGCTACTTATCGTAATGAAAGGGAAGGTGGGGATACCTAGTCAGTTGTACAACTGAACACATTCCACTGAAATGTATCTTCCACATTTAACCCAACCTCCCTGAATCAGAGTGGTGCGGGGGGGGGGGCTGCCTTTAGTCGACATCCACGTCATCGCTGCCCGGGGAACAGTGGGTAGTGCCTGCGACGAGGGGATCGGTCGGTTTGGATAATTTTCGGTTTTTCGTCCCAGCTGTAGTTTGTGTGTATTGAAAGTTGTGTGACCTTTGACCTTGTGTGCTCTGGCGCATGTGTTTGTGTAGGAACAAGCAGATGATGGGTCTGGGCTCTCTGTTTGGAGAGGGAGACCTGCAGCAGCTGGATGGAGACCCAGCCAAGGAGAAACAGGTGGTGGACAGACAGGTCACTGCTCTCTGGGAGATACTGTGAGTTGGACCGTCTAGCTATGATACAACATGTTTATCCCATGTGACCTTATCAGGAAAAAGTCTGGGGCCCCTATATATGCAATGCATTCTAAGGGAGACACAGTAAATAGGACTGCTAAGATTGCAACAAATAACACACATTGTTACTTTTGTGCTTTGCTGCGATGGTTCAGTGTTAGCATAGCAAAACAGTAACTACGGTAGGACAGTGACCGAGCCAGCTGGCAGTAGAGGGAGCTCAACTAGCCTCAACATCTCACCGTACCAAAGGTCAGAGTGTGATCACTGCTCACTCGGGAGGCTTTGCAGGTAACCTCTAGCCGCGGCTGCCCTACCCACATGATGTTTGTTACACACACCTACTCACTCCTATCACATGACTCACTGCTAGGTAGATACAAAACAGGTCACCTTGTTTTTTATCAGCAAGGATTTATTTATTTTGCACCTTGTTCAACAGGACCGAGCCACTTTGGAACTAAGCCAGAGACCTTATTAAAAGAGAGGTTGTTGTTTTTGAGCAGAAGAGTGCGAGAGTGAAGAAGCTAACAGTTGTTTTTCTGTGTGTTGCAGCTCGAAGCACGAAGACGACAGAAGGTAATAAAAGTCGGAGCGTCTCATGTCTGTTGCTGGAACGTGATTGAATAATAATGCTTGTTTGTTTGTGTAAACGTACCCTTCTCCATTCTGTCATTTCTCTTCCTTTCTTTGTCTGTTTCTCTTTCTTTCTCTTCCCCCGTTACCTTTTTCACACTCGCTCGCCCTCCCCCCTCTCTCTCGCCCTCGCCCTCACACTGCCTCTCGCCCTCACACTGCCTCTCTCTCTCGCCCTCACACTGCCTCTCTCTTTCCTTCCCTCTCCCTCAGTTCTCCTCTAGCCTCTGCGGTGCTGTTGTACCTCCGTCACTCGGGCATTAAGCTGAGGGATTCCAGGGTGTTTCCAGGACTCAGCACTGAGAAGGAGAAGTGGCTCGCCTTTTTCCCCAAGACCAAGAAGGTAGGAGCTGGAGTCAAAGGTCGAATACTGTGTTCTGGGTCATATTCAGTAGGCACTTGTCCAAAAAGAAACGTTTGCTTGAATTTTTACTATGCAAAAAAACAAACCGTTCTCAATGTCCAAGATGTGCTTGAAATGATTGTTTTACATCAGAGCTTTACTGTTTATTCTACAGCTGAGCAGTGCAAAGAAAGAAAAGGATGGAGAGGACAGGAAGAGAAACCCCATCCTGAAGTATATCGGCAAGCCCAGGAGCACCTCCCAGTCCAGTAACTACACACACACACCGAGACAGACACACAGACAAACACACACACACACACATTCTGTTTTCATCGTAACAGTATGGTTTAATTCCCATTATCTCATCCTTTGTTTTGACCCTCGTTGATCATTTTTTTGTCTCATGTTTTCTTTTGCTTCACTTTGATTTCCCAGCGTTCCATGTCCCCTTGTCTCCCACTGAAGGTGTGTCATTTATTATTTTGAATATCTTATTTTATCTTGTTTTTTTCCCAGTGTTTTCTCAGCTTATTTTAAAACATGATAATATATAATTATAAATGCCATTTAGCAAACACTTTTTTTTATCCAAAGAGACTTGATGTACTGTTATTGCTTTCACTTTGGGGTTTTAGGCTGGGTATCAGTAAAGCACACTGTAACAACTGCTGATTTCTAAAATGGGCTTTATAAAATACATTAGATTGATTTGATGTTCTGTGTGTGTGTGTGTGTGTCCTGTCTCGTCTCCTCTCAGTACGTCCTGGCAGTGTGAGGAACATCATCCAGCAGTTTGAGAACCACCCAGAGATCCCCGGGGAGGAGGGGGACGAGGGAGACCTCCAGAGACTGTCCTCCAGCAGCCTGGGAGAGGACAGTATGGACAGGTATCCGAGAGAGAGAGTGTGTCAGGTCTATTGTGCACAATTGTTTGTGTGTCAAGATTGTACATGTTTACTTATGTGTTTCTCTTTCTCTCTCTCACGGTCTCTTTCTCAGCCCTATGGTGTCGGTGCGTCTGGCTCGTAGTGAGTCTCTGAAGGCGCAGGGGGAGGGGCGTCGGCGGGGCGGGGCTTCAGGAGTGGAGACAGTCCCTCGTTCCCGTAGCGACGTGGACATGGAGGACTGTGGGGAGGAGATAGAGGGGCCGGGCCTGAGACCCCTACACCACAGCGCCTCCTCCTCAGCTACCAGTAGCTCAGCACGGTGAGACTACACACACACACACACACGTCTTGCTCATACACACATATCTGAAACCACACACGTTGCACAAACTCACACACAGACACTGTTTCGGAACACAATGTAGGATCCACATGCTCCTGACGGGGTTGAGCAGCAGCATTGTAGCACAGAATAAAGACAACAGAATAGAACCAGATCTGATTGGTTTTTCCTCCTCAGATCCTTGGAGAACCCCACGCCTCCATACACCCCTCGGTCGTCTAGACGACAGTAAGTCATCACTACAACCTACTGAGGTTTTCAACTTCGACCTGGATCGACCTGGAAGTATATTAAAACATCTCTCTCTCTCGTGTGTGTGTGTGTGTGTGTAGGTTTGAGGAGTCCCCGGTGGCCCTGCTCCCTGATGCCCCAGCCCTAGAGGACGACGTGGTGGAGAGTCACAACTGGCAAGAGACAGTGGCCCCTCAGGTCCTGGCTACACTCTGTCCCCGAGAGGTGGACCGACAGGCCGTCATTTACGGTAAACATCCACTGCTTGACCTTTGGGTAGCAGCAGAGGAATGTGCAAGGATACATTCAAGCCTAGAGGAACATGTGAAAACCTTATGCTTCTACAACTGTTCCTATATCCTGTCTAAACATAGCCACTGTATATCTGACTGGAACTAACAACTCCTATTCTGTTATTTTCAGAAGGAAATATTATTATATTGTTATATTTACATTCTTCTCTGTGTCTCCCCCTTCCTCTCACCTCTCCCGCCATTCCTCCCTCCCTCCGTCGTCTCTCCTCAGAGTTGTTGACGACAGAGGCGTCTCACCTGCGTACTCTCAGGGTCTTGGATCAGGTGTTTTTCCAGAAGATGAGGTGTGTTCTGAGCTCTGACGAGCTGGCCTGCATCTTCCCCAACCTGCCTCAGGTCTACCAACTACATGGTCAGTGTGTGTTTCTCAGTTCTGTCAATAGGTATTCAGGCCATGTGGATTTAAAGATCTGATAAGATTGTGTTGCATTAAAGAGGTTCTCTGTTTGTGGCATCGCTGTGTAAACATAATGTTTTGATAGATTTAGGTGCTGCATGGTAGAGAAGCACTGTTTTAGCATTGTCTTTGATTTGGTAGTCAGTCTCATTGACGTTAAGCTCAATGTTATTGTGTTTGATCAATGTTGCTTCAATGATTTTATTGTTTAATCAACGTTGTTCCACCGTTGTTATTGCGTTGCAGTGAGCCTGTGTGAAGCCATGAAGAAGAAAAGGGAATCTCCCATCGTTCAGGGCATCGGTGACATCATGCTGGCCAGGGTGAGTTGAACTAGCTAATCACATCATCCCAGTCCCGTGGCTCAGTTGGTACAGCATGGTGCTTGCAACGCCAGGGCTGTGGGTTCTATTCCCAGGGGGACCAGTATGTAAATGTATGAACCCACTACTGTAAGTCACTCTGGATAAGAGTGTCTGCTAAATGACTCAAATGTCAAAAATGTCATCTCTCCCTCCCTCAGTCTTTGTTTTACTATCCCTTCAAATCAAATGTTATTGGTCACATATTTCCAGTGTTAGCAGTGTTAGCATGTTCATCAGTGTTACACTGTTAGTGGTCAGTGAGGGCTCAGCTGTTGATAACACCTGTCCAATAGTTTTCAATCATATGCTTATTGAGTGAACCGAACATTAGGAACACCTTCCTAATATTGAGTTGTACCCCCCCTTTGCCCTCAACAGCCTCAATTTGTCAGGGCAGGGACTCTACAAGGTGTTAAAAGCGTTCCACAGGGATGCTGGCCCATGTTGACTCCAATGCTTCCCACAGTTATCAAGGTGGCTGCATGTCCTTTGTGTGGTGGACCATTCTTGATACACACGGGTAACTGTTGAGTGTGAAAAACCCAGCAGCGTTGCAGTTCTTGACACAAACCGGTGCGCCTGGCACTTACTACCATACCCCGTTCAAATGTACTTAAATAGTTTGTCTTGCCCAGTCACCCTCTGAATGGCACACATACACAATCCATGTATACTTGTATACTGGAGCCTCAGAATGGAATGAGTTGCCTCTGCCCATAAAAACAACATCCTCTCTGGGCAGCTTTAAACAAATGTTTGATGTCTTCTGTGCCCATATGAATAACCCCTCTATGATGTAACTGGAATGATGAGATAGAGGTTCTTCTTCTCTGTTGTTGTTTTATTATTTCACTGACATACTGTGTTGGATCTTGTCTAGTAGTCATCTTGTCTCAAGAGGACCACAATGGAAATAAGTCCCAGACTGTATTGTGTGTTATCCTCAATGATTTTATTCATGTGCACGTATGGCTTTTTCAAGTTGTGTGCTTGTTTTTTTAAATGGTCGAATTAATAAACTAAACTAAAATCCATGTCTCAATTGTCAAAAAGGCTTAAAAATCCTTCTTTAACCTGTTTCCTCCCCTTCATTTACACTGATTGAAGTGAATTTAACAAGTGACTTCAATAAGGGATCATAGATTTCACCTGGTCAGTCTGTCATGGACAGAGCAGGTGTCCTTAATGTTTTGTACACTCAGTGTATATCGTGTAGTGTTGTGTTTTGACTGGAATATTGGTGTGTACCTGTGTGTTAGTTTGAGGGCGTGGCGGGGGAGGAGTTTCAGGAGCAGGCGTCCCACCTGTGCAGCCAGCAGTCTCAGGCTCTGGAACTCATTAAGAACAAGCAGCGCAAAGACCCCCGCTTCACACACATCATCCAGGTAACACACACGCATCACCCGGGTAACACACACGTATCACCCGGGTAACACACACGCATCACCCGGGTAACACACACGCATCACCCGGGTAACACGCATCACCCGGGTAACACACACGCATCACCCGGGTAACACACACGCATCACCCGGGTAACACACACGCATCACCCGGGTAACACACACCACCCGGGTAACACACACGCATCACCCGGGTAACACACACGCATCACCCGGGTAACACACATCACCCGGGTAACACACACGCATCACCCGGGTAACACACACGCATCACCCGGGTAACACACACGCATCACCCGGGTAACACACACGCATCACCCGGGTAACACACACGCATCACCTGGGTAACACACACGCATCACCCGGGTAACACACACGCATCACCCGGGTAACACACGCATCACCCAGGTAACACACACGCATCACCCAGGTAACACACACGCATCACCCAGGTAAAACACACGCATCACCCAGGTAACACACATACATGCAGTCACAATGGCTTTTCCATGAATTGATTTGATTGTTTGATGGATGTATTGTCAGGAGTGTGAGGCCAGTCCTCACTGTAGGAGGCTGCAGCTGAAGGACCTGCTGGTGTCTGAGACACAGAGACTCACCAAGTACCCTCTGTTACTGGACAACATCATCAAACACACAGAGGGTACGTAGGATCCATCATCCGCCTCCATATCTCTCTTTCTCATTTATATAGAGATTCTCTCACACTCATACTCACCAAGTACCCTCTGTTACTGGACAACATCACACACACTGATAGTCTGACAGTTTAGCACCAGTGGTCTTCATTAAGTTACTGTTAGATTATATGTTAGTCTTAGTAGTTAGGTGATATGTTAGTCTTAGTAGTTGGTGATATGTTAGTCTTAGTAGTTAGGTGATATGTTAGTCTTAGTAGTTAGGTGATATGTTAGTCTTAGTAGTTGGTGATATGTTAGTCTTAGTAGTTAGGTGATATGTTAGTCTTAGTAGTTAGGTGATATGTTAGTCTTAGTAGTTATGTGATATGTTAGTCTTAGTAGTTATGCGAGTAGGTTCATCTTAGTAGTTATGCGAGTAGGTTCATCTTAGTAGTTATGCGAGTAGGTTCATCTTAGTAGTTATGCGAGTAGGTTCATCTTAGTTGTTATGCAAGTAGGTTCATCTTAGTTGTTAGGCGAGTAGGTTCATCTTAGTAGTTATGCGAGTAGGTTCATCTTAGTAGTTAGGCGAGTAGGTTAGTCTTAGTAGTTAGGCGAGTAGGTTCATCTTAGTTGTTAGGCGAGTAGGTTCATCTTAGTTGTTAGGTGAGTAGGTTCATCTTAGTAGTTATGCGAGTAGGTTCATCTTAGTAGTTAGGCGAGTAGGTTCATCTTAGTTGTTAGGCGAGTAGGTTCATCTTAGTTGTTAGGCGAGTAGGTTCATCTTAGTAGTTATGCGAGTAGGTTCATCTTAGTAGTTAGGCGAGTAGGTTAGTCTTAGTAGTTAGGCGAGTAGGTTAGTCTTAGTAGTTATGCGAGTAGGTTAGTCTTAGTAGATAGGTGAGTAGGTTAGTCTTAGTAGTGTTTTAAGAATAGGTACTGCTTTGAACTAACTGGTCCTATTTGATGTTGTGATCTCACTGGGTGTAACGTCTTCCTACAGCTGGCTCCACAGACCTCCCGCCTCTCCAACGTGCACAGGCCTGCTGCCGCGGGATTCTGCAGGCCGTCAATGAAGTCGTCAGGGAGACTGAACACCGGCAACGGCTCAACCAATACCAGCGCAGGCTGGACCCCACGCCACAGTTCAAGGTACCTCCTTTTCCTCTTCAGAGTTGTTAGTATTTACCACCTCTTCAAAGTTAGTATTTACCACCTCTTCAAAGTTAGTCTCTTCCTCCAACACATAGTATAACAGCTTTATTCTGATGATGTCCTCTGTCCTGTCAGAGTCTGGACCTGACCAGTAAGACAATGATCCATGAGGGTCCTCTCACCTGGAAAGTCAATAAAGACAAAACTTTAGGTAAGACCCACAACACTCCACAGATAGAACTGTTGTGCTTTAGATTCTGTTGGCTCCTCTGTCCAGAGCTAAAAGGAATCAGCTGCGAGAGACCCCGGGAGACACTGTCCCAGACATGTATTCCATATTGGAGTCACTGTTCTGATTCTGCTGTATTGTTGCTTCAGTCACCAGATAATACACTGGGAGTTGAATCATTTGTGCCTTGTTAACTTTTTGGGTGAGTATCTTTGACTTGATTTATTTTCCCTCCCAGAGATCCAGGCCCTAGTGCTGTCAGACCTGCAGGTTCTAAGTTCTAGTGTTCAGTGTTCTGTAAGGGTTCTAACCGTATGGTTCTGGTTCTCCTTCATCTCTCAGAGATCCAGGCCCTAGTGCTGTCAGACCTGCAGGTTCTAAGTTCTAGTGTTCAGTGTTCTGTAAGGGTTCTAACCGTATGGTTCTGGTTCTCCTTCATCTCCCAGAGATCCAGGCCCTGCTGCTATCAGACCTGCTGGTTCTGCTCCAGAGAGGTCCAGACGACCGGCTGCTACTGCGCTGTCCGTCCCGCTGGCTGGGGGGAGGAGGAGGTGGTAGCGGGGACACCAAGGCATCCTTCAGCCCTGTGGTCCAGCTAGACTCCCTCCTGGTGCGCTCTGTGGCCACAGGTAGGAGGTTAGAGGTCAGGGGTTATGGGACAAAGTGTGGAGTGGCCAATGGTTGTGTATAGATGAATCAGTGTTCTGGGTTAGATTTAGACAACAGTTTAATGCTGTAACAACAATGTAATAACAGGAAATGGGATCTCAATAATTTTGCAAGATAATAAGATAATGGCTTTATTATCCCTGTGGTGATGATGATGGTTTGATTGTGTCTGATTCCCTCAGACAACAAGGCCCTGTACGTCATCAGCACCACAGAGAGAAAGATCTATGAACTGGTAGCGGGGACATCCTCAGAGAAAAACATGTGAGCACATCTACATCATCCATATCTATACCAGGAATAGAGATTAGTTTACAGATAATATACATGATAGAGGTTCATCAGGATTTTAACCTGCAGCATTTTACTCATCACATGGAAAAGCTTTGGTGGACGTTTTGAGTGCCATTTTATTTTTATTTTTCACAGCTGGAAGGACCAACTTGAAAAGACCATCTCATTGGTTGCTGGCTCCTCACCTTCGACCAATAACAGATCCACACCTATTTTGTGAGTAATCCTTACACTGGCCCGTTTCTAACAATTAACATTGAAGATCTGTAGACTCTGATAGCATTGCAGACCATTCGCCATAGTTGTCTTAAGCAGTACTGATTCCATCTCATTGATCTCTCTTCTGTCTTCTCACTCATTCCTCGCCCTCTCTCTCCTTTATCTCTCTCTCCTCTCGCCCTCTCTCTCCTTTATCTCTCTCTCTTCTTTATCTCTCTCTCAGCTCCCCATGTCTTGGCAACGCTTCCCCTGTCTCAACTGGCAGCCATGTCTATCAATCAGGTGAGACAAATTGTGTTAGTAAGGAAGTGTATGTTTTTGGAGTGGATTATAGTGAATACAGATATAAATATTTATTTCTGTAGGATATTTCTGTACAGTAATATTCTCTATCATTCCCCAACTCTGCTCTGTCGTTCATCACATTGATGATCTTTAATCTCCCTAGACCACTCGATGACGGAGCAGGTGGTTTTCATGGAGACGGACTCCCCTAACGATGAGGATAACGAGCTCGCACGCACCACACCAACGGACCAATCAGGAGCTTTCTTCTGCGGGGAGGGGCAGGACTACGTCAAGCGACGAATTGGAGTAGCAGAGGCAGCTCTTGAAGACGGTGAGAAAGCAAGAGACTTGACTTGAACATATTAAAATATTATTTTGTATACGTATGTACTAGCGTCACTAGAATGTGTTTGGTTGAGAATCAACTTCCCACTTATTCAATACCACTTTTCTGCCTTTTCAGTGGAGACGCTAAGGCAGCTGATTTTCCGCGACCTGGAAGATGGGTGGAGTCACGGCTCAGATGGCACGCCCACAAATGAGGCAGCCAATGAGAGGAGCCCGTTCAATGACCACCAGAGGCCGCCGTCCTCTGAGACTCTCCTTAGCGTCAGTCCCAGCCAATGGGAGGCTGAGCACGCAGAAGCCCCGCCCTCGGAGGTGGAGTGCCCCAGTGTGCATGTTGTGAGGAAAGGTAACGAGGACAGAAGATTTAGACAGTAACCTAATATTGTTGTCCATTTTCATTAAATTACTGCTTGTTTCTTTGTGGAGCCACGTCGGTGTCTAATATGATCAAATGAAGTCGGACTCTACAGAATGACATCTGAATGTTTGATAATACACACTCCACCCATACCTTCTGCGTGGTCACACCTCCTTTACCTTCTGCGTGGTCACACTCCTCCTTTACCTTCTGCGTGGTCACACTCCACCTTTACCTTCTGCGTGGTCACACTCCACCTTTACCTTCTGCGTGGTCACACTCCACCTTTACCTTCTGCGTGGTCACACTCCTTTACCTTCTGCGTGGTCACACTCCACCCTTCTGCGTGGTCACACTCCTCCTTTACCTTCTGCGTGGTCACACTCCACCTTTACCTTCTGCGTGGTCACACTCCACCTTTACCTTCTGCGTGGTCACACTCCACCTTCTGCGTGGTCACCTTCTGCGTGGTCACACTCCACCTTTACCTTCTGCGTGGTCACACTCCACCTTTACCTTCTGCGTGGTCACACTCCACCTTTACCTTCTGCGTGGTCACACTCCTCCTTTACCTTCTGCGTGGTCACACTCCTCCTTTACCTTCTGCGTGGTCACACTCCTCCTTTACCTTCTGCGTGGTCACACCTCCTCCACTTTTTACCTTCTGCGTGGTCACACTCCTCCTTTACCTTCTGCGTGGTCACACTCCACCTTTACCTTCTGCGTGGTCACACTCCTCCTTTACCTTCTGCGTGGTCACACTCCTCCTTTACCTTCTGCGTGGTCACACTCCTCCTTTACCTTCTGCGTGGTCACACTCCTCCTTTACCTTCTGCGTGGTCACACTCCTCCTTTACCTTCTGCGTGGTCACACTCCTCCTTTTTACCTTCTGCGTGGTCACACTCCTCCTTTACCTTCTGCGTGGTCACACTCCTCCTTTACCTTCTGCGTGGTCACACTCCACCTTTACCTTCTGCGTGGTCACACTCCACCTTTACCTTCTGCGTGGTCACACTCCACCTTCTGCGTGGTCACACTCCTCCTTTACCTTCTGCGTGGTCACACTCCTCCTTTACCTTCTGCGTGGTCACACTCCTCCTTTACCTTCTGCGTGGTCACACTCCTCCTTTACCTTCTGCGTGGTCACACTCCACCCTTCCTTCTGCGTGGTCACACTCCACCTTTACCTTCTGCGTGGTCATACTCCACCTTCTGCGTGGTCACACTCCACCTTTACCTTCTGCGTGGTCACACTCCACCTTTACCTTCTGCTCCTTTTTACCTTCTGCGTGGTCACACTCCTCCTTTACCTTCTGCGTGGTCACTCTCCTCCTTTACCTTCTGCGTGGTCACACTCCTCCTTTACCTTCTGCGTGGTCACACTCCTCCCTTTACCTTCTGCGTGGTCATCTCTCCTTTACCTTCTGCGTGGTCACACTCCACCCTTTACCTTCTGCGTGGTCACACTCCACCCTTACCTTCTGCGTGGTCACACTCCTCCTTTACCTTCTGCGTGGTCACACTCCTCCTTTACCTTCTGCGTGGTCACACTCCTCCTTTACCTTCTGCGTGGTCACTCTCCTCCTTTACCTTCTGCGTGGTCACACTCCTCCTTTACCTTCTGCGTGGTCACACTCCTCCTTTACCTTCTGCGTGGTCACACTCCTCCTTTACCTTCTGCGTGGTCACACTCCACCTTTACCTTCTGCGTGGTCACACTCCTCCTTTACCTTCTGCGTGGTCACACTCCTCCTTTACCTTCTGCGTGGTCACACTCCTCCTTTACCTTCTGCGTGGTCACACTCCTCCTTTACCTTCTGCGTGGTCACACTCCTCCTTTACCTTCTGCGTGGTCACACTCCTCCTTTACCTTCTGCGTGGTCACACTCCACCTTTACCTTCTGCGTGGTCACACTCCACCTTTACCTTCTGCGTGGTCACACTCCTCCTTTACCTTCTGCGTGGTCACACTCCTCCTTTACCTTCTGCGTGGTCACACTCCACCTTTACCTTCTGCGTGGTCACACTCCTCCTTTACCTTCTGCGTGGTCACACTCCTCCTTTACCTTCTGCGTGGTCACACTCCTCCTTTACCTTCTGCGTGGTCACACTCCACCTTTACCTTCTGCGTGGTCACACTCCTCCTTTACCTTCTGCGTGGTCACACTCCTCCTTTACCTTCTGCGTGGTCACACTCCTCCTTTACCTTCTGCGTGGTCACACTCCACCTTTACCTTCTGCGTGGTCACACTCCTCCTTTACCTTCTGCGTGGTCACACTCCTCCTTGGTCACCTTTCTGCGTGGTCACACTCCTCCTTTACCTTCTGCGTGGTCACACTCCTCCTTTACCTTCTGCGTGGTCACACTCCTCCTTTACCTTCTGCGTGGTCACACTCCTCCTTTACCTTCTGCGTGGTCACTCTCCTCCTTTACCTTCTGCGTGGTCACACTCCTCTGTTAGATTCAGCTGATCTGGTTTTCGGATCTCATTCTGTCTGTCACACTCTCATACAATATCACCTCTTTCCACTTACACTCACTCTTTCACTCCATCTGTCCTCAGCTGTGGTTGCGGGCTCCCCTTCTATCCCTGATGACATCACTGAAGATGTCACCCTCCTCACCCACCAATCACCTGAGCCGAGAGGCGAGGCCAGTGTACGGGGTAATGCTCCTGTCGTCAGTCTAGTTGTCCTCTTCAAACCTTCATGAATATCTTCTATTAGGTCCAAGTCTTTCTGTCTGAGGTTTGTGACTACTACACCAGAGTCGTGTCCAGAGAACTATTTTGAAATGCAGATCGTATGGTTCTTCCTGAATTTGTCCAATAAGAACACTCACTTTTGTTTTTCCATTTTTTAAACGTTTTCCAATTCATACCTACTGAACACAACCCTCTAGCTGCATACTATAAGATTTCACAGTTGTAGTGTCAATTTAACATGGAGATTGACTTTTGTTCCCGCGGGTGCTCATTGCAACTCTGTAAACCCACTTTGCTGCAGGAAACGTGTTCTACCTGGTGATGCCTACAGAGCAGGGAGAGGGACTGCTGGACGAGAGTCACACAGATGAGGTCAACGACCCGACCACCACTGAACTTCCTGATCTGGAACAGGAAGTGATTTCATCGCCCGTACAGACTCATGAGAAAGAAGGGCAGGTCGCTTCCATCATGTCTGCGGACAATCAATCGGAGAGGGGAAATCTGAGTCGGCAGGAAGGGCAGAGTCAATCACAAAAGAGCCTCCAGAGCCATATAATCAAAAACGTGGATGACATTTTCCACACCATCGAGGAGTTGATGAGAAAGCTGCACCAGCTGAGGGTAAGGCGTTTTAAACACACACATACACTTGGACGTTATTTCCATGCTAATCTTTACTTGTCGTTTTCTCCCCTCATAACCCCCTCAGGACATAGAGACAGCTCATCACCAGCTCCTGAAAACACTGAGAGAGCCGCCTGTCAATCCAGAGTCTGGTGACCTCTTTCATATCCAGGCAACCGTCGTCAGGACACAGTTTCTGGACCGGGACCCAGGGGACGGTGAGTTCAGGGGTTGGTGAGTTCAGGGGTTAGATAGAAGAGGTCAGGGTCATACAAGGTCATACAGAAGAGGTTTTGTGGAAAGATTTGGTCTGGATACCACCTTTCATAAAGGCATTTCTTAAACCTTCAAATTCAATATGGACCTTTCTGGTTGTTGGTTTGTGTTTGTCTGTGTTTACATCAAATCAAATTTATTTATATAGCCCTTCGTACATCAGCTGATATCTCAAAGTGCTGTACAGAAACCCAGCCTAAAACCCCAAACAGCAAGCAATGCAGGTGTAGAAGCACGGTGGCTAGGAAAAACTCCCTAGAAAGGCCAAAACCTAGGAAGAAACCTAGAGAGGAACCAGGCTATGTGGGGTGGCCAGTCCTCTTCTGGCTGTGCCGGGTGGAGATTATAACAGAACATGGCCAAGATGTTCAAATGTTCATAAATGACCAGCATGGTCGAATAATAATAAGGCAGAACAGTTGAAACTGGAGCAGCAGCACAGTCAGGTGGAAGTTGAAACTGGAGCAGCAGCATGGCCAGGTGGACTGGGGACAGCAAGGAGTCATCATGTCAGGTAGTCCTGGGGCATGGTCCTAGGGCTCAGGTCAGTTGAAACTTGAACAGCAGCATGGCCAGGTGGACTGGGGACAGCAAGGAGTCATCGTGTCAGGTAGTCCTGGAGCTCAGGTCCTAGGGCTCAGGTCCTCCGAGAGAGAGAAAGAAAGAGAGAAGGAGAGAATTAGAGAACGCACACTTAGATTCACACAGGACACCGAATAGGACAGGAGAAGTACTCCAGACATAACAAACTGACCCCAGCCCCCCGACACATAAACTACTGCAGCATAAATACTGGAGGCTGAGACAGGAGGGGTCAGGAGACACTGACATCAGTTCTGTTATTGACATATCTCTCTCCCTCCAGGAAAGGAGGCGAGCCCAGCAGAGCCAGCCAAGCTGAAGATCCTCTCCACTGGATTCTAACGTTGTCATTTCAGCGAGGACTTAACAGACTTACCCCCACCCTGCCGTAGACATACGCACACACACACTGATGGACTGGGACCCCAGCCTTTACCCTCTAACCCCCTCTCACACCCCTCACCATCAGCCCAATCCCAGCACGCACTGCTCATGGGAGCAGAATCCAGGAAGTACCGGGATGTCGTTGCCGTTGCCCTGGGAGACCAGGAATTGATGCAGGACTGATGCCCCTGCCCCCTGACACCCAAGGGGCTGCCCCCAGCATGGAGTTAGGGTGAACTCTGACCTCTGCGGAGCAGGAAAGAGTCCTGGGACAAGAGGATGGACAGATGAAGGGGGGAAATGGAGAGAAGCAGTGATGAAACGGTTGTGTGAAGAAGCAAAGAGAGTACAAGAAGTGAGAGAAATCTAAATTGAGTAATGTCAAGGATAAAATGTTGAATGGAATGAATAAGGTTGGCTACATTGGAAGTAGAAGTTAGTATACTTTGAAAAGAACACAGGGTTCAAGGGAGAGAGTTGAGAAGTGACTGATGTTTTGACAAAATAACGACTGGACAACTGAAGGAACCCGGCACTTTACCCACAATGCATCCTCTGTCATGGATCCATACGCCAAAGCTGATTGGATTGGTGAGGGATAGGACACTGGACAGATCACCGACTCCATTGTGAGTCAAAGCTGCACCTAGTTTGAGCCAAGATGGTAGTTCTCTACCGCTGGTTGCTTTACAGTATGCCTGCCATGGAGGCTGATCGAAGGACTGTGTTATGTATCTATATATTCAGGTTTATTGCACTGGGCCAAGAGGAAGGAAGGAAGGAGTAAAGAGATCACAACATGCACAGTCCTCATTCATCCATAAAATCATTCATGTTATGTGATACATATGTTTGATAATCACACAGGAGAGAAGCGCCATGAAGGAAGAGGTGTGTTGTTGTTGTTAAGGGATAACCAAGATGGCGGTCGGTCAGTCATTCTGACGTATGCAGCAAGTCCTGCATGTATTTACAGCTGCTAAGCTACGGGATGGGTTGTCTGTAGCGACAACATCTTCCCGGTGACCTCAGTAACGCGTCGTGGTAACACTACTACCGCACTGTTCTCTACTGAATGGCTGTTGTCTCGTCTACAGCGCTACTCCTAGACATACAGTGATGACCACTACGAAAAAGGATACATGTTCAATGAATGCACAGATGTCTATCATGTCGTCATCGTTTCCTAAAGAACGCTGTACTGTATTGTGTGTGTAATACTGTGAATCCCCTCTATACTACTATACCATGACTAGTGTTTGCTGTACTGCCACAAAAAAACATGAAGGGATGTTCCTTCATACAGAGTGGCATAGGTTTGGACTGAAAGACACCTTTTGCACAGACGACTTGTATTCATTGGGAGAGGAAGTCTGTTAACCCTCTAAGTGTGTGGTCAGCGTACGATATGTGTGTGTGTGGTCAGCGTACGATGTGTGTGTGTGTGTGTGTTCAGCGTACGATATGTATGTGACACTACAGTGTGTGTGTGTGTGTTTGGTCAGCGTACGATATGTGTGTGTGTGGTCAGCGTACGGTGTGTGTGTGGTCAGCGTACGATATGTCTGTGTGACACTACAGTGTGTGTGTTGTCAGTATACGATACGTCTGTGTGACACTACAGTGTGTGTGTGGTCAGTGTACGATATGTCTGTGACACTACAGTGTGTGTGTGTGGTCAGTGTACGATATGTCTGTGTGACACTACAGTGTGTGTGTGGTCAGCGTACGATATGTCTGTGTGACACTATAGTGTGTGTGTGGTCAGCGTACGATATGTCTGTGTGACACTACAGTGTGTGTGTGTGTGTGTGTGTGTCAGCGTACGATATGTCTGTGTGACACTACAGTGTGTGTGTGTGGTCAGCGTACGATATGTCTGTGTGACACTACAGTGTGTGTGTGGTCAGCGTACGATATGTCTGTGTGACACTACAGTGTGTGTGTGTCAGCGTGATATGTCTGTGTGACACTACAGTGTGTGTGGGTCAGCGTACGATATGTCTGTGTGACACTACAGTGTGTGTGGGTCAGCGTACAATATGTCTGTGTGACACTACAGTGTGTGTGTGTGTGTGTGTGTGGTCATATGTCTGTGTGACACTATGTCTGTGTGAGCGTGTGATATGTCTGTGTGACACTACAGTGTGTGTGTGTGGTCAGCGTACGATATATCTGTGTGACACTACTGTGTGTGTGTGTGTGTGGTCAGCGTACGATATGTCTGTGTGACACTACAGTGTGTGTTGGGGCTCCAGAGGGGATGCAGATTTTTCGTTTACCTTGGCATGGTGGACGATTCCAGACTCTTACTTTCATTCTGTCTTTTAGCTCGACATTCGTTTACTCACTCTTTTGAGTAAGTTATTTTTCTTCTGGTCTTTTGTCTGTGTTTTTCCTACATTTCTGTCTTGAGTTCTCTAACCATCTCTCTCATATAGAGGTTAGAACTGATGGTTCCTCCCTTTGTCAAACCGCTGCACAACAAACTAGGGCATGCATACACATGTCTTTAATGATCCTTTTCTCTTTTAATCTTGTTCACTTATGTAATATAGAAATCACAATCTTGTATTTTTCCTGGAAAGCCTTTGTCCTTTCTTTTGATTTTATTTTTGTAGATACGAAGACGGAAAAAAGTGTACATTATTTTCTCTCACGTTTTAATAAATGGTGCGGTTGTTAGCTGCGAAGAAGGAAAATTAAGTCTTGTTGCAGATTCATGTGTATTGTGACATTAAAAAGACCTTTGAAAAAAGGATTGAGTCCTAACTCGCCCACCTTCGTTGATACGAGAAAGAAACTAACTCTACCATGAACATTTACAGATCCTGAATCAAATGAAGCCACCAGTAAGCATATTTATTCACACATTATACATCCACTATTGAGTACAGAAATATCAGGCCAATTTCTCTCTCAAGGGCCCGACAAATGTATTGTCTTTTAGGGCCTCCCGTATCATTGAAGTTGACCACTTTGAGGAGAGCTGTGGAGGTGACAGTGAGCAGCCTCAATTGGTTTGACCTGGGAAAACTTGCCCCGAATGGTCTACTGTATTCGCCTTATAGGAAAGGAGCCAAGGGCTTATGTCAAGTAAGCCAAGTATTGATGTTGAGGGCCAGGAAATATTATATTCAGTAGGGGAAATCCAAACGGACCTTTGTCCACTAACATGATGGGTGAATCTCAATTGTATTTCTTTGACTGCTCACGTCCTCCCTCCTGCTTCCTTCTCAAAATGCATTGGAGGAGAAGGTACACAATATATACAAAATCATGTGGGCACTCCTTCAAATTAGTGGATGCGGCTATTACAGCCACTCCCATTGCTGACAGGTGTATAAAATCGAGCACGCGGCCATGCAATCTCCATAGACAAACACTGGCAGTAGAATGGCCTTACTGAAGAGCTCAGTGACTTTCAACGTAATACCGTCATAGGATGCCACCTTTCTAACAAGTCAGTTCATCACATTTCTGACCTGCTAGAGCTGCCCCGGTCAACTGTAAGTGCTGTTACTGTGAAGTAGCAACCTCTAGGAGCAAACAGCAAAGTGGTATACTGGGGCTGCAACAAGCTCACAGAACGGGACCGCTGAAGCGAAATAGTGAGTAAAAATAATCTGTCCTCATTTGCAACACTCACTACCGAGTTCCAAACTGCCTCTGGAAGCAACGTCAGCACAAGAACTGTTTGTTGGGAGCTTCATGAAATGTGTTTCCTTGGCCGAGCAGCCGCACACAAGCCTAATATCAACATGCACAATGCAAAGCATTGGCTGGAGGGGTGTAACTCTCGCCGTCATTGGACTCCGGAACAGTGGAAAAGCGTTCTCTGGAGTGATGAATCACACTTCCCCATCTGGCAGTCTGACGGACAACTCTGGGTTTGGCGGATGCCAGGAGAACGCTACCTGCCCAAATGCTTAGTGCCAACTGTAAAGTTTGGTGGAGGAAGAATAATTGTTTGGGGTAGGCCTCTTATTTCCAGCGAAGGGAAATCTTAACACTCTGGCATAGAATGACATTCTAGACTTTGGGGCAACAGTTTGGGGAATGCTTTTTCCTGTTTCAGCATGACAATGCCCCTGTGCACAAAGCGAGGTCCATAAAGAATGGTTTGTTGAGGCCGGTGTAGAAGAACTTGACTGGCCTGCACAAAGGCCTGACCTCAACCCCATCGAACACCTTTGGAATAAATTGGAAAGCAGACTGCGATCCAGGCCTAATCACCCAACATCAGTGCCCGACCTCACTAATGCTCTTGTGGCAGAATGGAAGCAAGTCCCCACAGCAATGTTCCAACATCTAGTGGAAATCCTTCCCAGAAGAGTGGAGGTTGTTATAGCAGCAAGGGGGGGACTCCCTATTAATGCCCATGATTTTGGAATGAGATGTTCGATGAGCAGGTGTCCACATACTTTTGGTCATGTGGTGTATGAGGGGAGGAACCACAGACTTTTTCCAATTGAAATGTTTTTTAATATATTTTTTTAACCTTTTATTTAACAAGGCAATTCAATTAAGAATACATTCTTATTTATGATGATGGCTTACCCCAGCCAAACGCCTCTCGCACTGAGATGCAGTGGTCGGGAGCAGTGGTCTAAGGTCACATGCATTTTGAAAAGGAGGTGAGGAGAGTGAAAAACAATTGAGATTCACACGATGGAGTTGGAAGAGGATATATTTGGATATATTATATCTTTATGGGGACTTGTGCATGCATGGGTGGTAGGTTTCTGAGTAGGCCTAAGGCACTTTCCAGTCGAGCAGACAATGCATGTCAGAGTAAAGTGTGTTTAAACATGTGTTTTATAATGCGGCACAGGTGTTGTTGCACTACAACTGACGCATGAGAAATCGCATACAATGCACTGCTGCACATGCGTTGAGCCCTATCTATATGTCTTTCCAAATTCGGACATGTAATTATTAAATACGTGTAGGGTTTTGGGTCATATGCCTAATTCTGGAGCACAGAATACGTGGAATAGGCCTACATCTGTTAGGTTTGCTAAATTGAGGAGCATCCACGGGTCAGAGGCAGCTTTAAATGAAACGGACAGTTTGGGGAGGATTAGGTATAAGCGTCTGTAGTAAAACTCATTGGACAAACTGCAGTCCTGTGATTGTCCTTCATAGAGGTGAAATGGGAGCAAGGATTATGCCCTGCACTCGGCTCGTCTATCAGCGAAAGTGAAGGTGAGAATGAACAGAACCAGGGGGAGGGGAGATAGAGAGCGAGAGAGGCGGCGGTGGAGGAGTAAGGAGGCGGAGCGTCGTTGTTGAGGACTCCAGTGAGTGGAGGGAGGCCGGCCGTCCATTGATTTTACGGTTGGAAAGCAAAGAGCAAGACGGTTTTGAATGAATGAAAAACGAATCGAATCCTAGTTATCCAGAAAGACAGAGGGTAACCGTTTCCATACTAGGACACAGAAACCAAAATAAAAACTGTGGCTGAAGGGACTTTGTAGCGGATTTTCGCCCTTTGGATAGGGGAGCGAGCGTTTGTCCCATACCCGGCGGCATTGTTTTGCCGTTAAACGGAACCACAGAACAAAAGCGCAATATATTTTGACTTCGCATAACTGCGAAATGGAGTTGATATAATTGACCTGATATAACATACACTTGGATTTTCTCTATGAATTTTATTATGTGATTGTTAATGTAACACAAAAGCTTTGCGTATCATGTGGAGCGTTTAACTGTCTTGCGCACCCCTCTCGGTGATGAATGTCCGTATTCACACACGCAGCGGGGCTCCCAGCGAAGAACAGATGCAGAAACCGAGAATGGGATGCGTCTCATGTCTTTTGTATAGCCTGGATGATTTTCAGTTGAGAAAAGAATATCGTATTTGAAGAGCGATTAAGTTACAAACCCTTCGTCCCTGGAAGGTGCAGTTGGGAAGGAAACTGAATGTGGATATGTGTACATCCCAGCCGCCTGATTTGAATCACTGTTTGGGATTTTCTTTGTGTCGAGATTTTTTGGCTACAATTCCCTTTTTACCAATTTGGGTAGCACATTTGAAAATAAAGGTAAGCTTTCTGAACTGCTCGGAGTGTTTTATTTTTTTGTTAAAATTCATTAAAACATTTTCTTTCTCCTGCCAGGTTTGTCAGTCACTGCCTCTAAAGCACTCAGAGACCGTTAATATTTCAATTCAAATCCTTGAATTGCTGGCTGGTTGTTTATGATTAATGAAGTGGCATTGATGGAAAGGACAATTGGCCAATTTATTTGCATATTTAATTATAACTTAATCCGTCGACATTGTTTTACAGGTAATGCGCCAACCTGGCTTGATTTGCGGTTCTGTCAGAAAGTAATGTCAGATTTGAATCTCATGAGTTTGAATTGCATGTCTCCAGGCAACAACATTAAGTTTTCCACCCAAATTGCACTTTTACGTACGTGTGCCAAATATGCGCACATGTATAAAACTGGTTTAGAGTAGTTTGTTGATGAATGCAGCATGCTGTGGTTTTCCAACCAGACTCAATGTAGCCTAGTCCCCTAAAATCTGTATCGACAACCCACATCTCCGTGCTGCTGCATGGGCGTGAGACTTGATACATTATTTCATGTCGCCTCGTATTAACCTTTACCGAGAAACGTAATATTTTGGGTAAACGCCAATAATAGGTTTACAGTAAAATAGGTTATTATGACCCTTTCGTAATTCCTGCGTGTCTGAGTTGCATGCGGCTCATTGTGTCAACCAGAGGAATGAGCCGGTGCGTAATGGATAGGCCCCATGAAGCCTGTGGGTCGATTAATTTAGTTCTTCCTTGCGGAGGCGGCGCCACCCCCCAGATCCCGACTACCTCACCGAGGCTTTCATCTAGGCCTGTGGAAGGGATGGGAGCCGCAGACATTCAGACACAGCAGTGCCACCTGGGACTGTAGAACTTTTAAAGCCTATTACACACACAAAAAAAGCTGGTTTGTTTGGTTGACCTAACTGCTGGGTTGCAGATGTTGGGTCACTTAGTTGGGTTGTTTTCTTTAAAAAAAATTTTTTTCAACTGCTAGGATATTGAGATATGACCCAGCAGGTCAGATCAGAAGATTGGAGGCCTAATTTAGTAGGGGCGTGGCTTTCAGATAGTTATTTTTAGCCACCCATGAAACTAAATGTCATTCCTGTTCATCTGTTCTGTTGTATAGTTATCATATGCTAAGGTTGAACATTTACATTTTTAATGATCCTTACAGAAGTGTATGAATTCCCTAAAAGCCTATTGTTGGGATACAATACAGAGGTGTACCATAATGTGTGTAAAATAATAAAGTCTGCATTTGCACAATGTAAACTTAACATGATGAACGGGAATGACATTTACTCTCACGGGTGACCGATAAGAGCTAGCTGAAAGACGCAGCCTTAATAAGTCATGCCTCCTGAACATAACCTAAGGGTTATATTAAAAAAGACCCAGCTGCTAGGTCAACCCAGCGTGAGAGTAAAAATACCCAACTGATGGCTAAATGAACCCATGTTTGGGTAATCCCAACATCCCAACTTGTTGGTCAAAATAACATGTTCTGTCTACTATTTAACCAGTGCTGGGTTACCAAATAACCTACATTTGGTTGTTTTTAGCCCATAAAACAATCTTGAAGTGTTTTGAAGTCACAGGTGGTATCTGTTAAAGTTTCAGATGGAACACTCAGAGCATTTGTGTGTTGCCTAAATCAGGAACCTACAGTCAAATGGTTGCAGAGAGCTGGAACACACACACACAGCCTACCACACACACAACCTACAACACACAATATTCCACACTCACTCGTCCCACAAACTGGTGGTTGGGTTCTAGACTTGTGTTGTTGCATTAATACTGCAGGTATTAGTGGTTAGAGTGTTGGACTAGTAACCGAAAGGTTGCAAGATCGAATCCCTGAGCTGACAAGGTAAAAATCTGTCGTTCTGCCCCTGAACAAGGCAGTTAACCCACTGTTCCTAGGCCCTCATTGAAAATAAGAATTTGTTCTTAACTGACTTCCCAAGTGAAATAAAGGTAAAATGAAGGTGTTTGGTGTTAAATGGGTCAGAGGAAATGGAGAATAATAGTGCATGTAATATCCTCAATAGGCTACAACACACACCCATGACCACACACCCATCACAATAATACCTTGCTGCTTGGGAAGAAATGCCAGCCGCTCTAAACAGTTCAGAGGGTGAACTCTGATTGAACTCAGTAATGGTGCTCCAGGCATCCTCAAGTTATAATAACCTTTATGGCTGACATTACTATTAACTTACACCCTCTGTTAGCAATGTTAATATCCCAATGTATAACTTCCTAGCATCCTTCTGTTTCTGAAGCTGTCTGTTGTGATTAGTTTGATTAGACCTATGGTTCCTTCTAGACTTGTGTAGCTCAGTTCTTCTCAAAACAACCCTATTTCCCTGGGAGTGATACATGGCCACGTCTGTTTTTAGATGTGGGTTGCTGTCACTTATAAGCGTTTCATTCTTCTTCAGCGATTTCATTCAATGGTTAAAATGCCTGGGCACACAGTTGATTTTTATGGGTAGGTGTTTCTGCAAAAGGCCTCACATTGTTCTTGTTGCTCTTCAAATGGTTTGGTCGTAACTCACATCATGCCTCTTAGGCCTCTACAAACCCTGTGTCGAATTCTAGCTAATGTCATTGGCATTTGTATGAATAGCGTGTGTGTGTGTGTGTGTGTGTGTTTTTAACCAGGGAGCTCATGTCTTACTCTCACATGAAACCTATTATGTGGTCCCATAAACAGTTGAGTGAATTGGAGTGAGAACGACAGAAATAGAGTGCAGAGGTGGTTATTCACTACACATTATCACATTAGGAATCAGTGCCTCTCTGACAAGAGAGAGACATACTCGTCCAGCTAAAATGGCATTGGAGATTGGTCTTTGCAACACATTCTAGCGGAATCAAAATGGGAAAAAAGTGTTTCTGATCGAGTGCTTTTAGACGAAGAGGCAAGAGAGAGAGAGGGTGGGGAGTTGATAGTCAGGTCACCATGGCAACAAGCCCCCATCCCCTCACCCATTGTCTCTCATTCATCCCCATAGTAATAGCCAAGCTCTGTTGCCCCGGAGACCACAGGGGATGGTAGGGGAATGCAGTGTCTGTGTGTATTTCTAGTGTGTGTGTGTGTGTAGTGCATGCACAAACAGGAATATGAAAGGCAGTAACAAGCTCCTGTCAGCTTGGTGAAACTAATTTGTTGCTGTTAAATGGTGTGTATTTTCCATCTGAACTAACGTATGAGGGGTAATATTGGGCTTGTACCACAGGGGGATACCATAGAGGTAAAACCTCTGAAGTCCTTCCACAACTTCATCGTGAGGCTTCTTCAGCTGCTTCGAGAAAGGACTTTATTTTAACCCAACTCTTATTCTAACCCAGCTCCCAATGATGGAACATCCTTCCTTCCATGTGTGTCTTGTGACACGGGCTGTGAAATAATCCTAATTTATCGGACGAAAGCAAGCTGACAACTCACTGAGTTGTTTCATGACACTATCCCAGACAGACATTGTTGTTTGGAATCCTATTTAAAGAGCGCTATATCAAGGTTACATCCCTTTGAGCTCTGGTGTTTTCCACGACCTTCCCTTCAGTCCTGTTGTGACAGCCTGCCTATCTTATAGGACTATTAACATGGTAATAAAATGTTCATATTATGTCACCCAAGGCATAGACTGTTTCTCTGCTACCGCATGGCAAGCGGTACCAGAACGCCAAGTCTAGGACCAAAAGGCTCCTTAACAGCTTCTACCCCCAAGCCAAAAGACTGCTGAACAATTAATCATGATTACATTGACCCCCAATTTGTTTTGTACACTGCTGCTACTCACTGTTTATTATCTATGCATAGTCACTCCACCCCTACCTACATGAACAAATGACCTCTAACCTGTACCCCCGCACACTGACTCAGTACCGGTACCCCCTGTATATAGCCTCGTTATTGTGTTACTTTTTATATATTTTTTTACTTTTAGTTTATTTGGCAAATCTTTTCTTAACTCTTCTAGAACTGCACTGTTGGTAAAGGGCTTGTAAGTAATCATTTCCCGGTGAGGTCTACACTTGTTTTAGTCAACGCATGTGACAAATAAAGTTTGATTTGATTAATAAACAGTTTTATATCTCTTCCTCTTTCTCCCACCACTTTGCTCTCTTCCTCCCCCCTCTCTCCCCTCCTCTCTCCCTTTGTTCTTCCTCTCCCTCCTGCCGTCAGGTCTGTCCTCCCCCTCTCCTCCGGCCTCCAAGATAGATTCCCTCAGGAGTAAGGTTGAGCTCCTCCGCCTGCCTCTGGCCCTCTCCTCCAAGTCCATCAGCCACCGCAAGAGTCAGCTGGGCGGAGCCGGGGAGCGCGGCACGGGGGGAGGAGGGACCCACAGGGGCAAACCCCGCCCACCGGCCTCCGACATGGACAACGAGTCGCAGTATTCAGGCTACTCCTATAAGTCCTCGCACTCCCGCAGCTCCAGGAAGCACAGGTGGGTAACACATACATGATATATACACTGAGTGTAGCAAACATTAAGAACACCTGCACTTTCCATGATATAGACTTCCCAGGTGAAATCAATGATCCCTTATTGATGTCCCTGGTTAAATCCACTTCATCTACACTTATTG
Organism: Oncorhynchus tshawytscha; assembly: GCF_018296145.1. Lineage (NCBI taxonomy): Eukaryota > Metazoa > Chordata > Actinopteri > Salmoniformes > Salmonidae > Oncorhynchus > Oncorhynchus tshawytscha. The sequence continues at coordinate 16,994,063 of NC_056438.1, read as the reverse complement.
AAGGGGAGGAGGCGGGTTAAATAAGGAGTTTGAGGCCTTGAGATAATTGAGACATGGATTGTGTATGTTTGCCATTCAGAGGGTGAGACAAAAGATTGACGTGCTTTTGAACGGGTTAGGTGCCAGGTTTGTGTCAAAACTGCAACGCTGCTGGGTTTTTTACAGCTCAACAGTGTCCCGTGGTGAAAATGGTTCACCACCCAAAGGACATCCACCCAACTTGACACAACTGTGGGAAGCATTGGAGTCAACATGGGCCAGCATCCCTGTCGAACGCTTTCAACACCTTGTAGAGTCCATGCCCTGACGAATTGAGGCTGTTCTGAGGGAAAAGGGGGGGGTGCAACTCAATATTAGGAATGTTTTGTACACTCAGTGTATACTTATGCAGAACACACACACACACACACTCAAACACACTCAGTCTCTTGTAAATACACTTTAACTTGCGTGGGACCACATATCCTACGTTATAGAAGCTTTGAGTGTGTGTGATATTTTAGACGATGGGGTTTGGTTAACCTCTAGGAAGTAGGACCTGTTTTAGGGTTAAACCTCTGTCTCTGTGTGTGATGTTCAGGGATAGGCGGGACAGGCACCGCTCCAAAAGCAGAGACGGCAGTAGTCGTGGAGACAAGTCAGTCACCATCCAGGCCCCCGGAGAGCCTCTACTGGACACAGAGTCCACCCGTGGAGATGACAGGGTCAGAGTTCAGTCCTTTCCTACAATACATTTCCCATCACTACCCTGACCAATCTATCTGTATTCTGTCATCCTCCACCTTTACTTGACTTTCTCTCTGTCTTTCTCTAATCTGTCTCCTTCTCATTATCCTCTTGTCTCATTTGTTCAGGTAATATTCCCTCTCCCTATGACCTCCAAACATATGCTCAAATAATCTCTATCTCACTCTTTCTCTCTCTCTCTACCTCTCTCTACTCCAGGACGATAACTGGGGTGAGACCACCACCGTGCAGACTGGCACGTCAGAACACAGCGTCTCTAACGAGGACTTGACCCGCGTCTCCAAGGAGCTCGAGGAGTCCTCCCCGTTGGAATGCCGTCGTTTCCTGGGCCCTGCGTTGGGCGCCGTCCTGGGCCTCTTCGCCCTGGTCACTCCCCTGGCCTTCCTGGCTCTACCCCAGCTGCTGTGGCGTGAGTCCCTGGAGCCCTGTGGCACGCCCTGCGAGGGCCTCTACGTCTCACTGGCCTTCAAACTCCTGGTCCTCCTCATCTCCACCTGGGCTCTGTTCCTGCGCCCGCCGGGCGCCACCCTGCCCCGCCTCTACGTCTTCCGCTGCCTGCTGCTGGCGCTCGTCTTCCTCTTCGTAGCGTCCTACTGGCTGTTCTACGGCGTGCGCGTGCTGGAGCCCCGGGAGAGGGACTACAGGGGTATCGTGGGGTACGCGGCGTCGCTGGTGGACGCCCTGCTCTTCATCCAGTACCTGGCCTTAGTGCTGCTGGAGGTCAGACACCTGCAGCCTGCCTTCTGCCTCAAGATGGTGCGCACCACAGACGGGGCTAGTCGCTTCTACAACGTGGGACACCTCAGGTGGGTGTGTTTGTGACGTTTCGTAAATGTTGTTTGTGCATGTGTAGTTTTTCATAAAGCATGGAATGTGAGTTTGTTCATGTGTGTGTTTTAGTGTGTTAGTGTGGTTTTCCTGTATCTGCAGGTGCTATTTTTTGGGGTGTTAATTTGCATGTTTCATACCATAATCTCAGCTTTGGTGCTAGTTTCAGAGACCGTTAGCATCATTCAGTCAGCTGAACTGAAACCTGCATTACCTCATCAGCCTGTTTTTGAGGCTATTTGCATATGTGTGTCATTTGTATGGTGAGTGTTTAGGTTGCATCAAGCTATTTGGATGGCACTTATGAGTATGGTCCAATGGGAGAGGATGTGTTTGCTCCACTAGTTATCTGCTTCTCACCCTAGTGGGTTTAGAGGGGCGCTGAAGCTGACAGGTGATCGATAATAGCTGCAGTACCACATATGTCCTGTAGTCTGTGCTACAGGTGCCACTATTGAAGGTTAAACGTTTGTCTGATGTTTGAATACGTTGCAGATGGGATAATTACGATGATGATAATGGTGGTAATGTTGATGAGGATGATCTTAGTGTTGATGATGATTAGAACGTATTCCACTTGGGTCTCCCGTGTGGCGCAGCGGTCTAAGGCACTGCATCTCAGTGCTATAGGCGTCACTACAGACACCCTGGTTTGAATCCAGGCTGTATCACAGCCGGCCGTGATTGGGAGTCCCGTAGGGTGGCGCACAGTTGTCCCGGTTTGGCCGGTGTAGGTCAAACGAATAAGAATGTGTTATTAACTGACTTACCTAGTTAAATTAATAAAACATATTTTGAAATAGTAATGGCAGGTCATTAAAGGTTCCCGTGTGTCTCTCTCTCCAGTATCCAGAGAGCAGCAGTGTGGGTGCTGGACCAGTACTACAGTGATTTCCCAGTCTACAACCCTGCTCTCCTCAACCTGCCCAAGTCCATCCTCTCTAAAAAGACTTCTGGCTTCAAAGTCTACACTCTGGGAGAAGGTAAGCCTCGACACTATCCTTCCTTCCTTCCTCGTCTCCTCCTCTCATCCCTTTTTTCCCTCAGTCACTTTTCACCCCTGTCTTTATTGTCTTCCAATAGTGATGCCATTTCTTTGCTCAATGAATAGCACTTTTTTTTAATGTTGATTGCTTTTTTCTTGATTGTGATTTATCCTCCAGAGAACAGCACCAATAACTCAACAGGTCAGTCCAGAGCGATGATCGCTGCGGCGGCCCGCAGGAGAGACAACTCCCACAACGAGTATTACTACGAGGAGGCAGAGATGGAGCGCAGAGTCCGCAAGCGCAAGGCCAGGTGAGGAGAGGAGACACACTGAGCTTGTCAGACAGGGGTGGCAGTACTTAAAACTTGCCATTTATGCTTAAGAAGGCTGCCATTGGTGCCCCCAAGACAAGGCATACAGGAAGTGTATGCCAGTCTAAAACGTCACATCCATAACACATGCCCTACCTCCTCCCAGGCTGGTGGTGGCGGTAGAGGAGGCTTTCACGCACATCAAGCGTCTCCAGGACGACGAGCCGGCCGCCTCATCCCCCAAACACCCCCGTGAGGTGATGGACCCCCGGGAGGCGGCTCAGGCCATCTTTGCCCCCATGGCCCGGGCCATGCAGAAGTACCTGAGGACCACGCGCCAGCAGCCCTATCACAGCATGGAGAGCATTATCAACCACCTGCAGTTCTGTATCACGCACAACATGACCCCCATGGTGAGCCACTACACCCTTAACCTGACCACTACTCTCTTAACATGACCCCCAAGGTGAGCCCCTAAACCCTTAATATAGCCCCTACACCCTTCATGTAGCCCCTACACCCTTCATATAGCCCCTACACCCTTAATATAACCCCTACACACTTACAGCATGGCCCCTTACAACATGGCCCCTTAGATTCATACACTCATGATGTGATCTCTATACCCTTGACATGACCACTAAAAATAACAGCCATACATGACCTAATATTCAACTTGAGGTATTCATGACCATAATGGGATTAGAATAAGCATGATTCACTCGATGAATCATATCTAGCCTACTTAACATTCCCCTGAGAGAAAGTGAACCCATGGCTGTTGCCCCACTTTCGATATGACAAGATGTGGCACCCTGTCAGACTGTCTTATCTCATTCTCTGTGTGTGTTTCTTTCAGGCCTTTCTAGAGCGCTACCTCTCCCCAGGCCCTACCATGCAGTACCAACGGGAGAATGGTAGGGGGCGCCAGTGGACCCTGGTGAGCGAGGAGCCGGTGACGTCCGCCCTACGCCCGGGTCTGGTTTTCTCCCTGCGCCGACTCGACTTCTCCCTGGTCGTCACTGTGGCGCCCCTCCCATTCCTCCACCTGGGGGAGGAGTTTATCGACCCCAAGAGCCACAAGTTCGTCATGAGGCTGCAGTCGGAGACCTCTGTGTAGAAATGGAGAGAAGACAAGAAATTAAAGGATAGAGGTGGGAGAAGAGATGATACGAGTGAGGAAAAGAGACTATGTTTCAAATTTGCTCAAAGCCCAACTCTCAGCGTTGACCTCTGCGAGAGAGGGAGAGAAGACACAAAGGTGAAGAAAGAAAGAAGGAGAGAATGAAGAGAGGTAGAGAGAATATGAGATGGGGAAAGGAACAGAGAGAGTGACACATTTTCAATTTTACTCAGAGCCCAACTCTCTGGGTCCTCTCTTACTGTTTTTAACTGACCAATCAGACACTCAGCAATCCAATCAGACACTTCACCTAGACCTGAGTGTGTTGACACCATGTAAGCTTGATACTGTTACCAAGACTGTGCAGAGTCCTAGGGAGTTATTACACTTACACAGACCTTAATACAGCTCATAGCTCTGTTTATAACGATGTAATAACCACCTTATGTGATTTAAAGCCACCCCAAACCCTTTACGATGATGATGATGATGACTGTTCAACGCAACTCAATTGCTGTGTTTTCTCAAAATCCCCGGATTTTGGTTGGAAAAACTCACAGTAGACTTTCTTGGTTCTACATTCCACAGCATATATACGCACCCTATTCCCTATATAGTGCGCTACATTTGTACCCTATTTTCTATGGGCCCTGGTCAAAAGTAGTGCACTATATAGGGAATGGAGGGTTATTTCAGACGCATTCTAGATGTAGCACTGTCTAGACAGCTATCTCTTTTCACACAACGCAGTGGAAATGTATGTGGCGTCTGCCACCAAGGGCTGGAGGAGACACCTCTGTGGCCGTCCTGTTTAATTAACTGTGTGTGTGTGTGTGTTACTTTGTTACAGTCATTGGGACCAGTATGTTTGTCATTCCTTGGCAATAACTGCACTAAATTCACAACCAGCCTATTGAAGTTGACATTACTATGTTACTCAGGGGCTCAACTTTCACTGGGGACGGGGGAACATGCCCCCCCCCCCCCACACACATACATTCTGAAATTGCATTTTGTGCTCCCCAGTTTTATCATTGGAATGTGATACAAAACGAGGCAACGGTGTGCTTTAGGACAATGCGGACACCTCCGAGTGGTTGGATAGGCTGTTTGGAGTGTTTATCAGACCAAAAATTAACATAATAATAATAATAATTAGGTCCCCCCCACTTCTAATACCTCATTTGCGCCCCTGATGTTACTAACCAATAAGCTGATGGGCTGTTAAGCAGTATAGGCTCAACGAACAGATACATGTGAATAGGAACACTTACATGTATGAAAAATAACTAGAAAAGTCAAGTTTCAAGTAAAAACTGTAGTTGCAAATCAGCTACTACATCAACCAATCAGGTGATTGAAATATCACTGAATAGACCAATAAACGGACTGTTATTTTCATTGGACTAAATCTGCTTACTGTGGGTTCTTCAAGAGACAGCTGACGAATGTTTAGGTGAAACACTAACCAGCTTTTAATTTTTTTAAATTAAGAAATACAATGTTTTTGTGACGTTAATGGATAATATTATGTTGGACTTTTTATCTGTGTTCCAGTGTTGGTTTTATAATGAAGGAGGAGGAACAGATACAAGAAAACAGAACCACTTGTCATGAGACATTATTTTGTTTTTTTGTGCCAAATCCCACTCAAGTCCAGATACAGGGGCGCGTCCCAATAACATCTATTTTCTCCTGAAGTGTGCAATTTTGTACTACTTCCCACAAGTCTAAAAGCATTGGATTGGTAAAGGCATGGGCTAGAGGGAGTTTCCACCATGTTTCATATACCAGTCATCACATCGGTGAAGGGACGTGAACAAGTCAAGTGACATCTTAGAGGAAGGAGCGATACTTGGGGCACAGCCATAGTGTACCACATGACTACTGTTCTGAACATGTGACCAAAACACAGAAGTACAAAATAATAAAAACACCGTTGTCACAGGAGGTTGGTGGCTCCTTATTTGGGAGGACGGGCTCATAGTAATGACTGGAATGGAATAGTATCGAACTCCTCAAACACATGGTTCCCGTATTTGATACCTTTCCATTCTCTACATTACAGCTGTTATTATGAGCCGTCCTCCCCTCAGCAGCCTCTTGTGTTGAGTGCGTGGTGTGACTAAGGTGTGACTAAGATGTGACTAATATGGAAACATTGTGCTTAATGATTTGTTTCGATTCACAGGCTGAGGTGAATATCAGTAACAGTCTTAATAGGTCCTGCACACACAATGGTTCTTGTCCTTTTTGGCGGCTAACAGTTACAGTAGTCTGTTGTGTATAAATGGTTTGATCCCTTTTTTTACATGTGTACGGTATGTTTATTAGACCTTCATTTCATTATGAACCCTGATGCATGTAGTTACATGACGTTTTGTAAAGTTACATTTTTTGCTGCATTTTCTTTTGTTTCATTTCATGTCGAAGTGAAGTCCCTAACCTTGTTTTTTAAGACCAATGTGATGTAAAGACATTTGAAGTTGAAAAAATGTTTTAATATTGGATCATTTTAGGACAAAATTGTTACAGCCTTTTTAATAAATGATCTCTTGATATGATATGATGCTCTGTGGCGTTGTTTAAAGACCCCTAACCCCTCCCCCCATCTCTCTGTCTCTGCCTGTTTCTCTCTGTCTGACTGTCTTTCTCTCTCCCTCCCGCTCTCTCTTGCTCTCTCGCGCTCTGTCACAATGTATTGTATGTTCTTAGTGAGAGCAGAGTTGACCTCAACATTGTTTGGAAACAGGAGGGAAGTTTCACGTCAGCAGAGAGACCCTACAGACCACATTGTCATGGAAGCTCTGCGTGGGTGTGTGTGGGGGGCATGATTCATTTGCTGTTTAAATGTCAGTCAGTTCTGTGGAAAAAGGGGGAGGAAACGAGAAGTGTTACGCCGGTCACGCAGAAGATATTTCCTCTACTCAAACACTTCTCAATTCTGCTAATATTAATACATAAATGGTCTTCAATAGTGTATCAACTGCTTCCCCTGGGCCGTCATCACCTCTTTGTGAACACTTTCAGTGGTGTAAAGTACTTAAGTAAAAATATTTTTAAATACCACTTACAGTAAGTTGTTTTTGGGGGTATCTGTATTTTTTCCTTCCTTGATACACAACCAAAATACTTTTGGACTTTTATTCAAGTAGTATTTTACTGGGTGACTTTTACTTGAGCCATTTTCAATCAAGGTATCTTTACTGTTACTCAAGTAGGACAATTGTGTACTTTTTCTTCCACTGAACATTTTGCAGGTGCAAGTTTAACAGAAAATGACTGTGGTTAACTACTGTGAAAAGGGGGGGTGGAAGAGGGAGGTTTCTGTTATACGCCTTGATAGGCTGATAACACGTGCCCTAGAATAGTTCTCAAATGAGCCTCTTTTTGTTTCTGCTAGCCTCGTATTGGGATGATATTGATAATTATTTTCATAGTTCGAGTTCATGCTAAGGAATAATTTATTCACAAAGAACTGTGTGCGCTACTTTTTTTTGGCTTGCACACAATTCCCCATAATGACAAAGTCATGTTTTTAGATGTTTTGGCAAATGTATAAAACATTAAATACATTAGTATCTAATTTACATACAGTAAGTATTCACACCCCTGAGTCAATACTTTGTAGAAGCACCTTTGCCGACGATTACAGCTGTGCGTGTTTTGGGATTAGTCTCTAAGCTTTGCACAGTTGAAATGTACAATATTTTCCCATTATTCTTTTTTAAATTTGTCAAGCTATTTCAAGTTGATTTTTGATTATTGCTAGACATTTTTAAGTCTTGACAGATTTTCAAAGCCGATTTAGGCAACAACAAGAAATGTACTAGACCATTCAATGTCATCTTTTAAAGCAACTCCACTGTAAATTTGGCCTTGTGTTTTAGTTTGTTGTCCTGCTGCTCTGTGAATTTGTCTCCCAGTGTCTGTTGGAAAGCAGACTGAACCAGGTTTTCCTCTAGGACTGTGCCTGTGCTTATAGCTGTATTCCATTTCTTTTTATACTAAAAACTCCCTAGTTCTTGCCGATGACAAGCATACCCATAACATGATGCAGCTACCAGCATGCTTGAAAATATGAAGAGTGGTACTCAGTGATGTGTTGTGTTGGATTTGTCCCAAACATAACACTTTGTATTCAGGATGAAAATGTTATTTATTTGCCAAAGTTTTTGCAGTATTACTTAAGTGCCTTGCTCAAACAGGATACATGTTTTCAAATACTTGTATTCTGTACAGGCTTCCTTCTTTTCACTGTCATTTAAGTTAGTATTGTGGAGTAACTACAATTTTGTTGATCCATCCTCAGTTTTCTTATATCACAACCATTAAACTCTCTAACAGTTTTAAATCCCCATTGCCCTCATGATGAAATCCCTGAGCAGTTTCCTTCCTCTCCGGCAACTGACTTAGGAAGGACGCCTGTATCTTTGTTGTGACTGGTTGTGTATATATACATCATTCAAAGCCTAATTAGTAACTTCACCATGCTCAAAGGGATATTCAGTGGCTGCTTTTTATTTTGTTTTATTTTTAACACATCTACCAATTGGTGACCTTCTTTGCGAGACATTGAAAAACCTCGCTGGCACAAAGACTTGTATCTGTGCTTGAAATTCACTGCTCTACTGAGGGATCTTGCAGATAATTGTATGTGTGGGGTACAGAGATGAGGTAGTCATTCAAAAATCACGTTAAACGCTATTACTGAACACAGAATAAGTCTATGCAACTTATTATGCAATTTGTTAAGCACATTTTTATTTTTATTTAGGCTTGGCATAACAAAGTTGAATACTTATTGACTTAAGGCATTTTTTATTTTATAAAATGTTCTACAAAGAAACATGATGACATGATGGGCTATTGTGTGTTGATCAGTGACACAAAATGTCAATTGAATCCATTTTAAATTCAGGCTGTAACACAACAAAATGTGGAAAAAGTCAAGTGGTGTGAACACCTTCTGGAGGCGCTGTAAATAGCAGAAATAGGAAGTTGACGCTATAAGTAAGACGCTATGTCAGAGACGAACAGGGTCCATTTTAAAAGTCCTGTTGAAGATGATACGTGTAGAACTTTTAGTTCTCTCTCTCCTAACAGTCTTATCAGGTAGGCTGCTTACTGTAGTTTTCTATTTTGCTTGGTAGTGTTGATAAATGTCTGTTGTTGATATTGTCTGTCATCTTTCAGAAATTAGCTACAAGAGGCAGGTTACTATTTATATTTTTGACAAATTTAACTTTTACTCCACTACATTCCTAATGAAAATGAAATAATTTTTACTCCATACATTTTCCCTGACACCCAAAGGTACTATTACATTTCAAATGCTTAGCAGGACAGAACATTATTCCAATTCACACACTTATTAAGAGAATATTTAAAACCAAATACTTTTAGACTTTTACTCAAGTAGAATTTAACTGGGTGACATTCACTTTTACTTGAGTCATTTTCTGTTAAGGTATATTCACTTTTGGTGAAGTATGACAATTGGGTACTTTTTCCACCACTGCTGGTGTGTAGCAAACATCAAGGTATACAGTCAACATTCCTCTGTCCATATCACATCTAGTATTATAGTTCTTCTCAATCGCGTTTAACGTACTGTATCTATAGCAGAACAGCAATGATCAACTGATCAAATACATGTACAGAACTTCTGATCAGCTTCTTGACTTTGTACCTGACTTGAATACCACCTTTTCCAAAATATTAAATACGAATGTCATAACTGAAAACACAGTTCACTGCTAAGTGTTTGGATCACAGAACATAAACACATTGTTTTCATCAGAAGAGAAATTTGTCCAATTTTATTCACTGTTCCCGACAATCAGTAAATAAATATTACTGCATGGAATAGTAAATCATTCCATCAGTGTCAAACCATGTACAGTATATGGAAAGATCTAGACAAGAGATGGGGCAGCAGGGTAGCCTAGTGGTTAGAGCAGTGGACTAGTAACCGAAAGGTTTCAAGTTCAAATCCCCGAGCTGACAAGGCACAAATCTATCATTCTGCCCCTGAACAAGCAGTTAACCCACTGTCATTGAAAATAAGAATTTGTTCTTAACTGACTTGCCTAGTTAAATAAAGGTAACAAAAAAGAGACTTGAGTTGGGTTACCTATATGTAACTGTGGGTTACACCTAAGTTGTCATCTCCAACATTGTGACCTTCCATTATAGAGCTTTGCTTTGGTGTGGATTGAAGCCTATAGATTCAGTTGTGTTGCTCCATTCTATGCACCTTTCCTTTCTATTTCTATTGTAGATTGTGTTTCCATATGCCAATGGAAAGTCTACAAAACTATGAGAAACCAACCTTTCTTTTGAAAACATGGAATTGAATTGTGATGATACCGATGAATGAATGCTGCACACAATGTTCTTATTTTAATACTTCAGAATCAGTAATAACATTTGATTTGATGTGTATGACATTGTTTGGTGATCTATGCATAAAATGGAGAGACATTTCCCATAATGTTGCACCTTTGAATAGTTATACTTCCAATTTTGAACATCATGATTTAGTGACTGCAAAAAAAATTTATTGATCTAATGGGATTTTTAAAACATACTGTCTGTTTTGTCTGCTTGGACTCAAGAGATAAGTATGGTTGTGTTCATCCTGTTGCAGGAAGTTCTTTTGATGAATGTATTTGCAATTTTGAAGTATAATATCGTGTGGGTGAATGCATTTAGGTTTTGAGAAAACATTTGGAAAAATGTGTTTCCTGTTTTTCAAAAGGCCACAGAGTTCTGTGTCTTGACAACATTGTTCTAGCTTTGATACAATGTGTTTAAGGTTAAGATACCAAATCCTCCATTTGATATGTATTGCGAAAGTCTCACCACATGATCGAAACAGAAAAAGGAAACTCAGAGAAAGTTCCAGATTTAAAAAACATGGTCATGTGAATGATGTCATATGTGTCCTAAATCTATACTATATCTGTTTCAATTAATTTACAGTTATCATACAACCTGCTTTGCAGTTTTTTCTGCTGAATAATAATTAATTTAGCTAATAATGTATATAGTAATTTATGTTGATACCATCAGAATATTGATGATGATGATTATTTTATATCCAAAGAGAAACATATACTGTTATATTACTATTATATAAATGATGTGTTTCATCTAGTTATTCCTGTAAACACCACCATCAGAACAGACATTTTATTACAGTAACAGATTGATTGTTATGTTTCAGTGGTGATGGGAGATACCATTGGCTACCTGGGAGAGTCTGTCACCTTATCCTCTGGAGCCAATCCATCCTGGCACATCACCAAGATAACGTGGTCCATATACAACAACGACACCTGGATCGCAACATTCAGGAGCAGAAATAGCAACACAGAATGGTTCGGGAAGTTTAAGAGTCGACTGAGTCTCAACACCTCGTCTGGTGACTTGGAGATCAGAGATGTTCAGAGAGGGGATGAACTGGTTTACTCTGTTCTCCTCACACACAGTCAGGGGGAGCAGCAGATCAGTAAGGTACCGCTCACTGTGACAGGTAAGAGTCTCAGTCACAACTGTGCCCTGTTTTAAAGGAGCACTCTGTAAGATCTATACAAGATTTGCCTCAAGGGGCGCAAAGTGAGCCAAAAATGTCAAGAGTCCCCAAAAATGTAACTCGTTGGGCATAAATCACCCTCCAGAGTTTGGGAATTTCACGTTTTGTACATTTCACTAGTTTGCTAGCCTATTATAGGCAAAACTATTCTTTAAAATATTTTCAGTGTTCATTTTTATCTCTACTTTATTCAAATTTCATTGCATTTTTTTCTAATATAAAATGTGTTATCTATTTACAAGACCTTCCTTTGTTTCTCTTCAAATGTCCAGAGCGTCTCGTTGAGCCTAGTGTTCAAAAGATCTTCAGCGTTCTGAAGGACGGACACTGTGTGATGGCTCTTCAGTGCTCCTCTTCGGTGAAGGACACCAGATTTTCTTGGGAGCCAGAAGCTTCGTTTGACGGCTCCTTCTTGAGGGGGGGTCCCAACACCAACGTCTCTGTTGTCTGGGCGTCTTACAGCCCCAACAGAAATGTCATCTTCATCTGTACTGCCAGCAACGGGCTCACTAACGCCTCTAAGGTTGTGAGGGAGATATGCCAAGGTACAGTCATTTCTAGGGCCAGTATATATTTCAGTAACACATGACCTGACCAGGAAAAACTGGTGTATTCATCAAACTTTGGGCGAGGTATTCTTATGCCAGCCAGCTATGCAGTGAGACAGGGAGAAATTATTGGAGAAGCTGGTCAAGCTTGCGGTTGAATTTTTGAACAAAGTGAGTCCTTATTTGTGTTCTTACCTTGATACCATACTATTTTTTTCTCTCCCTATGTCTTCAGATGAACAGCCAAAGCCTGACGTGGTGGAGGGGGAGAACCGCGTCCCCGGGATCATAAAATTGCTCTTAGGATTTCTGTTCGGATGTCTTTTAACATATATTTTCAGAGGTGAGTGGGAATTGAATGACAACACATTTGAATTTCTATCAAATTTCACAGTGCCTTGTGTATAAATATATGCTCCCTTAATTTAAATTCAAGCTGAAATGCAGACCCAATCTTTTGTGTACTAGGTGCAAAATAGAAGATATCACTGACTGCCTTGTTTTATGTCTATCATAGAGTCCCTCACATGCTTATCAATCAGGTTCAACAAGTAAGTAGCTTTTCTTTAGAATCTACTTCACACTGGGCACAGCCATCAATCAGTTGTCAACTATTGTGAATTCAACATGAAATCAACCCCCAAAAATCTGCATGCTATTGGATTTAGGTGAAAAATTAGGTGAAAAAAAAGATGAAATGCCCTTACATTGATGATTTTTTGCAAATACAATCACTTTTCCACGTTGATTCAATCTCCTCAAACATTGTTTTGGTTGAATTGACATGGAAACAATGTTGATTCAACCAGTGTTTGACCAGTGGGTATGTACATCACATGTCTATTTTTGGGCATTTTTACAGGAGTCGAAGCATCAGCAAGTTGTGTCCTACACTTTCGGGAGTTGAAAAAAACTCCAGCCTACCTATAGAGAGGAGTTGAACATTGGAGCTGTCAAACCAATACTCCAGCCTACCTATAGAGAGGAGTTGAACATCGGAGCTGTCAAACCAACACTCCAGCCTACCTATAGAGAGGAGTTGAACATTGGAGCTGTCAAACCAAAACTCCAGCCTACCTATAGAGAGGAGTTGAACATCGGAGCTGTCAAACCAAAACTCCAGCCTACCTATAGAGAGGAGTTGAACATAGGAGCTGTCAAACCAAAACTCCAGCCTACCTATAAGGAGGAGCTGAACATCGGAGCCGTCAAACCAAAACTCCTGCCTACCTATAGAGAGGAGCTGAACATCGAAGCCATCAAACCAAAACTCCAGCCTCTGTCACATGATCTCAGTATATGCAACTTTTCAAGAAAGTTAGGAACCAATATGCACAGGCAGTTAGGAAAGCAAAGGCTAGCTTTTTCAGACTTTTTTTTGCATCCTGTAGCATAAACTCCAAAAAGTTCTGGGACACTGTAAAGTCCATGGAGAATAAGAGCACCTCCTCCCTGCTGCCCACTGCACTGAGGCTAGGAAACACTGTCACCACCGATAAATCTACGATAATCGAGAATTTCAAGAAGCATTTTTCTACGGCTGGCTCCAGGTTATCTATACGTCTTTGCTAGGTAAATCCCCGCCTTATCTCAGCTCACTGGTCACAATAGCAGCACCCACCCGTAGCACACGCTCCAGCAGGTATATTTCACTGGTCACCCTCAAAGCCAACTCCTGCTTTGGCCGCCTTTCCTTCCAGTTCTCTGCTGCCAATAACTGGAACAAATTGCAAAAATCCCTGAAGTTGGAGACTCATATCTCCCTCACTAACTTTAAGCATCAGCTGTCAGAGAAGCTTACAGATCATTGCACCTGTACATAGCCCATCTGTAAATAGCCCACCCAACTACCTCATCCCCATATTGTTATTTTTTCGTTGTTGCTCCTTTGTACATCAGTATTTCTACTTGCACATTCATCTTCTACTCATCTATCACTCCAGTGTTTAATTGCTAAATTGTAATTATTTTGCCACTGTGGCCTATATATTGTCTCACCTCCCTAATCTTACTTCATTTGCACACTATTGTGTTATTGACTGTACATTTGTTTATTCCATGTGGAATTCTGTGTTGTTTCTGTCGCACTGTTTTGCTTTATCATGGCCAGGTCTCAGTTGTAAATGAGAACTTGTTCTCAACTGGCCTACCTGGTTAAATAAAGGTGAAATAAATAAAACATTTATAAAAATAAATATACACCTGTTCTAAAAGGCCCCAGAGTCTGCAACACCACTAAGCAAGGGGCACGACCAAGCAAGCGACACCATGAAGATCAAGGAGCTCTCCAAACAGGTCAGAGACAAGTTGTGGAGAAGTACAGATCAGGGTTGGGTTATAAAAAAATATCAGAAACTTTGAACATCCCGCGGAGCACCATTAAATCCATTATTAAAAAATGGAAAGAATATGCCACCACAATAACCTTGCCAGAGAGTACCACCCACCAAAACTCACAGACCAGGCAAGGAGGACATTAATCAGGAAAGCAAAGGCTAGCTTTTTCAAACAGACATTTGCATCCTGTAGCACAAACTCCAAAAAGGGGAGACTCCCCAAACATATGGAAGAAGGTACTCTGGTCAGATGAGACTAAAATTGATATTTTTTGGAGTGTGAAGCATGGTGGTGGCAGCATCATGCTGTGGGGATGTTTTTCATCGGCAGGGACTGGAAACTGGTCAGAATTGAAGGAATGATGGATGGTGCAAAGTACAGGGAAATTCTTGAGGGAAACCTGTTTCAGTGTTCCAGAGATTTGAGACTGGGACGGAGGTTCACCTTCCAGCAGGACAATGACCCTAAGCACACTGCTAAAGCAACACTTGAGTGGTGTAAGGGGAAACATTTTAATGTCTTGGAATGGCCTAGTCAAAGCCCAGACCTCAATCCAATTGAGAATCTGTGGTATGACTTAAAGATTGTTGTACACCAGCAGAACCCATCCAACTTGAAGGAGCTGGTGCAGTTTTCCTTGAAGAATGGGCAAAAATCCCAGTGGCTAGATGTGCCAAGCTTATAGAGACATACCCCAAGAGACTTGCTGCAAAAGGTGGCTCTACAAAGTATTGACTTTTTTTTTTGGTGGGGGGGGTGAATAGTTACGCTCAAGTTATCTATTTTTTTGTTTCTCAATAAAAAATATTTTGCATATTCAAAGTGGTAGGCATGTTGTGTAAATCAAATGATACAACCCCCCCCCCAAAAAAATCTATTTTAATTCCAGGTTGTAAGGCAACAAAATAGGAACAATGCCAAGGGGGTGAATCCTTTCGCAAGCCACTGTTTGCTCCCCCACTCAAGCTACTGCCTACCCATACTACCTCAATGCCTTATCATCTGAAGCTGTTGAAGCCAATCAGTTTTTTACAGTGACTTTGAGGTTCTTAAATGGAAGTGCTATATATAATACATATATTATTATTATTATTATTATTCACACACCTGAAAATATATTTTTATTTCTGTTGTAATTAATGTTTTTCTATCACTTGAAGGTAGCCTTTCTCAAATACTGCACTTTTTTCTTTACTGTGAATCAGTATATGATCTATGCGTTATGATTTCTACAAATCGTTGTATTTATTAGGATGTTCTCTCCCTTTTCTCAATATGTAAAGATGGTATTATTGTATTATTAAGGTCTATTCATTGTCTGATTTCACACAACAACAATAGTTTGTGAGTGTATGATGAATTGATGTGAATGTGGCCTATGTGATTTCTACAAAGCATGTCTGTGGAATGTAAAACCTTTTACTGTACAATAGACACATCCAAACTACAATACATACAAACATAAATAACTTGTTTCCAACAGAAACACCGGCAATCTTTAAGAATGTAGTTTTGAATTGCCATTAGTAGTTATTACACAAATATAAACAGTTAATGTAACAATAGAATGCAATAGAACCTAACAAAAAGTTATGTAACACTGACTATCTTGAAAATAACAAGTTGTACCACACAATGACCATGAACAGATGAAGGTTGCAGTTCTGAACAAGTAAGAAAATAAAAACAGAAATGTGCAGGTTGTGATGAAATGAAACGGTAACATCTATTACAGAAAGTACACATGTAGGATGCAGAAGATGCAGAGGATGCAGAGGGTTCTATATCTATAGAAGCCCAGCTTATGACCACATCCTGTTCAGCTTACAGTACTTCCTGGTAGGAAGAAGAGGGGTCTTCTGGCTGGCGTCCAAATGTGATCTTGTCATATAGAGTCTGCGGCTAAATGTTCAAAGCAACCAAGAACAAACTGTTTCAGCATTATGAAATGTAGACAATTTTCAAGTAGACTACATAGTCTCCCTTTCACACAGAGACTGTTTTATTTGATTTATGTTCAAAGATATCAGGTATGACCATTCATGTCTCGCTCTCACCATGTTCAGAATTGGGACAGCCAGATCTTCTACGGTCTCATAGATGGACATTACCTGACTGTTTGTTCTTGTCTGGAATAAAAACAGAAAAAGGTACTTAAACCAATAAACAAAATGGATGAACATCGCACAAAAACACAAAAATACTGCAAAAAAATACACAGCAATCAACAATTACAGTACACAGTATAGTGTAATACAGTACACAAACATGGGTCGTTCCACAAAAGAGTGCCTGCACATCAGAGACAGTCTCCAGATTTACCAGTTGATACATACAGTTGAAGTCAGAAGTTTGCATACACCTTAGCCAAATACATTTAAACTAAATTTTCACAATTCCTGACATTTAATCCTAGTACAAATTACCTGTCTTAGGTCAGTTAGGGTCACCACTTTATTTTTAGAATGTGAAATGTCAGAATAATAGTAGAGAGAATTATTTATTTCAGCTTTATTTCTTTCATCACATTCCCTGTGGGTCAGAAATGTATACGCACTCAATTAGTATTTGGTAGAATTGCCTTTAAATTCCTCCTGACAGAGCTGGTGTAACTGAGTCTGGTTTGTAGGACTCCTTGCTCGCACATGCTTTTTCAGTTCTCTCCACTAATGTTCTATGGGTTTGAGGTCAGGGCTTTGTGATGGCCACTCCAATACCTTGACTTTGTTGTCCTTAAGCCATTTTGCCACAATTTTGGAAGTATGCTTGGGGTCATTGTTCATTTGGAAGACCCATTTGCTACCAAGCTTTAACTTCCTGACTGATGGCTTGAGATGTTGCTTCAATATATCCAAATTATTTTCCTCCTTCATGATGCCATCCATTTTGTGAAGTGCACCAGTCCCTCCTGCAGCAAAGCACCCCCTCAACATGATGCTGCCACCCCCGTGCTTCACGGTTGGGATGGTATTCTTCGGCTTGCAAGCCTCCCTCTTTTTCCTCCAAACATAACAATGATCAAACAGTTCTATTTTTGTTTTATCAGTCCAGAGGACAAATCTCCAAAAAGTGCAATCTTTGTCCCCATGTGCAGTTGCAAACCGTAGTCTGGCTTTTTATGGTGGTTTTGGAGCAGTGGCTTCTTCCTTGCTGAGCGGCCTTTCAGGTTATGTCGATATAGGACTCCTTTTACTGTGGATATAGATACTTTTGTACCTGTTTCCTCCAGCATCTTCACAAGGTCCTTTGCTGTTGTTCTGAGATTGATTTGCACTTTTCGCACCAAAGTACGTTCAACTCTAGGAGACAGATTGCGTCTCCTTCCTGAGCGATATGATGACTGGGTGGTCCCATGTTGTTTATACTTGCACACTATTGTTTGTACAGATGAAGGTGGTACTTTCAAGCATTTGGAAATTGCTCCCAAGGATAAACCAGACTTGTGGAGGTCTACAATTGTTTTTCTGAGGTCTTGGCTGATTTCTTTAGATTTTCCCATGATGTCATGCAAAGAGGCAGTGAGTTTGAAGGTAGGCCTTGAAATACATCCACAGGTACACCTCTAATTGACTCAAATGATGTAATTTAGCCTATCAGAAGCTTCTAAAGTCATGACATCATTTTCTGTCATTTTCGAGGCTGTTTAAAGGCACAGTCAACTTAGTGTATGTAAACTTCTGACCCACTGGAATTGTGATACAGTGAATTATAAGTGAAATAATCTGTTTGTAAACAATTGTTGGAAGAATTACTTGTGTCAAGCACAAAGTAGATGTCCTAACCGTCTTGCCAAAACTATAATTTGTTAACAAGAAATGTGTGGAGTGGTTGAAAAACCAGTTTTAATGACTCCGACCTAAGTGTCTGTAAACTTCAGACTTCAACAGTATAATCCAGAGGAACATCCCAATAATATTTTATGTAGAAATTGTAAATTGTAATTTTAAAAGGCTGTGATATTACATGAAGTACCCTTTAGACTATGTGGAGAATTCCATAAATCTGAATTTTTATATGAATACAAATTTGCTAAAGTGGCAAAATGCAACATTTTGACATGTCCCTTCGTGTACCCTGTGCCTTCTAGGAAGATGTTTTATTTTTTAAAAACTTTTACCCCCTTTTTCGTGATATCCAATTGTTAGCTACCGTCTTGTTTCAATGCTGCAAACCCAATACGGACTCTAGAGAAACGAAGGTCGAGAGCCATGCGTCCTCCAAACACGACCCTGCCAAGCTTCACTGCTTCTTGACACACTGCTCGCTTAACCCGGAAGCCAGCCGCAAAAATGTGTTGGAGGAAACACACTTAATATGCACTTACTATGGTATTTATTTTTAAAAAATAGATTGGGATTGGAAAACGTGTTTTCAGGGAGTTGAACCTGCTTTTTATGACAGAATGTAAAAATGTTGTGAAATCTACAACTTTCTTTTGACCAAGATACGCTTTCTCAAAAGGCACTGAATTGGTAGAACTAGGGTTACAAAACTACTGGTAATTTACCAAAGTTTTATGATTCTTCAGTAATTTTGGTAGTCAACAGAAAATATATGGCAATCTATAGTAAATTTGGTCATTTATATTTGAATAACTTTAAAAAGGTATATTACATATAGTATTCTTTATATATATATATATATATATATATATATATATATATATATATATATATATATATATATATATATATATATATATATATCTGTGTCCCAGTGGTGGAAAAAGTTCCCAATTGTCATACTTGAGTAAAAGTAAAGGTACCTTAGTAGAAAATGACTAAAGTAAAAGTGAAAGTCACCCAGTAAAATACTACGATTAAAAGTATTTAAAATATACTTAAGTATGAAAGGTAATTGCTCAAATATCAAATTCCTAATTGCTAAAATATCAAAAGTCAAAGTATGAATATATTTTAAGCTAACCAGATGGCACAATTTTCTTGTTTTTTAAATTTACTGATATTCTTGGGCACACTCCAACACTCAGACATAATTTACAAGCAAAGTATTTGTGTTTGGTGAGTCCCCCAAATCAGAGGCAGTAAGGATGACCAGGGATGTTCCCTTGATAAGTGCATGAATAGGACCATTTTCCTGTCCTGCTAAGTATTCAAAATTTAACGAGTACTTTTGGGCGCCAGGGAAAATGTATGGAGTAAAAAGTACATTATTTTCTTTAGGAATATAGCAGAGTAAAATAAAAAGTTGGCAAAAATATAAATAGTTAAGTAAAGTGCAGATACCCCAAAAAACTACTTAAGTAGTACTTTTAAGTACTTTACACCTCTGCTGTGTCCATATTGTCTGTGAGTTTCTAGTGAATAGACCATATGGTTCAAGATAAAATATAGTAATTAATTTAAAAAAATAGCAATTAACTCTGTAACTCTTCTATTAACATTTTTCACAACAGACAACAGTATGACACCATTTTTATTTTAAGTGTGTAAAACAAATATAATGTCACGCCTGCTCCAGCTCCCCCTCTCTGGTGCTCGAGGGTGCCAGGCGGCCCATCATTACGCACACCTGTCACCATCGTTACTCGCGTCAGTGTTTCATGGGACTCCACTGGACTTTATTACTTATTGATTGCCTCCCCTATGTCTGTCACTTCCTCAGTTTCTTCCTGTGTCTGCATTTACGTCGTTCTGTTATTAATTAAATATTCACTCCTCACTTATAAAGGATATTTCATGCTGAAACCCTCATATTTAACATCAATGTTATATTTCAGATACATTTTTACAGCTTTGTGATTCGATTTTTGTATTTTAAAATCATCTTATTGAATTATTTATTATATTTTACATGTAATAAGGCCACACAGGGGGCCAGAGAAAATTGTAGACACCTGTGAAAATCTAAAATACCCAAAAGGGGCACTAGTTACATAAATTACATAAAAAGCTTGAAAGTTACCAAAATTCTGGTAGTTTACTGGTAAACTTCGAAAGTTTCCAGCAATATTCCCTCCCTTTGCAACCGTGGGTGGAACGACCCACATGGGCTTAGACACATTCAGATACATAATAATGGCAATGCATACTCACATCTTTCATTCTTGTGTCGTCAGTTAGATCAGCTGTGTATGACAAGAACAATATATCAAACAATCAGATAGATACCAAACCGGATATCTACAAACATACCCAAGAATGAATAAATTACACACTTATGAGGTTCCACACTCTTTTTCTGATATCCTATTCCTAAGGCCAACATTTTGGATTAAGGGATACTAAGAATACTTCCAGAGCCTTAAATGTCCCTTTAAGTAAGGATGAGACCCCTATGCTGTACATACCCGTGTTACAGCACCCCCTGCAGTAATACACTGCCACAGCTACAGTGAGGATCAGCAATACAGCGACGCCTACTGGTACCACGATGTAGATCCTATACCACTTCATCCATGTATCATACTCTATAACACAGATGTGATTAGACTGGTGTTTCTGAAACCTGCTCATGGAGACCCAAAGGGGTCCACGTTTCATTTCTTGCCCTAGACATGATTCCACTAATCAACTCATCATCATACCTTAGTGGAATCATGTGTGTAGTGTTATGGCATTAACCTAAATGTGCACCAATTTGGGTCCCCAGGACCAGGATTAACACTGACCAGTGGTTCCTAACTCCAGTCCTCTAGTACACCCAACATCACACATTTTATGTTGTAGCACCAGAAAAACGATTCCTTAATTAACTCATTGAGGCCCTGATGATTAATGACAAGTAGAATCATGTGTGCTTGTCACCGGAGCTTCAATAAAAATGTGTACTGTTGGGGGTACTGGAGGACTGGAGCTGGGAACTACTGGATTAGACTATGCAATATGCTAAAGCCCACAGAGTTTCATATTACATCTACCCAATGTCCTCACATGTATTACATAATACTGTATATTACATCTACCCAATGTCATCACATGTATTACATAATACTGTATATTACATCTACCCAATGTCCTCACATGTATTACATAATGCTGTATATTACATCTACACAATGTCCTCACATGTATTACATAATACTGTATATTACATCTACACAATGTCCTCACATGTATTACATAATACTGTATATTATATCTACCCAATGTCCTCACATGTATTACATAATACTGTATATTATGTCTATCCAATGTTATCGCATGTACCACATAATACTGTATATTGTATCTCCCCAATGTCCTCACATGTATTACATAATACTGTATATTATGTCTATCCAATGACATCACATGTACCACATAATACTGTATATTGTATCTACCCAATGTCATCACGAGTTCTACACAATACTGAATATTATATCTACTCAATGTCATCACAAGTTCTACATAATACTGTATATTACATCTACCCAATGTCATTATTATGATATTTAGTTACCTGGGGTGGTTGTGTCATTACTACACTTTACTGTTACCGAGGCAGATTTCTCACTGACTAGGTTGGAGGCGTTGCAGGTTACACTGATGTCTCCGTCTGCTGGTGACAGAGAGAAGTGTATCTGCTGGTCGTCCCTGTATGTTTCATTCCCTCTCTCCCAGGTGTAGGAGAGGTTG
This sequence comes from Oncorhynchus tshawytscha, assembly GCF_018296145.1. Lineage (NCBI taxonomy): Eukaryota > Metazoa > Chordata > Actinopteri > Salmoniformes > Salmonidae > Oncorhynchus > Oncorhynchus tshawytscha. The sequence goes on along the minus strand of NC_056438.1, from coordinate 16,972,001 downwards.
GAGCCGACTGACACGTTGCACAGCAGCCACACTGAACAGGACTGGTTGGCCAATAGCTTGATCTCCTTCTGGATCTCCACCTTGGATATAGGCTCTGAGAGAGAGATAGAAACAGAGAGAGAAACAAAGAGAGAGAGAGAGAGATAATCATTCTAAATTGACCATACCTTCAGGAGAAAGGCAATACAAGATAAAACCTTGAAAAAGCACAAAGCATTCTACCATGGACTTGAAGATGGATGGTCTTGGTTGGAATCTGTCCTCCTTTGTTTGATGCGGCAGAAACTAGAAATTCCCCTGAGTCTTGCAGTGTTAGTTCTCTTATTATTAAACTGAAGTTACTGTCGTTCATCTCTAGTCTCCCCTTAAACTGTGATTTTGGTGAGGAAATGTTCCCATCAAATTCTACAATGACCATTTTTTTATACTTCCACTCCATTGACTTGATACCTTCCCTTTCTAAGCCTGAGGGCAGCTCCACTGAGTCCCCCACTGCTTTGTTGAACAGAGAAATACCCACACCTGAAACACACAAATACACAACATGACATTCTGACAATGGTTACACTTTACACTACAGGGTTCTTATTACTGTGTAATTATTGTTAATGAAAGTAGAGTGTAGAAAGTATTGTAATTACTCATGTTACACTGTACACAGTGTACCTACAGTGTGCCTACACAAATAATAACACAATAATAGACTGCAATGTAAAGTCTTACCCCACCACCAAATAGATAATAATGGATTTCATTATTTAACGGGTTTCACACTTTACTTTATTCAAGTCCACTCCTCCCCCACATTCAGCAGAACACGATGAGATTACAGGAAAAGAGAAGTGGGGGTGGATCTTTATCAATATATGCTCCTTTGCTCACGTACAAACTGAACTCAGCATAAAAATAAACTTCCATTTTTCAGGACCGTCTTTCAAAGATAATTAGTAAACATCCAAATAACTTTACAGATCTTTAAACACTGTTTCCCATGCTTGTTCAATGAACCATAAACAATTAATGACCAAATCAAATCAAATCAAATCAAATTTTATTTGTCACATACACATGGTTAGCAGATGTTAATGCAAGTGTAGTGAAATGCTTGTGCTTCTAGTTCCGACAATGCAGTAATGACCAACAAGTAATCTAACTAACAATTCCCAAACTACTGTCTTATACACAGTGTAAGGGGATAAAGAATATGTACATAAGGATATATGAATGAGTGATGGTACAAAGCAGCATAGGCAAGATACAGTAGATGGTATCGAGTACAGTATATACATATGAGATGAGTATGTAAACAAAGTGGCATAGTTAAAGTGGCTAGTGATACATGTATTACATAAGGATGCAGTCGATGATATAGAGTACAGTATATACGTATGCATATGAGATGAATAATGTAGGGTAAGTAACATTATATGAGGTAGCATTGTTTAAAGTGGCTAGTGATATATTTACATAATTTCCCATCAATTCCCATTATTAAAGTGGCTGGAGTTGAGTCAGTGTCATTGTCAGTGTGTTGGCAGCAGCCACTCAATGTTAGTGGTGGCTGTTTAACAGTCTGATGGCCTCGGGTGGTTGATGTCCTTGCTGATCTTTATGGCCTTCCTGTAACATCGGGTGGTGTAGGTGTCCTGGAGGGCAGGTAGTTTGCCCCCGGTGATGCGTTGTGCAGACCTCACTACCCTCTGGAGAGCCTTACGGTTGAGGGCGGTGCAGTTGCCGTACCAGGCGGTGATACAGCCCGCCAGGATGCTCTCGATTGTGCATCTGTAGAAGTTTGTGAGTGCTTTTGGTGACAAGCCGAATTTCTTCAGCCTCCTGAGGTTGAAGAGGCGCTGCTGCGCCTTCTTCACGATGCTGTCTGTGTGAGTGGACCAATTCAGTTTGTCTGTGATGTGTATGCCGAGGAACTTAAAACTTGCTACCCTCTCCACTACTGTTCCATCGATGTGGATAGGGGGGTGTTCCCTCTGCTGTTTCCTGAAGTCTACAATCATCTCCTTAGTTTTGTTGACGTTGAGTGTGAGGTTATTTTCCTGACACCACACTCAGAGGGCCCTCACCTCCTCCCTGTAGGCCGTCTCGTCGTTGTTGGTAATCAAGCCTACCACTGTTGTGTCGTCCGCAAACTTGATGATTGAGTTGGAGGCGTGCGTGGCCACGCAGTCGTGGGTGAACAGGGAGTACAGGAGAGGGCTCAGAACGCACCCTTGTGGGGCCCCAGTGTTAAGGATCAGCGGGGAGGAGATGTTGTTGCCTACCCTCACCACCTGGGGGCGGCCCGTCAGGAAGTCCAGTACCCAGTTGCACAGGGCGGGGTCCAGATCCAGGGTCTCGAGCTTGATGACGAGCTTGGAGGGTACTATGGTGTTGAATGCCGAGCTGTAGTCGATGAACAGCATTCTCACATAGGTATTCCTCTTGTCCAGATGGGTTAGGGCAGTGTGCAGTGTGGTTGAGATTGCATCGTCTGTGGACCTATTTGGGCGGTAAGCAAATTGGAGTGGGTATAGGGTGTCAGGTAGGGTGGAGGTGATATGGTCCTTGACTAGTCTCTCAAAGCACTTCATGATGACGGATGTGAGTGCTACGGGCGGTAGTCGTTTAGCTCAGTTACCTTAGCTTTCTTGGGAACAGGAACAATGGTGGCCCTCTTGAAGCATGTGGGAACAGCAGACTGGTATAGGGATTGATTGAATATGTCCGTAAACACACCGGCCAGCTGGTCTGCGCATGCTCTGAGGGCGCGGCTGGGGATGCCGTCTGGGCCTGCAGCCTTGCGAGGGTTAACACGTTTAAATGTCTTACTCACCTCGGCTGCAGTGAAGGAGAGACCGCATGTTTTCATTGCAGGCCGTGTCAGTGGCACTGTATTGTCCTCAAAGCAGGCAAAAAAGTTATTTAGTCTGCCTGGGAGCAAGACATCCTGGTCCGTGACTGGGCTGGATTTCTTCCTGTAGTCCGTGATTGACTGTAGACCCTGCCACATGCCTCTTGTGTCTGAGCCGTTGAATTGAGATTCTACTTTGTCTCTGTACTGACGCTTAGCTTGTTTGATAGCCTTGCGGAGGGAATAGCTGCACTGTTTGTATTCGGTCATGCTACCAGACACCTTGCCCTGATTAAAAGCAGTGGTTCGCGCTTTCAGTTTCACGCGAATGCTGCCATCAATCCACGGTTTCTGGTTAGGGAATGTTTTAATCGTTGCTATGGGAACGACATCTTCAACGCACGTTCTAATGAACTCGCACACCGAATCAGCGTATTCGTCAATGTTGTTGTCTGACGCAATACGAAACATCTCCCAGTCCACGTGATGGAAGCAGTCTTGGAGTGTGGAATCAGATTGGTCGGACCAGCGTTGAACAGACCTCAGCGTGGGAGCCTCTTGTTTTAGTTTCTGTCTGTAGGCAGGGATCAACAAAATGGAGTCGTGGTCAGCTTTTCCGAAAGGGGGGCGGGGCAGGGCCTTATATGCGTCGCGGAAGTTAGAGTAACAATGATCCAAGGTCTTTCCACCCCTGGTTACGCAATCGATATGCTGATAAAATTTAGGGAGTCTTGTTTTCAGATTAGCCTTGTTAAAATCCCCAGCTACAATGAATGCAGCCTCCGGATAAATCGTTTCCAGTTTGCAGAGAGTTAAATAAAGTTTGTTTAGAGCCATCGATGCGTCTGCTTGGGGGGGATATATACGGCTGTGATTATAATCGGAGAGAATTCTCTTGGTAGATAATGCGGTCTACATTTGATTGTGAGGAATTCTAAATCAGGTGAACAGAAGGATTTGAGTTCCTGTATGTTTCTTTCATCACACCATGTCACGTTTGCCATAAGGCATACGCCCCCGCCCCTCTTCTTACCAGAAAGATGTTTGTTTCTGTCGGCGCGATGCGTGGAGAAACCCGTTGGCTGCACCGCCTCGGATAGCGTCTCTCCAGTGAGCCATGTTTCCGTGGGATTTCATCAACCTTGTTGTCAAGAGACTGGACATTGGCAAGAAGAATGCTAGGGAGTGGTGCATGGTGTGCCCGTCTCCGGAGTCTGACCAGAAGACCGCCTCTGTGGAACGGTTGTTAAGACACTTACAGACGGTAGGCAATTAAGGTCACAGTTATGAAAACATAGGGCACTAAAGAGGCCTTTCAATTCACTCTGAAAAACACCAAAAGAAAGATGCCCAGGGTCCCTGCTCATCTGCGTGAATGTGCGGATTTGCTTATATCGTTGAAGGAAGGAGCTCTACACCGAGGTCTGTACTCTGGAGCGGGATCAATTTGGAGGTGGAGGGTCCGTCATGGTCTGGGGCAGTGTGACACAGCATCATCAGACTGAGCTTGTTGTCATTGCAGGCATTCTCAACGCTCTGCGTTACAAGGAAGACATCCTCCTCCCTCATGTGGTACCCTTCCTGCAGGCTCATCCTGACATGACCCTCCAGCATGACAATGCCACCAGCCATACTGCTCATTCTGTGCGTGATTTCCTGCAAGACAGGAATTTCAGTGTTCTGCCATGGCCAGCGAAGAGCCAATCCCATTGAGCACGTCTGGGACCTGTTGGATCGGAGGGTGAGGGCTAGGGCCATTTCCCCTCAGAAATGTCCGGGAACTTGCAGGTGCCATTGTGGAAGAGTGGGGTAACATCTCACAGCAAGAACTGGCAAATCTGATGCAGTCCATGAGGAGGAGATGCACTGCAGTACTTAATGCATCTGGTGGCCACACCAGATGCTGACTGTTACTATTGATTTTGACCCCCCCTTTGTTCAGGGACACATTATTCAATTTCTGTTAGTCACATGGCTGTGTAAACTTGTTCAGTTTATGTCTCAGTTGTTGAATCTTGTTATTATGTTCATACAAATATTTACACTTGTTAAGTTTGCTGAAAATAAACGCAGTTGACAGTGAGAGGATGTTTATTTTTTGCTGAGTTTATGTGGATATGCAACCATCACATGTAAGAGACCTTGGATCCTTGAAAAGCGCTATATAAATGCCATGTATTATTGTTATTATTATAATTGTTATTATTATTTGAACTATTAATATTATTACACAATGTGTTTACAGTGTAATTATGCACCAGAAATGCATCATACACTGCATGGGCAGCATATACATACATATAAACAACATGTCACAACATATAAACAACATATACATACATATAAACAACATGTAACAACATATAAACAACATATACATACATATAAACAACATGTAACAACATATAAACAACATATACATACATATAAACAACATATACATACATATAAACAACATGTAACAACATATAAACAACATATACATACATATAAACAACATATACATACATATAAACAACATGTAACAACATATAAATACATGGCAGTCTACAATCAATCATATATTATTAACCTTTAAACAACGTTTTCTTTCATTAAGTAAGAATGAAAGAAAACAGTTACAAGGAAGCAAACTTTAGTATGTAGGACATAACAACAGTTGTTCTGGTCCTGCAGTGTAATTTAAGAGTCATTTGGACACACTTTATTTGGATAGTCCCATATGCAGAGCATTCAGAAAAGTATTCAGACCACTTTACTTTTTCCACACTTGTTACGTTACAGCGTTATTCTAAAATGTATAAAAACATGTTTTCCCCCTCATCAAATCCACACAATACCCCATAATAACAAAACATAAACAGGTTTTAATAAATGTGTGCAAATGTATATATAAAACCCCCCCTGAAATATCACATTTACATAAGTATTCAGACCCTTTACTCAGTACTTTGTTGAAGCACCTTTGGCAGCGATTACAGCCTCGATTCTTCTTGGTTTTGACTCTACAATCTTGCACACCTGTACTTGTGGTTTCCTCCCAGTCTTCTCTGCAGATCCTCTCAAGCTCTGTCCAGTTGGATGGGGAGAGTCACTGCACAGCTATTATCAGGTCTCTCCAGAGATGTTCAATCGGGTTGAAGTCCGAGCTCTGGCTGAACCACTCAAGGACATTCAGAGACTTGTCCCAAAGCCACTCCTGCATTGTCTTGGCTGTATGCTTAGGGTCATTGTCCTGTTAGAAGGCGAACCTTCGCCCCTGTCTGAGGTCCTGAGTACTCTGGAGTAGGTTTTCATGAAGGATCTCTTTATACTTTGCTCTGTTCGTCTTTCCGTCGATCTTGACTAGCGTCCCAGTATTTGCCGCTGAAAAACATTCCCACAGCATGATGCTGCCACCACCATGCCTCACCAGGGATGGCGCCATGTTTCTTCCAAGTGTGATGGTTGGCATTCATGCCAAAAATTTCAATCTTGATTTCATCAGAACAGAGAATGTTTCTCATGCTCTGAGAGTCCTTTAGGTGTTTTTTTGGCAAACTCCAAGAGGGCTGTCATGTGCCTTTTACTGGGGAGTGGCTTCTGTCTGGCCACTCTACCATAAAGGCCTAATTGGTGAGATGCAAAGATGGGAGAAACTTCCAGAAGGACAACCATCTCCACAGAGGAACTCTGGAGCTCTGTCAGAATGACCATGTGGTTCTTTGTCACCTCCATGACCAAGGCCAGCTCTAGGAAGAGTTTTGGTGGTTCCAATTTCCTCCATTTAAGAATGATCGAGGCCACTGTGTTCTTGGCGACCTTCAATGCTGCAGACTTTTGGTACCATTCCCCAGATCTGTGCCTCGACACAATCCTGTCTCAGAGCTCTACGGACAATTCCTTCGACCTCATGGTTTGGTTTTTGCTCTAACAACTGTGGGACCTTATGTAGACAGGTGTGTGCCTTTCCAAATTATGTCCAATCAATTTAATTTACCACAGGTGGACTGTCAAGTTGTAAAAACATCTCAAGGATGATCAATGGAAACAGGATGCACCTGAGCTCAATTTCGAGTCTTTTGGTAAATGGTCTGAATACTTATGTAAGTAAGGAATCCGTTTCTTCAATATTTAATATATTTAAAAAAACATCTAAAACCCTGTTTTCGCATTGTCATTAGAAGTATTGTGTGTAGATTGATGAGCATTTGTATTTATTTATTCCATTTTAGAACAAGGCTGTAACTTAAGACAATGTAGAAAAGGGGAAGGAGTCTGAATACATTCTGAATGCACTGTAGATGATCTACAGATGGTCAAACTATCAACAAACTATTATTTGATAAGCATATGTTTGCTAAGGTTAGGTTTAAAATAATGTTTAGTGTAAAGGTTAAGGTTAGGTTTAAAATAATGTTTAGTGTAAAGTTTAAGGTTAGGATAAGGGTTAAAGTTAGTTAAAAGCAACAAGGAAGTTAACCGTTTAATCCTAACTTTATCATGCAAGCAAATGTTACTGATACAAAACATGAGAAACAGAAAGTAAAGATTCCATACAATTACTAACCATAGTGGAGGATAGAGAGTAGGAGTATTCCCTGTTTGGAGAAGGAGGAGAGGGGACCACCAGACATCTCTGTTAGGAGTTGTATGTCTGTTTCCTCTGGCTGTATGTCCTACCTATCTCTAAGTGATTGACTGGTAGCTAGCTAGACCCACAAACACACACTGAGAAGAGTAGAGAAGAGAAAGAAGAGATTTCCTTTGATGAGCGCTGCTGTTCTAGAATACTCCCGGTATGTTAGTTAAAAAGGAAGTCACACTCTATAGTCGTTCTCTGAAAATACCCCTTCACTCAGCTTGAGAGTTAGACCATGAGGAGTGGGTGTGTTTGGGGTCTTTTACTGTACGGATCAGGCTGATGGTATCAGAACAGTGTCTGTGTGATTTTCATGTAGGTGTCGTATGCCTGCAGAAGGTTTGCATGAGTTCTCCTGCATGCTCATTGTTCAGTGTGGTTGAGGTACATGAAAAACCCGGCAACTTGTGTGTTTTTGGGAGGAAGTGGGTCCTAGCTTACTGACAAATGTCCCCTTCTACGTTTCAGATAACATCTTGTGTCACTTCCTGTCTGGTGGTCTCCGTGACACACACACACAGACACACTGTGGAAAGTATTCAGACCCCTTGACCTTTTCCACATTTAGTTACATTACAGCCTTATTCTAAAATGAATTAAATACATTTTTGACATTTCTCTTCTAGTCTATCTATAATAGTATATACTATTATAATATAGTATATACTATTATATTAGGTTTTATTATCAGGGGTATTCCAATGTAATGCCAGACATTCAATTATAGAGTTTTGCTGTCAGCAATGTGGTTGAAACTGAAATGTTGCCACCCCAGCACTTTTCCTGGTTTGGTAAAGAAGAAGTGATACGCAGTACCAGTACTGACCAGCTCATCAGAACTGCTGCAGAGAGGATATGACATTAGAAAACTGTCCTTTTCAGGCACACCCTTCCCTAAAAAGTCATTATGAAAATCTCAATGGGTCTTCAGCTGATGGGGTACAGCAGTTGAACTAAGCTCATGAGGTTAAGGTTAAGTTATATTCTTCAAGATTCAATGGGTATATATCGTTAAAGAGATTCTCCAACACTTGTATACTTTTTAGCAAGTAGTTGTGAAAGTATCGCTCATGAGCCAAAAGTAGTCCTTGAAATTGCATATTACGTCACATATGTGCAGATTGCTCTCTCTCTCACACTGCTGTGGGTGCATGATGTACCTCTTGCTAGATGTCACTCATATGGCAAGGGGATGAAGCTCATTGGTTGAACTCAAATTGCTAGGGGGCTTGCCCAGGTGGGGAAAATTAAGGGAAAATGGTGCAGCACAGCTTCCAGAAAACCCCCAGACTTCCTTACTAATTAGGGTAAGACAGTACTTCTGCTCATACTACGTAATACACTACAGTATATTTACAAAAATATGTGGACACCCCTTCAAATGAGTGGATTTGACTGTTTCAGCCACACCCGTTGCTGACAGGTCTATAAAATCAAGCACACAACCATGCAATCGCCATACCCAAACAGTAGAATTGCCTTACTGAAGAGCTCAGTGACTTTCAATGTGGCACCGTCATAGGATGCCACTTTTCCAACAAGTCATTTAGAAAGATTTCTGCCCTGCTAAAACTGCCCCGGTCAACTGTAAGTGCTGTTATTGTGAAGTGGAAACGTCTAGGAGCAACAACGGTTCAGTCGTGAAGTGGTAGGCCACATAACCTCACAGAACGGCACCGCCGAGTGCTGAAGCACGTAGCGCACGAAAATCATGTGTCATCGGTTGCAACACTCACTACCGAGTTCCAAACTACCTCTGGAAGCAACATCAGCACAATAACTTTTAATCTGGAGCTTCATGAAATGGGTTGCCATGGCAGAGCATCCGCACACAAGCCTAAGATCCCCACGTGCATTGCCAAGCATTGTCTGGAATCGTGTAAAGTTTACTGCCATTGGATGCAGGATCAGTGGAAACATATTCTCTGGAGTGATGAATCAGTCTTCACCATCTGGCAGTCCGACGGACAAATCTGGGTTTGGCGGATGCAAGAAAAACGCTTCCTGCCCAAATTCATATTGCCAACTGTAAAGTTGGGTGGAGGAGGAATAATGGTTGGGGCTGTTTTTCATGGTTCGGGCTAGGCCCTTTAGTTCCAGTGAAGGGAAATCTTAACGCTACAGCATACAATACCATTCTAGACAATTCTGTGCTTCCAACTTTGTGGCAACAGTTTGGGGAAGGCCCTCTCCTGTTTCAGCATGACAATGCCCCCATGCACAAAGCGAGGTCCATACAGAAATGTTTTGTCAAGATCGGTGTGTAAGAACTTGACTGGCCTGCACAGAGCCCTGACCTCAACCCCATCAAACACCTTTGGGATGAATTAGAACGCCAACTGTGAGCCAGGCCTAATCGGCCAACATCAGTGCTCGACATCACTAACGCTCTTGTGGCTGAATGGAAACAAGTCCCGACAATGTTCCAACATCTAGTGGAAAGCCTTCCCAGAAGAGTGGAGGAGCAAATGGGGGACCAAGTCCATATTAATGCCTATGATTATGGAATGAGATGTTCAACAATGTTCAGGTGTCCACATGCTTTTGGTCATGTAGTGTACTTTGTAGTCTCCAAATTTCCAGAGCATGTCTTTAATTTAAAAGTCACAAAATGGATGTACCAATCACAGATTGACCCTTTCACTCACACGTTGACGAGCCCAATAACTTGATTAGGCTGAAGGGAGGGCTGGACAAAGTAGGTTGTATGGAAGAGTTGACAATGATGACAACATCCACTCATTCTATCTTGTGGATTAAAAACTTAAGTTTATTAAAAAAGTGCAATGCAAAGATATTCAAAAAGTACAGTTGAATAGAAAAAACATGTATAATACTGATAGTATTCTGTAAAAATCATAAAGAAATATGTTATTATATCATGTAATGACAGAAAAATGAATCAAAGATAATACATTTCAGACATTGACAACATAAACAATAAATATAAAATAGCCATGATGGTGCCGCTATGGAAGCCATGGATGATCGTTCTCATAAATGTTTTGTACATTTAATCATATTTAGTGGTCTTTAAAGGTCCAATGCAACCACTTTTATCTCAATATCAAATCATTTCTGGGTAACAAGTAAGAATCTTACTGTGATTGTGGTAAAAAAAAAAAAAAAAAATAGTTTCTAAGCAAAGAGCAATTTGTCAAACAAGAATGATGCTATGAATGTGTGGGAGTGGTCTGAGTGGGAAGGGGAAAACTGAATATTAGGCAGTAGTTCCTAATGTCTGGTATACTCAGTGTATATACACACAACACAGGAAATCACATTTTTTGACTGCACTGGGCCTTTAAGTTTTTTTGTATGGCCATTTTTCTATCAGCTTTTTGTTTTTTGATTGGTAATTTAGAATCCATAATTAATTTGTCATCAATAATGATTTTAAAGTTCGAATTTGCCTGTTTTGGCTCAATTGCTATCTAACAAGCTAGCTTGGAGACTGTGTGTATGTGAATGGACTAGAATGTCATAACACTGGAGAGAAGCAGAAGAAGTGAGAGGACTGCATGAGGAGATGGCTGGGACTAGTGGATAAGATACTTTAACTGCTAATGTTATTCTTCCAGCATCTTTGTGGCAGCATAATAGCATCACCCAAGTGGGTGCTACATAGAGTTAGTGGAGAGGAGTGGCTAGCCAGCTAAGCTAAGCATCACCAGCATGGTGCGTTGCTGAGGCTACGGACCCTGACTGTCTTTCTACTCTGAGCGGCTCCCTCTGTTCATAGGATCATCAGACCGTCAATGCTTCCTCAGACCTCGGTGTCATCAGATCTGCTTCCCTGATCATCTATCATCCCTTCCAGTTTCATTACTCTCAAAATGTATAGTTAAATAAAACATTTTTATACAATTACTGTAGCTGCAGATAAGATCCATAACACCATGTCATTGTTTAAAAAGATGTTGCAGTTATACACAAAAACCAATATTAAATCAAATATATATGTTGTTATATATACATATAAATCCTTATGTGTATGTGTGAGGGCGCTTGCGTGAGTGCGCTTGCGTATGTGTGTGTGTGCATAATCCATATTCCCAGGTTTATCCTGCTCCTCCTCTGATGAAGTGTCCCTCCATCTCCCTCAAGGACCTGTAACATATCACCACACAAAGTTACTTATCCCTCCATCTCCCTCAAGGACCTGTAACATATCACCACACAAAGTTATTTATCCCTCCATCTCCCTCAAGGACCTGTAACATATCACCACACAAAGTTATTTATCCCTCCATCTCCCTCAAGGACCTGTAACATATCACCACACAAAGTTATTTATCCCTCCATCTCCCTCAAGGACCTGTAACATATCACCACACAAAGTTATTTATCCCTCCATCTCCCTCAAGGACCTGTAACATATCACCACACAACGTTATTTATCCCTCCGTCTCCCTCAAGGACCTGTAACATATCACCACACAAAGTTATTTATCCCTCCATCTCCTTCAAGGACCTGTAACATATCACCACACAAAGTTATTTATCCCTCCATCTCCTTCAAGGACCTGTAACATATCACCACACAAAGTTATTTATCCCTCCATCTCCCTCAAGGACCTGTAACATATCACCACACAAAGTTATTTATCCCTCCATCTCCCTCAAGGACCTGTAACATATCACCACACAAAGTTATTTATCCCTCCATCTCCCTCAAGGACCTGTAACATATCACCACACAAAGTTATTTATCCCTCCATCTCCCTCAAGGACCTGTAACATATCACCACACAACGTTATTTATCCCTCCATCTCCCTCAAGGACCTGTAACATATCACCACACAAAGTTATTTATCCCTCCATCTCCTTCAAGGACCTGTAACATATCACCACACAAAGTTATTTATCCCTCCATCTCCTTCAAGGACCTGTAACATATCACCACACAAAGTTATTTATCCCTCCATCTCCCTCAAGGACCTGTAACATATCACCACACAAAGTTATTTATCCCTCCATCTCCCTCAAGGACCTGTAACATATCACCACACAAAGTTATTTCTCCCTCCATCTCCCTCAAGGACCTGTAACATATCACCACACAAAGTTATTTATCCCTCCATCTCCCTCAAGGACCTGTAACATATCACCACACAGTTATTTCTCCCTCCATCTCCCTCAAGGACCTGTAACATATCACCACACAAAGTTATTTATCCCTCCATCTCCCTCAAGAACCTGTAACATATCACCACACAAAGTTATTTATCCCTCCATCTCCTTCAAGGACCTGTAACATATCACCACACAAAGTTATTTATCCCTCCATCTCCTTCAAGGACCTGTAACATATCACCACACAAAGTTATTTATCCCTCCATCTCCTTCAAGGACCTGTAACATATCACCACACAAAGTTATTTATCCCTACATCTCCCTCAAGGACCTGTAACATATCACCACACAAAGTTATTTATCCCTCCATCTCCCTCAAGGACCTGTAACATATCACCACACAAAGTTATTTATCCCTCCATCTCCTTCAAGGACCTGTAACATATCACCACACAAAGTTATTTATCCCTCCATCTCCCTCAAGGACCTGTAACATATCACCACACAACGTTATTTATCCCTCCGTCTCCCTCAAGGACCTGTAACATATCACCACACAACGTTATTTATCCCTCCATCTCCCTCAAGGACCTGTAACATATCACCACACAACGTTATTTATCCCTCCATCTCCCTCAAGGACCTGCAACATATCACCACACAACGTTATTTATCCCTCCATCTCCTTCAAGGACCTGTAACATATCACCACACAAAGTTATTTATCCCTCCATCAAGGACCTGTAACAGATCACCACACAACGTTATTTATCCCTCCATCTCCCTCAAGGACCTGTAACATATCACCACACAACGTTATTTATCCCTCCATCTCCCTCAAGGACCTGTAACATATCACCACACAAAGTTATTTATCCCTCCATCTCCCTCAAGGACCTGCATGAAGTAAAACAATCCCCTAAGAATAAAACATAGAGACATACAGTGGGGCAAAAAAGTATTTACTCAGCCACCAATTGTGCAAGTTCTCCCACATAAATGATGAGAGAGGCCTGTAATTTTCATCATAGGTACACTTCAACTATGACAGACCGCCCGGGCAACGAAGGAGTGGCTTCGTAAGAAGCATGTCAAGGTCCTGGAGTGGCCTAGCCAGTCTCCAGATCTCAACCCCATAGAAAATCTTTGGAGGGAGTTGAAAGTCCGTGTTGCCCAGCAACAGCCCCAAAACATCACTGCTCTAGAGGAGATCTGCATGGAGGAATGGGCCAAAATACCAGCAACAGTGTGTGAAAACCTTGTGAAGACTTACAGAAAACGTTTGACCTCTGTCATTGCCAACAAAGGGTATATAACAAAGTATTGAGATAAACTTTTGTTATTGACCAAATACTTATTTTCCACCATAATTTGCAAATAAATTAATAAAAAATCCTACAATGTGATTTTCTGGACCTTTTTTCTCATTTTGTCTGTCATAGTTGAAGTGTACCTATGATGAAAATTACAGGCCTCTCTCATCTTTTTAAGTGGGAGAACATGCACAATTGGTGGCTGACTAAATACTTTTTTGCCCCACTGTACTTTAAATAGATACATTAGAATTTGATATTAGAACATTAGTTCCAGATTTATATCATTTTAGTATCAATACCATATGGCTATTAGTCTTACCGGGGCATTAGCGTGGCTTCAATCGAGAATAGACTGAATCTGCCTCTGGTGGGGTTGCTCTTTCTGTAGAGGACAGGGTTATATACAGAATAATATACACTTATACACAGAATAATATACAGATATATACACAATAATATGCAGAATATTACAATGATATATACAGAGTAATATATAGAAATATATACACTTATATACAGAATAATATACACTTATACACAGAATAATATACAAAATAATATACAGAATAATATGCAGAATAATATACAGATATATACATAATAATATGCAGAATCATATAGCAGTTATGGACATAATAATATACAGAATCATATATCAGTTATATACAGAACACTGTATAGAATAATACACAGATATATACAGAATAATATGCAGAATAATATAGCAGTTATGGACATAATAATATACAGACTAGTGTACAGAATAATATAACAGTTACATACAGAATGCTGATTGGCTGAAATCCGTGGTATATATCAGACATTATACCACGGGTATGACAAAACATGTATATTTACTGCTCAAACTCCGTTGGTAAGCAGTTTATAATAGCAATAAGGCACCTCTGGGGTTTGTGGTATATGGCCAATATACCACGGCTAACGGCTGTATCGAGGCACTCCGCGTTGCATTGTGCTTAAGAACAGCCCCATCCGGACTTATTGCTTACACATGTAGAACAATATAAGAATTATATACAGACTAATATAACAGTTATATACAGAATAATATACAGAATAACATAACAGTTATATACAGAATAATATACAGAATAACATAACAGTTATATACAGAATAATATAACAGTTATGTACATAATAATATACAGAATAATGTAACAGTTATAAACAGACTAATATAACAGTTATATACAGAATAATATACAGAATAATGTAACAGTTATATACATAATAATATACAGAATAATGTAACAGTTATAAACAGACTAATATAACAGTTATATACAGAATAATATACAGAATAATGTAACAGTTATAAACAGACTAATATAACAGTTATATACAGAATAATATACAGAATAATATCCAGCTTTTCAATATATGGGGTCAAAGAGATACGACGTTCTGACAGGGGGAATATGGAGGGAGGGATGTCCAGTCTTACCTCTCTTCTTCTTGGTTTTGACCTTCTTTTGGAGATCAACCTCAACATAGGTCACATCAACAGGTCCAGCTGCTGCTGACAATGGACATTTCCAGTCAACAAATGGATGGAATTAGCTTAATGCATATTCTGCTTTCCAATTGGCAAGCCTGTATCTTCAGACAATTTAGTTGCAAAACAATATTTGCTTTGAGAGTGCAAATCCAAACGTATGTTAACATCAACACTAGAATCCATAGTTCATCACACTGATGATAAAAAGGTAACATGATCAGAAACATTTCTCACCAGTTTGTTAGGACATTCTTACATATAGTTTCATACCCGTTTAATAGATTGTTGATTTAATCTTACCGGGGGCTGTGTATGGCTTCACTAGAGAATAGACAGATTCTGGCTCAGGTGGGGTTGCTGTTTCTGTAGGGGTGAGGATAACACATCAGAATAATATAACAGTTATATACAGAATAATATAAAGAATAGTGTACAGTTATTTACGGAATAATATAGTCATATACAGACTAATATACAGTTATATACTTAATAATATACAGTTCTATACAGTTATATATGGAATAATATACAGTTATATATGGAATAATATACAGTTACATACAGAGAAATATGAAGTTATATACAAATTAATATCTAGAATAATAAACGGAATAATATACAGTTATATACAGAATAATTTATACAATTATTCAATATGGGGTCAAAGAGTTACGAGGTTCTGATAAGGGGAATATGGAAGGAGGGATGTTCAGTCTTACCTCTCTTCTTCTTGGTTTTGACCTTCTTTTGGAGGTCAACCTCAGCATAGGTCACATTAACAGGTCCAGCTGCTGCTGACAATGGACATTTACAGTCAACAAATGAAGGACTTAGATTATTGCACATTCTGCCTCTTTGTCCCAAACTCAGAAATTATGAACTAAGGTTTTAATGACTGCCAACCTGTAGAATGGGTCTTACCTGTCGCTTTCCCTGTCTTCACCTCAGAGTAGACTGGATTTTCTTGAGGATAATTTCTCTTTTCTGAGGAGGAGGAAGAGCAGAGAATTTGTAAATATATATTTATGTATACACATCTACATGAAATGTAGATTACAGTTTTGTAGTAAATTGCCATGAAAAAAAGAATAATTACAGAACAGTCTCAACAGCCAATTATTGCTGAATATATAAGGATAGGCAGCAACAACAACCATCAGTATTTCAGTTCTCAAATCACAGTGCCATTTTCTCACACAACTCTTTTCAGTACAATTACATTAGATTATTTTTCCCTCTGGGATACACTGCTACATTTGTCACAGTTGAGGGTCACCTTTCTTTTTCTTGTCCAACTTTTTCAGATTAATCTGGGTGTAAGTCACATGCCTTGGTCCAGCAGCAGAAGCACCAGCAACATCTGAGACATAATACACAAACACCTCCACTTAGTCAAACTCTACATGTCATATTAAATGAAAAGCGGCAGACTACTACACATTCATACTGAAAACATTACATTACACTACCATTATCATTGTTGTCTGAGGAATTGATCGTGTCGTAGATGTTAGTGTCACCTGTTGATCAAAGAAGAGAGATATTTTGTTTTGATTTTTAGGTTGGTTAACCTAAGATTGACTAGGGATCAATTGGGATCAATGGGATCAATTCCATTTAAATTCCACTCAATTCAGGAAGAATAATGAATTTGTTTTACTTTCTGAATTGACCGAAATTTAAATGATTTTGTCCCCAAAGCTGGTTGTTATACAAAGTGCATGTAGATGAGTCAGTGTATGAGGTTATAGAGAGGAGTGGTAGAGGTCTGGGCTGGGAGACTGATCATGTAGACATGTATAAACAGTATCAGGAGCCTGACCCTGGGTAGATCCTTGGTCCTGTTGGGGGTCCTGGTTGGTTCTCTGGGGCTGAGGGGGCCTACAGGGAGAGAGATACTCAGCATAAGAAGACAGAGAAGATGTTATACTGTATGTATCAATATAGTTGAGAGACAGGTGTATTCACCAGAATATTCTGTTGAAACAGGAACCTGTAATGACAAACACATTGTGTTATGTACTGAACTTTCTCCAACTATTAAAATTTTTATTTAGACATTTTTATCCTAAACATAATAATATTAAATTATACATTTCAAAAGTCTCACCTTTTCTGTTTTGATATCTCACCAGCAGGACCAGGAGAATGACCAGTAGAACACCAGCAACAAGCAGACCCACAACCACTCCTACTAGGACTGATGTAGAGGATCCAGGAGCTACGACTGGAGAGAGAACAGCACAACACCATCAGACTCTGAGGTGGAAAATAAATATAGTAGTTCAATTCCTGTATGTATCTGAAACTGGAGAGACTGGTGAGAGAACAGGACAGACAGAGAGGATATATAGGTTTATGGTATAAAGCATTAAAAAGAAAGTAGGCTGGCCCGTCTTTTGACAGTTTAGTTGACAGATCATATTTTCTAGGGAAGTGGAAATCTAAAACTATTTTAACATTAATACTTATATCAAATGATTTTCACACAGATAATAAAAAGGTAACTAACTTGTGATCATAAATGTTTTCTCACCTCTCACTGTCACCCAGCTCTCTGGTGATTCTCCTTCACCAGATTTACACTTATAGAATCCTTCATCTGACTTGGATACTGTAGGGATGGTCATCTCTCCTGTGGTCTCATTCTTGATGAGTGTTCCATCTTTGTAGAAATCAGTATTGAGTTTAGGATTTGTTCCCTGATGTCTAAATGTACAGGTCAGAGTCACAGAGTCTCCTTCAGTCACAGGATGGACAGGACTCTCCAGGATCACATCACCATCTGTGTATCATAATATAAATAATACTGTAAATCTGGAGTCATCACTCACAATACATCAACATCTTATTAGCTTGTATTTTATGAGATGCAATCATTCAGTTACAGAATTGAACATATTATTATACATGCATTTATGAAAGATTAGTGAATGTTGTACAATAGACATACCATTTACTGTGATGTTGACAGCATTACTGTTCTCTCCTGATCCAGACTCACACCAGAACACTCCACTGTACCATGTTGTCAATGATGTGATGGTGCAGGTGGATTCTGTTATTGATCTCCAGGTAGATGGACACTCTGACCGCCATGCTGTCTCAGTGTGTCTCTTCAGTCTCCATCCAGTAGAGTTCCCCTTCAGCTCACAGATCAGTGAGAGAGACTTTGATGTAAAGTGTTGAGTTGTGTTGGGATTTACTGTAAGAGACACTGAAGACTGCAGATCTGAAACAAAGAGAGACAGAGACAAACCTATAGTTATATAGACACATGAGGGTGACTTAAAGATGATTTAATACAGTTTAAATGCAGTTAGTTACCTCCTGACCAGAGAAACTGAGGTTCACTGTAGAGTGTGTCATAGACTGGGTCTCCTCTCCCAGCTCTACACACATATCCTCCTGTGGGAGTAGGACCAGCAGGGATCTGAGTGTAGGAGTCTTCACTAGTCACATTGTCAGATAGGGGCTGTAGAGAGTAAGACTTGTCTGATAGGGAGGGTAACCCAGCTCTGTAGGGAACAGTCCTGTACCAGGAGAACCTCCAGGCTATAGACGTCTTGTCAACTTCACAGCTCAGAGTCACTGAGTCTCCAGGGTTCAGCCACTGAGGAGAGATACTCAGGACAGGTTGAGGTTGATCTGTGATTTGATAGAGGACAGGTTTCAACCTTTCAGTCTTAGAAAGTATTCTAGTGAACCCAATTTGTTTTATACATGATTAAATAGACTTACCAGACACAGTCAGTTGTACAGCATCACTGGTCTTGGAGAACTTGTTTCCCTTTACACCCTCACAGGTATATGAACCACTGTTAGACCTGTAGACAGGACTGATTCTGTACTCAGGCTTTGTGTTAAAGGGGATGAATAACTGACTATTATTATACCATATGTAGTTCCAGTTAGAGTCTCCTCCTCCCTGTATGTCACATCTCATAGTAACAGTCTCTCTAATGAATATCTGGGTCCAGTTGGGTTGGAGGGTCAGAACAGCAACAGGTCTCTCTGCACAGACACAACACAGACAACTGAATAAACAGTTGCACAATTTGAAATGTATTTATTTATCAATAGGTCAACTCATGAATATAGCTTCAAAATAGCTATAATTGTTGCGATACAATGAGCAGACAAAATATTATACCCTAGATTACTTTCTATCCTCACTAACAGCCATTTATCATAAAACTGTTTTCGACTCACCAGTAATGTTTATCTGGACTGGGTCACTGTACAGGGTGTAGTAGATTGGGTCTCCTCTCCCAGCTCTGCACCAGTACTGTCCTCCATCAGAGACACTGACCCAGCTGAGTGTGTAGGAGTATCCAGAGGTTGTGGTTACTGGTGTAGAGTCTGGTCTGTGTCTGTACAAGTAAAACTTCCATCCAGGAGACTCTGCAGTACAGCTCAGTGTCACACTGTCTCCTGTGAATATGTTCTCTTTGTCTGAAGTCAGTGTGGTCTTTGGCTGATAATCTGTGGGTATTTCAATAGGTTTGAGTGATAAGATAACAACGAGAACAACAACAACAACAGCAACAACAACTAAAAGACTCACTATTCACAGTAACAGAGACATCATCACTGATGGATGAAGATGTGGGTCTGGATCTTCTCTCTACTCTTCTCTTTCTCTCTACATTATCATTCCTGTCGTTGTACCACTTATAGCTCCAGATACTGTCAGACCCTACTGAACACGTCAGAGTAACTGTCTCTTCAGGGAACACAGGGTTTGGATCTACAGTTCAGTTGAGCATAGTGCAATAGAGTAGGGAAGAGTTCAGTAGAGTACAGTACAGTAGGGTACAGTTCAGTAGAGCACAGTACAATAGAGTAGGGTACAGTACAGTAGAGCACTGTACAATAGAGTAGGGTACAGTACAGTAGAGCACAGTACAATAGAGTAGGGTACAGTACAGTAGAGCACAGTACAATAGAGTAGGGTACAGTACAGTAGAGCACAGTACAATAGAGTAGGGTACAGTACAGTAGAGCACAGTACAATAGAATAGGGTACAGGACAGTAGAGCACAGTACAATAGAATAGGGTACAGTACAGTAGATCACAGTACAATAGAATAGGGTACAGGACAGTAGAGCACAGTACAATAGAGTAGGGTACAGTACAGTAGAGCACAGTACAATAGAGTAGGGTACAGTACAGTAGAGCACAGTACAATAGAATAGGGTATAGTTCAGAAGAGCACAGAACAGTCGTGGCCAAAAGCTTTGACAATGACACAAATATTAATTTCCACAAAGTTTGCTGCTTCAGTGTCTTTCATCATGAAGTGCTTTGAGAGACTAGTCAAGGACCATATCACCTCCACCCTACCTGACACCCTAGACACACTCTAATTTGCTTACCGCCCAAATAGGTCCACAGACAATGCAATCTCAACCACACTGCACACTGCCCTAACCTATCTGGACAAGAGGAATACCTATGTGAGAATGCTGTTCATCGACTACAGCTCGGCATTTAAGACCATAGTACCCTCCAAACTCATCATCAAGCTCGAGACCCTGGATCTCGACCCCGCCCTGTGCAACTGGGTAGTGGACTTCCTGACGGGCCGCCCCCAGGTGGTGAGGGTAGGTAACAACATCTCCACCCCGCTGATCCTCAACACTGGGGCCCCACAAGGGTGCGTTCTGAGCCCTCTCCTGTACTCCCTGTTCACCCACGACTGCGTGGCCACGTACGCCTCCAACTCAATCATCAAGTTTGCGGACGACACAACAGTGGTAGATTTCGGTGTTCCTCAAGGTTCCGTTTTAGGACCACTATTGTTTTCACTATATATTTGACCTCTTGGGGATGTTATTCGAAAACATAATGTTAACTTTCACTGCTATGCGGATGACACACAGCTGTACATTTCAATGAAACATGGTGAAGCCCCAAAATTGCCCTTGCTAGAAGCATGTGTTTCAGACATAAGGAAGTGGATGGCTGAAAACTTTCTACTTTTAAACTCGGACAAAACAGAGATGCTTGTTCTAGGTCCCAAGAAACAAAGAGATCTTCTGTTGAATCTGACAATTAATCTTAACGGTTGTACAGTCGTCTCAAATAAAACTGTGAAGGACCTCGTCGTTACTCTGGACCCTGATCTTTCTTTTGAAGAACATATCAAGACCATTTCAAGGACAGCTTTTTTCCATCTACGTAACATTGCAAAAATCAGAAACTTTCTGTCCAAAAATGATGCAGAAAAATTAATCCATGCTTTTGTCACTTCTAGGTTAGACTACTGCAATGCTCTACTTTCCGGCTACCCGGATAAAGCACTAAATAAACTTCAGTTGGTGCTAAATACGGCTGCTAGCATCCTGACTAGAACCAAAAAATTTGATCATATTACTCCAGTGCTAGCCTCTCTACACTGGCTTCCTGTCAAAGCAAGGGCTGATTTCAAGGTTTTACTGCTAACCTACAAAGCATTACATGGGCTGCTCCTACCTATCTCTCTGATTTGGCCCTGCCGTACATACCTACGCGTACTCTACGGTCACAAGACCCAGGCCTCCTAATTGTCCTTAGAATTTCTAAGCAAACAGCTGGAGGCAGGACTTTCTCCTATAGAGCTCCATTTTTATGAAACGGTCTGCCTACCCATGTCAGAGACACAAACTCGGTCTCAACCTTTAAGTCTTTACTGAAGACTCATCTCTTCAGTGGGTCATATGATTGAGTGTAGTCTGGCCCAGGAGTGGGAAGGTGAACGGAAAGGCTCTGGAGCAACGAACCGCCCTTGCTGTCTCTGCCTGGCTGGATCCCCTCTTTCCACTGGGATTCTCTGCCTCTAACCCTATTACAGGGGCTGAGTCACTGGCTTACTGGGGCTCTCTCATGCCGTCCCTGGAAGGGGTGCGTCACCTGAGCGGGTTGATTCACTGATGTGGTCATCCTGTCTGGGTTGGCGCCCCCCCTTGGGTTGTGCCATGGCGGAGATCTTTGTGGGCTATACTCAGCCTTGTCTCAGGATGGTAAGTTGGTGGTTGAAGATATCCCTCTAGTGGTGTGGGGCTGTGCTTTGGCAAAGTGGGTGGGGTTATATCCTTCCTGTTTGGCCCTGTCCGGGGGTGTCCTCGGATGGGGCCACAGTGTCTCCTGACCCCTCCTGTCTCAGCCTCCAGTATTTATGCTGCAGTAGTTTGTGTCGGGGGGCTAGGGTCAGTTTGTTATATCTGGAGTACTTCTCCTGTCCTATTCGGTGTCCTGTGTGAATCTAAGTGTGCGTTCTCTAATTCTCTCCTTCTCTCTTTCTTTCTCTCTCTCGGAGGACCTGAGCCCTAGGACCATGCCCCAGACTACCTGACATGATGACTCCTTGCTGTCCCTAGTCCACCTGGCCGTGCTGCTGCTCCAGTTTCAACTGACCTGAGCCCTAGGACCATGTCCCAGGACTACCTGACATGATGACTCCTTGCTGTCCCCAGTCCATCTGACCGTGCTGCTGCTCCAGTTTCAACTGTTCTGCCTTATTATTATACGACCATGCTGGTCATTTATGAACATTTGTACATCTTGGCCATGTTCTGTTATAATCTCCACCCGGCACAGCCAGAAGAGGACTGGCCACCCCACATAGCTTGGTTCCTCTCTAGGTTTCTTCCTAGGTTTTGGCCTTTCTAGGGAGTTTTTCCTAGCCACCGTGCTTCTACACCTGCATTGCTTGCTGTTTGGGGTTTTAGGCTGGGTTTCTGTACAGCACTTTGAGATATCAGCTGATGTACGAAGGGCTATGTAAATACATTTGATTTGATTTGATTTGATTTTGATTTGGTAGGCTTGATTACCAACAACGACGAGACGGCCTACAGGAGGAGGTGAGGGCCCTCGGAATGTGGTGTCAGGAAAATAACCTCACACTCAACGCCAACAAAACTAAGGAGATGATTGTGGACTTCAGGAAACAGCAGAGGGAACACACCCCTATCCACATCGATGGAACAGTTGTGGAGAGGGTAGCAAGTTTTAAGTTCCTCGGCCAACACATCACAGACAAACTGAATTGGTCCACCCACACAGACAGCATCGTGAAGAAGGCGCAGCAGCGCCTCTTCAACCTCAGGAGGCTGAAGAAATTCGGCTTGTCACCAAAAGCACTCACAAACTTCTACAGATGCACAATTGAGAGCATCCTGTCGGGCTGTATCACCGCCTGGTACGGCAACTGCTCCGCCCACAACCGTAAGGCTCTCCAGAGGGTAGTGAGGTCCGCACAACGTATCACCGGGGGCAAACTATCTGCCCTCCAGGACACCTACACTTCCCGATGTCACAGGAAGGCCATAAAGATCATCAAGGACAACAACCACCCTAGCCACTGCCTGTTCACCCCGCTATCATCCAGAAGGCGAGGTCAGTACAGGTGCATCAAAGCAGGGACCGAGAGACTGAAAAACAGCTTCTATCTCAAGGCCATCAGACTGTTAAACAGCCACCACTAACATTGAGTGGCTGCTGCCAACATACAGACTCAACTCCAGCCACTTTAATAATGGAAATTGATGTAAAATATATCACTAGCCACTTTAAACAATGCTACTTAATATAATGTTTACATACCCTACATTATTCATCTCATATGTCTACGTATATAATGTACTCTATATCATCTACTGCATCTTTATGTAATACATGTATCACTAGCCACTTTAAACTATGCCACTTTGTTTACATACTCATCTCATATGTATATACTGTACTCGATACCATCTACTGCATCTTGCCTATGCCGTTCTGTACCATCACTCATTCACATATCTTTATGTACATATTCTTTATCCCTTTACACTTGTGTGTATAAGGTAGTAGTTTTGGAATTGTTAGTTAGATTACTCGTTGGTTATTACTGCATTGTCGGAACTAGAAGCACAAGCATTTCGCTACACTCGCATTAACATCTGCTAACCATGTGTATGTGACAAATAAAATTTGATTTGATTTGATATTTTTGTCAGATGTTACTACGGAATACTGAAGTATAATTACAAGCATTTCATTAGTGCCAAAGGCTTTTATTGTCATTTACATGAAGTTGATGCAAAGAGTGTTGACCCTTCTTTTTCAAAACCTCTGCAATCCGCCCTGGCATGCTGTCAATTCACTTCTGGGCCACATCCTGACTGAAGGCAGCCCATTCTTGCATAATCAATGCTTGGAGTTTGTCAGAATTTGTGGGTTTTTGTTTGTCCTCCCGCCTCTTGAAGATTGACCACAAGTTCTCAATGAGATTAAAGTCTGGGGAGTTTCCTGGCCATGGACCCATATCGATGTTTTGTTCCCCGAGCCACTTAGTTCTTTTGCCTTATGGCAAGGTGCTCCATCATGCTGGAAAAGGCATTGTTCATCACCAAACTGTTCCTGGATGGTTTGGAGAAGTTGCTCTCGGAGGATGTGTTGGTACCATTCTTTATTCATGGCTGTGTTATTAGGCAAAATTGTGAGTGAGCCCACTCCCTTGGCTGAGAAGCAACCCCACACATGAATGGTCTCAGGATGCTTTACTGTTGGCATGACACAGGACTGATGGTAGCGCTCACCTTGTCTTCTCCGGACAAGCTTTTTTCCGGATGCCAACAAACAATCGGAAAGGGCATTCATCAGAGAAAATGACTTTACCCCAGTCCTCAGCAGTCCAATCCCTGTACCTTTTGTAGAATATCATTCTGTCCTTGATGTTTTTCCTGGAGAGAAGTGGCTTCTTTGCTGCCCTTCTTGACACCAGGCCATCCTCCAGAAGTCTTCATCTCACTGTGCATGCAGATGCACTAACACCTGCCTGCTGCCATTCCTGAGCAAGCTCTGTACTGGTGGTGCCCCGATCCCAGTTGAATCAACTTTAGGAGACGGTCCTGGCGCTTGCTGGAATTCTTGGGTGCCCTGAAGCCTTCTTCACAACAATTGAACCGTTCTTGATGATCCGATAAATGGTTGATTTAGGTGCAATCTTACTGGCAGCGATATCCTTGCCTGTGAAGCCCTTTTTGTGCAAAGCAAGGATGATGGCACGTGTTTCCTTGCAGGGAACCATGACTGACAGAGGAAGAACAATGCTTCCAAGCACCACCCTCCTTTTGAAGCTTTCAGTCTGTTATTCAGTACAGTACAGTAAAGCAGGGTACAGTACAGTAGAGTAGGGTAGAGTACAGTACAGTAGAGTAGGGTAGAGCACTGTAGAGTAGGGTACATTACAGTAGAGTACAGTTCAGTTGAGCACAGTACAATAGAGTAGGATACAGTTCAGTAGAGCCCAGAACAACAGAGTAGGGTAGAATTCAGTAGATCACAGTACAATAGAGTAGGGTACAGTAAGGTTGAGTACAGTAGAGTAGCATATAGTAGTAGTAGTGTTTTGGTCAAATAGATGTCAAATAGATAGGGTAGAGTTCAGTAGAGCACACTACAATAGAGTAGGGTACAGTACAGTAGAGTACAATAGAATAGGGTAGAGTTCAGTAGAGCACAGTGCAATAGAGTAGGGTAGAGTTCAGTAGAGCACAGTACAATAGAGTAGGGTACAGTAGAGTACAATAGAATAGGGTAGAGTTCAGTAGAGCACAGTACAATAGAGTAGGGTACAGTTCAGTAGAGTACAGTACAATAGAGTAGGGTAGAGTTCAGTAGAGCACAGTACAATAGAGTAGGGTACAGTTCAGTAGAGCACAGTACAATAGAGTAGGGTACAGTACACTAGAGTAGGGTACAGTAGAGTAAAGAAGGTTACAGTAGAGTACAATAGAGTAGGGTACAGTACAGTAGAGTACAGTGGAGTAGGGTTCAGTACAGAAGAGAAGTATGTAGTAGTAGTAGTGTTTTGGTCAAATGTTTGTCAATGTTTGGGGTCTTGGAGGGTTGGAACCCCCCTGTTGTCTATTCATCTCAAAACTCTACTCTTTTTCCTGAAGTGTCCACAACCCACATGGTGGTCCTCTGTAACACAGTTGGTAGATTATGGCACATGCAACATTAACATGTAGATGTGCTGCCCGTGTTGTAACAGACACCATAATGGCACAGATACAAAGATGAAACCTCTAAATAAATGTTTTCCTTTATGTTCAAACATGAAGTTTAGGAGTCAGTGTACAGGACAGACTCCTCTCAATAGAAATACAGTGTGTGTATAAACAATTACTCTGTACTAAACTTATTTAACAATATGTTTGTTATTGCTTTGGAGTTTGGAGACTTCACAGAACAACACTGTCCCAATACTTTAACTGAGAATTCTGACACAATATAAATAGTGTCCATCTTTATGACAAAAACACAAAGTAACTGACCTTCTACAGTGAGAGTGACAGGATCACCTGGTTGTGAAGATGTGGGTCTAGACACTCTGTTCCCTTCACACCAGTAGAGACCCTGGTCAGACTCAGCAGCTCTACTGATGGTGAGGGTGTTTCCTGTTATAGTGTGTCTGACAGACTGGGACACTACATTATAATTCCTGTCTTTGTACCACTGATAGTTCCATCTACTGGCATACGTCACTGAACACATCAGAGTAACTGTCTCTCCAGTGAATGCAGGGTTTGGCTTCACAGTCAGAGTAGTTTTGGGAAGAGCTGTGAAAATAAGCACAAAACATCTGGATACCTGTCTGGTAATTCAGCTGATGCTGTAACATTGTGATAAAAGTATATTTTACATATGTTGACTCCATTCAGTTAGAATTGACATACATTTATATAAAGACGAATGCAGTCAGAGCAACAATCTTTCCAAAGTAGGATCTGACTTCAGTAAGTAGTACGGTAACTATTATTTTAGACATATAAACTATATATGCAAAAGTATGTGGACACACTTTCAAATGAGTGGATTCTGCTTTTTCAGCCACACCCGTTGCTGACATGTGTATAAAATCAGGCACACAGCCATGCACTCTCCATAGACAAACATTGGCAGTAGAATGGCCTTACTGAAGAGCTCAGTGACTTTCAATGTGACACCGTCATAGGATGCCACCTGTCTAACAAGTCAGTTTGTCAGATTTCTGCCATGATAGAGCTAACCCGGTCAACTGTAAGTGCTGTTATTGTGAAGTGGAAATGTCTAGGAGCAACAACGGCTGCAATATGGTAGGCCACACAAGCGCACAGAACGGGACCGCCGAGTGCTGAAGTGCGGAGCGCGTAAAAATGGTCTGTCCTCCATTGAAACACTAACTACTGCATTCCAAACTGCCTCTAGAAGCAAACTCAGCTAAATCAATGTTCGTCGGGAGCTTCATGACATGGGTTTCCATGGCCGAGAAGCCGCACACAAGCATAAGATAACCAATACAATAGAGCAGGGAACAGTTCAGTAGATTAGGGTACAGTGCAATAGAGTAGGATACAGTACAGTTGAGCAGAGTACAATAGAGTAGGGTACAGTACAATAGAGTACAGAAGAGTAGGGTACAGTATAGTAAATAAGGGTACAGAAGAGTACAATAGAGTAGTGTACAGTACAGTGGAGTACAGTAGAGTAGGGTACAGTACAGTAGAGTAGGGTACAGTTCAGTTGAGCACAGTACAATAGAGTAGGGTGCAGTTCACTAGAGTACAGTACAATAGAGTAGGGTCCAGTTCACTAGAGTACAGTACAATAGAGTAGGGTCCAGTTCAGTAGAGCACAGTACAATAGAGTAGGGTACAGTTCACTAGAGTACAGTACAACAGTGCAGGGTACAGTTCACTAGAGTACAGTACAATAGAGTAGGGTACAGTTCAGTAGAGTACAGTACAACAGTGCAGGGTACAGTTCACTAGAGTACAGTACAATAGAGTAGGGTCCAGTTCACTAGAGTACAGTACAATAGAGTATGGTACAGTTCACTAGAGTACAGTACAATAGAGTAGGGTACAGTACAGTAGAGTACAATAGAGTATTGTACAGTACACTAGAGTACAATAGAGTAGGGTACAGTTCAGTAGAGCACAGTACAATAGAGCAGGGTACAGTAGAGAAGTATGTAGTAGTAGTAGTAATGTTTTGGTCAAATAGATGTCAATGTTTGGGGTCTTGGAGGGTTGGAACCCCCCTGTTGTCTATGCATCTCAATACTCTACTCTTTTTCCTGAAGTGTCCACAACCCACATGGTGATCCTCTGTAACACAGTTGGTAGATTATGGCACATGCAACATTAACATGTCGATGTCCTGCTTGTGTTGTAACAGACACCATAATGGCACAGATACAAAGATGAAACCTCAAAATAAATGTTTTCCTTTATGTTCAAACATGAAGTTTAGGAGTCAGTGTACAGTACAGACTCCTCTCAATAGAAATACAGTGTGTGTATAAACAATTACTCTGTACTAAACTTATTTAACAATATGTTTGTTATTGCTTTGGAGTTTGGAGACTTCACAGAACAACACTGTCCCAATACTTTAACGAAGAATTCTGACACAATATAAATAGTGTCCATCTTTATGACAAAAACACAAAGTAACTGACCTTCTACAGTGAGAGTGACAGGATCACCTGGTTGTGAAGATGTGGGTCTAGACACTCTGTTCCCTTCACACCAGTAGAGACCCTGGTCAGACTCAGCAGCTCTACTGATGGTGAGGGTGTTTCCTGTTATAGTGTGTCTGACAGACTGGGACACTACATTATAATTCCTGTCTTTGTACCACTGATAGTTCCATCTACTGGCATACGTCACTGAACACATCAGAGTAACTGTCTCTCCAGTGAATGCAGGGTTTGGCTTCACAGTCAGAGTAGTTTTGGGAAGAGCTGTGAAAATAAGCACAAAACATCTGGATACCTGTCTGGTAATTCAGCTGATGCTGTAACATTGTGATAAAAGTATATTTTACATATGTTGACTCCATTCAGTTAGAATTGACATACATTTATATAAAGACGAATGCAGTCAGAGCAACAATCTTTCCAAAGTAGGATCTGACTTCAGTAAGTAGTACGGTAACTATTATTTTAGACATATAAACTATATATGCAAAAGTATGTGGACACACTTTCAAATGAGTGGATTCTGCTTTTTCAGCCACACCCGTTGCTGACATGTGTATAAAATCAGGCACACAGCCATGCACTCTCCATAGACAAACATTGGCAGTAGAATGGCCTTACTGAAGAGCTCAGTGACTTTCAATGTGACACCGTCATAGGATGCCACCTGTCTAACAAGTCAGTTTGTCAGATTTCTGCCATGATAGAGCTAACCCGGTCAACTGTAAGTGCTGTTAAAGTGGAAATGTCTAGGAGCAACAACGGCTGCAATATGGTAGGCCACACAAGCGCACAGAACGGGACCGCCGAGTGCTGAAGTGCGGAGCGCGTAAAAATGGTCTGTCCTCCATTGAAACACTAACTACTGCATTCCAAACTGCCTCTAGGAGCAAACTCAGCTAAATCAATGTTCGTCGGGAGCTTCATGACATGGGTTTCCATGGCCGAGAAGCCGCACACAAGCATAAGATAACCAATACAATAGAGCAGGGAACAGTTCAGTAGATTAGGGTACAGTGCAATAGAGTAGGATACAGTACAGTTGAGCAGAGTACAATAGAGTAGGGTACAGTACAATAGAGTACAGAAGAGTAGGGTACAGTATAGTAAATAAGGGTACAGAAGAGTACAATAGAGTAGTGTACAGTACAGTGGAGTACAGTAGAGTAGGGTACAGTACAGTAGAGTAGGGTACAGTTCAGTTGAGCACAGTACAATAGAGTAGGGTGCAGTTCACTAGAGTACAGTACAATAGAGTAGGGTCCAGTTCACTAGAGTACAGTACAATAGAGTAGGGTCCAGTTCAGTAGAGCACAGTACAATAGAGTAGGGTACAGTTCACTAGAGTACAGTACAACAGTGCAGGGTACAGTTCACTAGAGTACAGTACAATAGAGTAGGGTACAGTTCAGTAGAGTACAGTACAACAGTGCAGGGTACAGTTCACTAGAGTACAGTACAATAGAGTAGGGTCCAATAGAGTAGGGTCAGTTCACTAGAGTACAGTACAATAGAGTATGGTACAGTTCACTAGAGTACAGTACAATAGAGTAGGGTACAGTACAGTAGAGTACAATAGAGTATTGTACAGTACACTAGAGTACAATAGAGTAGGGTACAGTTCAGTAGAGCACAGTACAATAGAGCAGGGTACAGTAGAGAAGTATGTAGTAGTAGTAGTAATGTTTTGGTCAAATAGATGTCAATGTTTGGGGTCTTGGAGGGTTGGAACCCCCCTGTTGTCTATGCATCTCAATACTCTACTCTTTTTCCTGAAGTGTCCACAACCCACATGGTGATCCTCTGTAACACAGTTGGTAGATTATGGCACATGCAACATTAACATGTCGATGTCCTGCTTGTGTTGTAACAGACACCATAATGGCACAGATACAAAGAT
The DNA here is from genome assembly GCF_018296145.1 of Oncorhynchus tshawytscha. Taxonomy (NCBI): domain Eukaryota; kingdom Metazoa; phylum Chordata; class Actinopteri; order Salmoniformes; family Salmonidae; genus Oncorhynchus; species Oncorhynchus tshawytscha. The sequence continues at coordinate 16,941,224 of NC_056438.1, read as the reverse complement.
GAAACCTCAAAATAAATGTTTTCCTTTATGTTCAAACATGAAGTTTAGGAGTCAGTGTACAGTACAGACTCCTCTCAATAGAAATACAGTGTGTGTATAAACAATTACTCTGTACTAAACTTATTTAACAATATGTTTGTTATTGCTTTGGAGTTTGGAGACTTCACAGAACAACACTGTCCCAATACTTTAACGAAGAATTCTGACACAATATAAATAGTGTCCATCTTTATGACAAAAACACAAAGTAACTGACCTTCTACAGTGAGAGTGACAGGATCACCTGGTTGTGAAGATGTGGGTCTAGACACTCTGTTCCCTTCACACCAGTAGAGACCCTGGTCAGACTCAGCAGCTCTACTGATGGTGAGGGTGTTTCCTGTTATAGTGTGTCTGACAGACTGGGACACTACATTATAATTCCTGTCTTTGTACCACTGATAGTTCCATCTACTGGCATACGTCACTGAACACATCAGAGTAACTGTCTCTCCAGTGAATGCAGGGTTTGGCTTCACAGTCAGAGTAGTTTTGGGAAGAGCTGTGAAAATAAGCACAAAACATCTGGATACCTGTCTGGTAATTCAGTGATGCTGTAACATTGTGATAAAAGTATATTTTACATATGTTGACTCCATTCAGTTAGAATTGACATACATTTATATAAAGACGAATGCAGTCAGAGCAACAATCTTTCCAAAGTAGGATCTGACTTCAGTAAGTAGTACGGTAACTATTATTTTAGACATATAAACTATATATGCAAAAGTATGTGGACACACTTTCAAATGAGTGGATTCTGCTTTTTCAGCCACACCCGTTGCTGACATGTGTATAAAATCAGGCACACAGCCATGCACTCTCCATAGACAAACATTGGCAGTAGAATGGCCTTACTGAAGAGCTCAGTGACTTTCAATGTGACACCGTCATAGGATGCCACCTGTCTAACAAGTCAGTTTGTCAGTGGAAATGTCTAGGAGCAACAACGGCTGCAATATGGTAGGCCACACAAGCGCACAGAACGGGACCGCCGAGTGCTGAAGTGCGGAGCGCGTAAAAATGGTCTGTCCTCCATTGAAACACTAACTACTGCATTCCAAACTGCCTCTAGAAGCAAACTCAGCTAAATCAATGTTCGTCGGGAGTAGGGTCCAGTTCAGTAGAGCACAGTACAATAGAGTAGGGTACAGTTCACTAGAGTACAGTACAATAGAGTAGGGTACAGTTCAGTAGAGTACAGTACAACAGTGCAGGGTACAGTTCACTAGAGTACAGTACAATAGAGTAGGGTCCAGTTCACTAGAGTACAGTACAATAGAGTATGGTACAGTTCACTAGAGTACAGTACAATAGAGTAGGGTACAGTTCAGTAGAGCACAGTGCAAAACATTCAATTAGAGTACAGTAGAGTACAGTTCACAGGAGCACAGTACAATAGAGTAGGGTACAGTTCAGTAGAATACAGTACAATAGAGTAAGTTACAGTTCAGTAGAGCACAGTACAATAGTGCAGGGTACAGTACAATAGAGCACAGTACAATAGAGTAGGGTACAGTTCAGTAGAGTACAATAGAGTAGGGTACGGTTCAGTAGAGTACAGTACAATAGAGTAGAGTACAGTACAGTGGAGCACAGTACAATAGAGTAGGGTACAATTCAGTAGAGCACAGTACAAAAGCGTAGGGCACAGTAGAGCAGAGCACAGTGCAATAGAGTAGGGTATAGTTCAGTAGAGCACAGCACAATAGAGTAGGGTACAGTACAGTACAGTAGAATACAGTAGAATAGGGTACAGTTCAGTAGAGCACAGAATATAGAGTAGGGTACAGTTCAGTAGAGCACAGTACAATAGAGTAGGTTACAGTTCAGTAGAGCATAGTATAATAGAATAGGGTACAGTTCAGTAGAGCACAGGGCAAAACATTAAATTAGAGAACAGTATAGTACAGTTCAGAAGAGCACAGTAGAGTAGGGTACAGTTCAGGAGAGTAGGGTACAGTACAGGAGAGTACAGTACAAAATAGTAGGGTATATATCAGCAGAGTACAGTACAATAGATGTGGGTACAGTTCTGTGGAGTACAATACAATAGAGTAGGGTACAGTTCTGTGGAGTACAGTACAATAGAGTAGGGTACAGTACAGTAGAGCACAGTACAATAGAGTAGGGTACAGTTCAGTAGAGCACAGTACAACAGTGCAGGGTACAGTATAATAGAGTACAGTACAATAGAGTAGGGTACAGTTCACTAGAGTACAGTACAATAGAGTATGGTACAGTTCACTAGAGTACAGTACAATAGAGTAGGGTACAGTTCAGTAGAGCACAGTACAATAGAGTAGGGTCCAGTTCAGTAGAGCACAGTGCAAAACATTCAATTAGAGTACAGTAGAGTACAGTTCACAGGAGCACAGTACAATAGAATAGGGTACAGTTCAGTAGAGTACAGTACAATAGAATAGGGTACAGTTCAGTAGAGTACAGTACAATAGAATAGGGTACAGTACAGTGGAGCACAGTGCAATAGAGTAGGGTACAGTACAGTAGAGTATAATAGAATAGGGTGGAGTTCAGTAGAGCACAGTACAATAGAGTAGGATACAGTACAGGAGAGCACAGTACAAAATAATAGGGTATAGTTCAGTAGAGCACAGTACAATATAGTAGGGTACAGTAGAGTAGGGTACAGTAAAGTAGAGTACAGTACAATAGAGTAGGGTACAGTACAGTAGAGTACAGTACAGTACAATAGAGTAGGGTACAGTACAATAGAGTACAGAAGAGTAGGGTACAGTATAGTAAATAAGGGTACAGAAGAGTACAATAGAGTAGTGTACAGTACAGTAGAGTACAGTAGAGTAGCGTACAGTACAGTAGAGTAGGGTACAGTTCAGTTGAGCACAGTACAATAGAGTAGGGTACAGTTCACTAGAGTACAGTACAATAGAGTAGGGTCCAGTTCACTAGAGTACAGTACAATAGAGTAGGGTACAGTTCACTAGAGTACAGTACAATAGAGTAGGGTACAGTTCACTAGAGTACAGTACAATAGAGTAGGGTCCAGTTCAGTAGAGCACAGTGCAAAACATTAAATTAGAGTACAGTAGAGTACAGTTCACAGGAGCACAGTACAATAGAATAGCGTAGAGTACAGTGGAGCACAGTACAATAGAGTAGGGTACAGTACAGTAGAGTATAATAGAATAGGGTGGAGTTCAGTAGAGCACAGTACAATAGAGTAGGATACAGTACAGGAGAGCACAGTACAAATAATAGGGTATAGTTCAGTAGAGCACAGTACAATATAGTAGGGTACAGTACAGTAGAGTATAATAGAATAGGGTGGAGTTCAGTAGAGCACAGTACAATAGAGTAGGATACAGTACAGGAGAGCACAGTACAAAATAATAGGGTATAGTTCAGTAGAGCACAGTACAATATAGTAGGGTACAGTAGAGTAGGGTACAGTAAAGTAGTGTACAGTACAATAGAGTAGGGTAGAGTACAGTAGAGTACAGTACAGTACAATAGAGTAGGGTACAGTTCAGTAGAGTACAGTACAGTACAATAGAGTAGGGTACAGTACAGTAGAGTACAGTACAGTACAATAGAGTAGGGTACAGTTCAGTAGAGTACAATAGAATAGCGTAGAGTACAGTGGAGCACAGTGCAATAGAGTAGGGTATAGTTCAGTAGAGCACAGTACAATAGAGTAGGGTACAGTACAGTAGAGTATAATAGAATAGGGTGGAGTTCAGTAGAGCACAGTACAATAGAGTAGGATACAGTACAGGAGAGCACAGTACAAAATAATAGGGTATAGTTCAGTAGAGCACAGTACAATATAGTAGGGTACAGTAGAGTAGGGTACAGTAAAGTAGAGTACAGTACAATAGAGTAGGGTACAGTACAGTAGAGTACAGTACAGTACAATAGAGTAGGGTACAGTACAATAGAGTACAGAAGAGTAGGGTACAGGATAGTAAATAAGGGTACAGAAGAGTACAATAGAGTAGTGTACAGTACAGTGGAGTACAGTAGAGTAGCGTACAGTACAGTAGAGTAGGGTACAGTTCAGTTGAGCACAGTACAATAGAGTAGGGTACAGTTCACTAGAGTACAGTACAATAGAGTAGGGTACAGTTCACTAGAGTACAGTACAATAGAGTAGGGTCCAGTTCAGTAGAGCACAGTGCAAAACATTAAATTAGAGTACAGTAGAGTACAGTTCACAGGAGCACAGTACAATAGAATAGCGTAGAGTACAGTGGAGCACAGTACAATAGAGTAGGGTACAGTACAGTAGAGTATAATAGAATAGGGTGGAGTTCAGTAGAGCACAGTACAATAGAGTAGGATACAGTACAGGAGAGCACAGTACAAATAATAGGGTATAGTTCAGTAGAGCACAGTACAATATAGTAGGGTACAGTACAGTAGAGTATAATAGAATAGGGTGGAGTTCAGTAGAGCACAGTACAATAGAGTAGGATACAGTACAGGAGAGCACAGTACAAAATAATAGGGTATAGTTCAGTAGAGCACAGTACAATATAGTAGGGTACAGTAGAGTAGGGTACAGTAAAGTAGTGTACAGTACAATAGAGTAGGGTAGAGTACAGTAGAGTACAGTACAGTACAATAGAGTAGGGTACAGTTCAGTAGAGTACAGTACAGTACAATAGAGTAGGGTACAGTACAGTAGAGTACAGTACAGTACAATAGAGTAGGGTACAGTTCAGTAGAGTACAATAGAATAGCGTAGAGTACAGTGGAGCACAGTGCAATAGAGTAGGGTACAGTACAGTAGAGTACAGTACAGTACAATAGAGTAGGGTACAGTACAATAGAGTACAGAAGAGTAGGGTACAGGATAGTAAATAAGGGTACAGAAGAGTACAATAGAGTAGTGTACAGTACAGTGGAGTACAGTAGAGTAGCGTACAGTACAGTAGAGTAGGGTACAGTTCAGTTGAGCACAGTACAATAGAGTAGGGTACAGTTCACTAGAGTACAGTACAATAGAGTAGGGTCCAGTTCAGTAGAGCACAGTGCAAAACATTAAATTAGAGTACAGTAGAGTACAGTTCACAGGAGCACAGTACAATAGAATAGGGTACAGTTCAGTAGAGTACAGTACAATAGAGTAGGGTGCAGTTCAGTAGAGTATAATAGAATAGGGTGGAGTTCAGTAGAGCACAGTACAATAGAGTAGGATACAGTACAGGAGAGCACAGTACAAAATAATAGGGTATAGTTCAGTAGAGCACAGTACAATATAGTAGGGTACAGTACAGTAGAGTATAATAGAATAGGGTGGAGTTCAGTAGAGCACAGTACAATAGAGTAGGATACAGTACAGGAGAGCACAGTACAAAATAATAGGGTATAGTTCAGTAGAGCACAGTACAATATAGTAGGGTACAGTAGAGTAGGGTACAGTAAAGTAGTGTACAGTACAATAGAGTAGGGTACAGTACAGTAGAGTACAGTACAGTACAATAGAGTAGGGTACAGTTCAGTTGAGTACAGTACAATAGAGAAGGGTCCAGTTCAGTAGAGCACAGTGCAAAACATTCAATTAGAGTACAGTAGAGTACAGTACAGTGGAGCACAGTACAATAGAGTAGGGTACAATTCAGTAGAGCCCACTACAAAAGAGTAGGGCACAGTAGAGCAGAGCACAGTGCAATAGAGTAGGGTATAGTTCAGTAGAGCACAGCACAATAGAGTAGGGTACAGTACAGTACAGAACAGTACAGTAGAATAGGGTACAGTTCAGTAGAGCACAGAATATAGAGTAGGGTACAGTTCAGTAGAGCACAGTACAATAGAGTAGGGTACAGTTCAGTAGAGCATAGTACAATAGAATAGGGTACAGTTCAGTAGAGCACAGGGCAAAACATTAAATTAGAGAACAGTATAGTACAGTTCAGAAGAGCACAGTAGAGTAGGGTACAGTTCAGGAGAGTATAATAGAATAGGGTGGAGTTCAGTAGAGCACAGTACAATAGAGTAGGGTACAGTTCAGTAGAGCATAGTACAATAGAATAGGGTACAGTTCAGTAGAGCACAGGGCAAAACATTAAATTAGAGAACAGTATAGTACAGTTCAGAAGAGCACAGTAGAGTAGGGTACAGTACAGGAGAGCACAGTACAAAATAGTAGGGTATATATCAGCAGAGTACAGTACAATAGATTTGGGTACAGTTCTGTGGAGTACAGTACAATAGAGTAGGGTACAGTACAGTAGAGCACAGTACAATAGAGTAGGGTACAGTTCAGTAGAGTACAGTACAATAGAGTAAGTTACAGTTCAGTAGAGCACAGTGCAAAACATTCAATTAGAGTACAGTAGAGTACAGCACAGTAGAGCACAGTACAATAGAGTAGGGTACAATTCAGTAGAGCACAGTACAAAAGAGTAGGGCACAGTAGAGCACAGCACAATAGAGTAGGGTACAGTACAGTACAGTACAGTAGAATAGGGTACAGTTCAGTAGAGCACAGAATATAGAGTAGGGTACAGTTCAGTAGAGCACAGTACAAAGAGTAGGGTACAGTTCAGTAGAGCACAGGGCAAAACATTAAATTAGAGAACAGTATAGTACAGTTCAGAAGAGCACAGTAGAGTAGGGTACAGTACAGGAGAGCACAGTAGAGTAGGGTACAGTACAGGAGAGCACAGTACAAAATAGTAGGGTATATATCAGCAGAGTACAGTACAAAAGAGTAGGGCACAGTAGAGCACAGCACAATAGAGTAGGGTACAGTACAGCACAGTAGAATAGGGTACAGTTCAGTAGAGCACAGAATATAGAGTAGGGTACAGTTCAGTAGAGCACAGTACAAAGAGTAGGGTACAGTTCAGTAGAGCATAGTACAATAGAATAGGGTACAGTTCAGTAGAGCACAGGGCAAAACATTAAATTAGAGAACAGTATAGTACAGTTCAGAAGAGCACAGTAGAGTAGGGTACAGTACAGGAGAGCACAGTACAAAATAGTAGGGTATATATCAGCAGAGTACAGTACAATAGATTTGGGTACAGTTCTGTGGATTGCAGTACAATAGAGTAGGGTACAGTACAGTAGAGCACAGTACAATAGAGTAGGGTACAGTTCAGTAGAGTACAATAGAGTACGGTACAGTTCAGTAGAGTACAGTACAATAGAGTAAGTTACAGTTCAGTAGAGCACAGTACAATAGTGCAGGGTAGAGTACAGTAGAGCACAGTGCAATAGAGTAGGGTACAGTTCAGTAGAGTACAATAGAGTAGGGTACAGTTCAGTAGAGTACAGTACAATAGAGTAGGGTACAGTTCAGTAGAGCACAGTACAATAGAGTATGGTACAGTACAATAGAGTACAGAAGAGTAGGGTACAGTATAGTAAATACGGGTACAGTAGAGTACAATAGAGTAGTGTACAGTACAGTGGAGTACAGTAGAGTAGGGTACAGTACAGTATAGTAGGGTACAGTACAGTAGAGTACAATAGAGAAGGGTACAGTACCATGTAGTACAGTAGAGTAGGGTTCAGTACAGAAGAGAAGTATGTAGTAGTAGTAATGTTTTGGTCAAATGTTTGTCAATGTTTGGGGTCTTGGAGGGTTGGAACCCCCCTGTTGTCTATGCATCTCAATACTCTACTCTTTTTCCTGAAGTGTCCACAACCCACATGGTGGTCCTCTGTAACTCAGTTGGTAGATTATGGCACATGCAACATTAACATGTAGATGTGCTGCCCGTGTTGTAACAGACACCATAATGGCACAGATACAAAGATGAAACCTCTATATAAATGTTTTCCTTTATGTTCAAACATGAAGTTTAGGAGTCAGTGTACAGGACAGAATCCTTTCAATAGAAATACAGTGTGTATATAAACAATTACTCTGTACTAAACTTATTTAACAATATGTTTGTTATTGCTTTGGAGTTTGGAGACTTCACAGAACAACACTGTCCCAATACTTTAACGAAGAATTCTGACACAATATAAATAGTGTCCATCTTTATGACAAAAAACACAAAGTAACTCACCTTCTACAGTGAGAGTGACAGGATCACCTGGTTGTGAAGATGTGGGTCTAGACACTCTGTTCCCTTCACACCAGTAGAGACCCTGGTCAGACTCAGCAGCTCTACTGATGGTGAGGGTGTTTCCTGTTATAGTGTGTCTGACAGACTGGGACACTACATTATAATTCCAGTCTTTGTACCCCTGATAGTTCCATCTACTGTCATACGTCACTGAACACTTCAGAGTGACTTTCTCTCCAGTGTATGCAGGGTTTGGCTTCACAGTCAGAGTAGTTTTGGGAAGAGCTGTGAAAATAATGCACAAAACATCTGGATACCTGTCTGGTAATTCAGCTGATGCTGTAACATTGTGATAAAAGTATATTTTACATATGTTGACTCCATTCAGTTAGAATTGACATAAATGCATATAAAGGCAAATGCAGTCAGAGCAACAATCTTTCCAAATTAGGATCTGACTTCAGTAAGTAATACAGTAACTATAATTTTAGACATATAAACTATATATGCAAAAGTATGTGGACACCCTTTCAAATTAGTGGATTCTGCTTTTTCAGCCACACCCGTTGCTGACATGTGTATAAAATCAAGCACACAGCCATGCACTCTCCATAGACAAACATTGGCAGTAGAATGGCCTTACTTGAAGAGCTCAGTGACTTTCAATGTGACACTGTCATAGGATGCCACCTGTCTAACAAGTCAGTTTGTCAGATTTCTGCCATGATAGAGCTAACCCGGTCAACTGTAAGTGCTGTTATTGTGAAGTGGAAACGTCTAGGAGCAACAACGGCTGCAATATGGTAGGCCACACAAGCACACAGAATGGGACCGCCGAGTGCTGAAGTGCGGAGCGTGTAAAAATTGTCTGTCCTCCGTTGAAACACTAACTACTGCATTCCAAACTGCCTCTAGAAGCAAACTCAGCACAATAAATGTTAGTCGGGAGCTTCAAGATATGGGTTTCCATGGCCGAGAAGCCGCACACAAGCATAAGATAACCAATACAATAGAGCAGGGAACAGTTCAGTAGATTAGGGTACAGTGCAATAGATTAGGATACAGTACAGTTGAGCAGAGTACAATAGAGTAGGGTACAGTAGAGGTGGGTATAGTTCAGTAGAGCAAAGTACAATAGAGTAGGGTACAGTTCAGTTGAGCACAGTACAATAGAGTAGGTTCCAGTTCACTAGAGTACAGTACAATAGAGAAGGGTCCAGTTCAGTAGAGCACAGTGCAAAACATTCAATTAGAGTACAGTAGAGTACAGTACAGTGGAGCACAGTACAATAGAGTAGGGTACAATTCAGTAGAGCACAGTACAAAAGAGTAGGGCACAGTAGAGCAGAGCACAGTGCAATAGAGTAGGGTATAGTTCAGTAGAGCACAGCACAATAGAGTAGGGTACAGTACAGTACAGTACAGTACAGTACAGTACAGTAGAATAGGGTACAGTTCAGTAGAGCACAGAATATAGAGTAGGGTACAGTTCAGTAGAGCACAGTACAATAGAGTAGGTTACAGTTCAGTAGAGCATAGTACAATAGAATAGGGTACAGTTCAGTAGAGCAAAACATTAAATTAGAGAACAGTATAGTACAGTTCAAAAGAGCACAGTAGAGTAGGGTACAGTTCAGGAGAGTAGGGTCCAGTACAGGAGAGCACAGTACAAAATAGTAGGGTATATATCAGCAGAGTACTGTACAATAGATTTGGGTACAGTTCTGTGGAGTACAGTACAATAGAGTAGGGTACAGTACAGTAGAGCATAGTACAATAGAGTAGGGTACAGTTCAGTAGAGCACAGTACAATAGAGTAAGTTACAGTTCAGTAGAGCACAGTACAATAGTGCAGGGTACAGTACAATAGAGCACAGTACAATAGTGTAGGGTACAGTTCAGTAGAGTACAATAGAGTAGGGTACAGTTCAGTAGAGCGCAGTACAATAGAGTAGGGTACAGTACAATAGAGTACAGAAGAGTAGGGTACAGTATAGTAAATAAGGGTACAGTAGAGTACAATAGAGTAGGGTACAGTACAGTAGAGTAGGGTACAGTACAATGGAGTACAGAAGATTAGGGTACAGTATAGTAAATAAGGGTACAGTAGAGTACAATAGAGTAGGGTACAGTACAATAAAGTAGGGTACAGTACAATGGAGTCCAGTAGAGTAGGGTACAGTACAGTAGAGTCCAGTAGAGTAGGGTACAGTACAGAAGAGAAGTATGTAGTAGTAGTAATGTTTTGGTCAAATGTTTGTCAATGTTTGGGGTCTTGGAGTGATAGAGCTAACCCAGTCAACTGTAAGTGCTGTTATTGTGAAGTGGAAACGTCTATGAGCAACAACGGCTGCAATATGGTAGGCCACACAAACGCACAGAACGGGATCGCCGAGTGCTGAAGTGCGGAGCGCGTAAAAATTGTCTGTCCTCCATTGAAACACTAACTACTGCATTCCAAACTGCCTCTAGAAGCAAACTCAGCACAATAAATGTTTGTCGGGAGCTTCATGATATGGGTTTCCATGGCCGAGAAGCCGCACACAAGCATAAGATAACCAATACAATAGAGCAGGGAACAGTTCAGTAGATTAGGGTACAGTGCAATAGATTAGGATACAGTACAGTTGAGCAGAGTACAATAGAGTAGGGTACTGTAGAGGTGGGTATAGTTCAGTAGAGCAAAGTACAATAAAGTAGGGTACAGTTCAGTTGAGCACAGTACAATAGAGTAGGTTCCAGTTCACTAGAGTACAGTACAATAGAGAAGGGTCCAGTTCAGTAGAGCACAGTGCAAAACATTCAATTAGAGTACAGTAGAGTACAGTACAATAGAGTAGGGTACAATTCAGTAGAGCACAGTACAAAATAGTAGGGCACAGTAGAGCAGAGCACAGTGCAATAGAGTAGGGTACAGTTCAGTAGAGCACAGGGCAAAACAATAAATTAGAGAACAGTATAGTACAGTTCAGAAGAGCACAGTAGAGTAGGGTACAGTTCAGGAGAGTAGGGTCCAGTACAGTTGAGCACGGTACAATAGAGTAGGGTACAGTTCACTAGAGTACAGTACAATGGAGTAGGGTCCAGTTCAGTAGAGCACAGTGCAAATCTTTCAATTAGAGTACAGTACAATAGAATAGGGTAGAGTTCAGTAGAGTACTATAGAGTAGGGTACAGTTCAGTAGAGTACAGTACAATAGAGCAAGTTACAGTTCAGTAGAGCACAGTACAATAGTGCAGGGTACAGTACAATAGAGCACAGTACAATAGAGTAGGGTACGTACAGTTCAGTAGAGTACAATAGAGTAGGGTACAGTTCAGTAGAGTACAGTACAATAGAGTAGGGTACAGTTCAGTAGAGCACAGTACAATAGAGTAGGGTACAGTACAATAGAGTACAGAAGAGTAGGGTACAGTATAGTAAATAAGGGTACAGAAGAGTACAATAGAGTAGTGTACAGGACAGTGGAGTACAGTAGAGTAGGGTACAGTACAGTAGAGTAGGGTACAGTTCAGTAGAGTACAATAGAGTAGGGTACAGTACAGTAGAGTACAATGGAGTAGGGTACAGTACAATAGAGTAGGGTACAGTACACTAGAGTACAATAGAGTATTGTACAGTACACTAGAGTACAATAGAGTAGGGTACAGTTCAGTAGAGCACAGTACAATAGAGCAGGGTACAGTAGAGAAGTATGTAGTAGTAGTAGTAATGTTTTGGTCAAATAGATGTCAATGTTTGGGGTCTTGGAGGGTTGGAACCCCCCTGTTGTCTATGCATCTCAATACTCTACTCTTTTTCCTGAAGTGTCCACAACCCACATGGTGATCCTCTGTAACACAGTTGGTAGATTATGGCACATGCAACATTAACATGTCGATGTCCTGCTTGTGTTGTAACAGACACCATAATGGCACAGATACAAAGATGAAACCTCAAAATAAATGTTTTCCTTTATGTTCAAACATGAAGTTTAGGAGTCAGTGTACAGTACAGACTCCTCTCAATAGAAATACAGTGTGTGTATAAACAATTACTCTGTACTAAACTTATTTAACAATATGTTTGTTATTGCTTTGGAGTTTGGAGACTTCACAGAACAACACTGTCCCAATACTTTAACGAAGAATTCTGACACAATATAAATAGTGTCCATCTTTATGACAAAAACACAAAGTAACTCACCTTCTACAGTGAGAGTGACAGGATCACCTGGTTGTGAAGATGTGGGTCTAGACACTCTGTTCCCTTCACACCAGTAGAGACCCTGGTCAGACTCAGCAGCTCTACTGATGGTGAGGGTGTTTCCTGTTATAGTGTGTCTGACAGACTGGGACACTACATTATAATTCCTGTCTTTGTACCACTGATAGTTCCATCTACTGGCATACGTCACTGAACACATCAGAGTAACTGTCTCTCCAGTGAATGCAGGGTTTGGCTTCACAGTCAGAGTAGTTTTGGGAAGAGCTGTGAAAATAATGCACAACACATCTGGATACCTGCCTGGTAATTCAGCTGATGCTGTAACATTGTGATAAAAGTATATTTTACATATGTTGACTCCATTCAGTTAGAATTTACATACATTTATATAAAGACGAATGCAGTCAGAGCAACAATCTTTCCAAAGTAGGATCTGACTTCAGTAAGTAGTACGGTAACTATTATTTTAGACATATAAACAATATATGCAAAAGTATGTGGACACACTTTCAAATGAGTGGATTCTGCTTTTTCAGCCACACCCGTTGCTGACATGTGTATAAAATCAGGCACACAGCCATGCACTCTCCATAGACAAACATTGGCAGTAGAATGGCCTTACTGAAGAGCTCAGTGACTTTCAATGTGACACCGTCATAGGATGCCACCTGTCTAACAAGTCAGTTTGTCAGATTTCTAACATGATAGAGCTAACCCGGTCAACTGTAAGTGCTGTTATTGTGAAGTGGAAACGTCTAGGAGCAACAACGGCTGCAATATGGTAGGCCACACAAGCGCACAGAACGGGACCGCCGAGTGCTGAAGTGCGGAGCTTGTAAAATTGTCTGTCCTCCATTGAAACACTAACTACTGCATTCCAAACTGCCTCTAGAAGCAAACTCAGCTAAATCAATGTTCGTCGGGAGCTTCATGATATGGGTTTCCATGGCCGAGAAGCCGCACACAAGCATAAGATAACCAATACAATAGAGCAGGGAACAGTTCAGTAGATTAGGGTACAGTGCAATAGAGTAGGAAACAGTACAGTTGAGCAGAGTACAATAGAGTAGGGTACAGTAGAATAGAGTACAGAAGAGTAGGGTACAGTATAGTAAATAAGGGTACAGAAGAGTACAATAGAGTAGAGTACAGTAGAGTAGGGTACAGTACAGTAGAGTAGGGTACAGTACAATAGATCACAGTACAATAGAGTAGGGTACAGTTCAGTAGAGTACAATAGAGTAGGGTACAGTACAGTAGAGTAGGGTACAGTACAGTAGAGTACAATAGAGTAGGGTACAGTACAGTGGAGTCCAGTAGAGTAGGGTACAGTACAGTAGAGTCCAGTAGAGTAGGGTACAGTACAGAAGAGAAGTATGTAGTAGTAGTAATGTTTTGGTCAAATGTTTGTCAATGTTTGGGGTCTTGGAGTGATAGAGCTAACCCAGTCAACTGTAAGTGCTGTTATTGTGAAGTGGAAACGTCTATGAGCAACAACGGCTGCAATATGGTAGGCCACACAAACAGTACAGTACAGTACAATAGAATAGGGTACAGTTCAGTAGAGCACAGAATATAGAGTAGGGTACAGTTCAGTAGAGCACAGTACAATAGAGTAGGATACAGTTCAGTAGAGCATAGTACAATAGAATAGGGTACAGTTCAGAAGAGCACAGTAGAGTAGGGTACAGTTCAGGAGAATAGGGTCCAGTACAGTAGAGCACAGTACAATAGAGTAGGGTACAGTTCAATAGAGTACAATAGAGTAGGGTACAGTTCAGTAGAGTACAGTACAATAGAGTAAGTTACAGTTCAGTAGAGCACAGTACAATAGAGTAGGGTACAGTACAATAGAGTACAATAGAGTAGGGTACAGTTCAGTAGAGTACAGTACAATAGAGTAAGTTACAGTTCAGTAGAGTACAGTACAATAGAGTAGGGTAAAGTTCAGTAGAGCACAGTACAATAGAGTAGGGTACAGTACAATAGAGTACAGAAGAGTAGGGTACAGTATAGTAAATAAGGGTACAGAAGAGTACAATAGAGTAGTGTACAGTACAGTGGAGTACAGTAGAGTAGCGTACAGTACAGTAGAGTAGGGTACAGTTCAGTTGAGCACAGTACAATAGAGTAGGGTCCAGTTCAGTAGAGCACAGTGCAAAACATTCAATTAGAGTACAGTAGAGTACAGTTCACAGGAGCACAGTACAATAGAATAGCGTAGAGTACAGTGGAGCACAGTGCAATAGAGTAGGGTACAGTACAGTAGAGTATAATAGAATAGGGTACAGTTCAGTAGAGTACAATAGAGTAGGGTACAGTTCAGTAGAGTACAATAGAGTAGGGTACAGTTCAGTAGAGTACAATAGAGTAGGGTGCAGTTCAGTAGAGCACAGTACAATAGTGCAGGGTACAGTACAATAGAGCACAGTACAATAGAGTAGGGTACAGTTCAGTAGAGTACAATAGAGTAGGGTACAGTTCAGTAGAGTACAGTACAATAGAGTAGGGTACAGTACAGTAGAGTATAATAGAATAGGGTGGAGTTCAGTAGAGCACAGTACAATAGAGTAGGATACAGTACAGGAGAGCACAGTACAAATAATAGGGTATAGTTCAGTAGAGCACAGTACAATATAGTAGGGTACAGTACAGTAGAGTATAATAGAATAGGGTGGAGTTCAGTAGAGCACAGTACAATAGAGTAGGATACAGTACAGGAGAGCACAGTACAAAATAATAGGGTATAGTTCAGTAGAGCACAGTACAATATAGTAGGGTACAGTAGAGTAGGGTACAGTAAAGTAGTGTACAGTACAATAGAGTAGGGTAGAGTACAGTAGAGTACAGTACAGTACAATAGAGTAGGGTACAGTTCAGTAGAGTACAGTACAGTACAATAGAGTAGGGTACAGTACAGTAGAGTACAGTACAGTACAATAGAGTAGGGTACAGTTCAGTAGAGTACAATAGAATAGCGTAGAGTACAGTGGAGCACAGTGCAATAGAGTAGGGTATAGTTCAGTAGAGCACAGTACAATAGAGTAGGGTACAGTACAGTAGAGTATAATAGAATAGGGTGGAGTTCAGTAGAGCACAGTACAATAGAGTAGGATACAGTACAGGAGAGCACAGTACAAAATAATAGGGTATAGTTCAGTAGAGCACAGTACAATATAGTAGGGTACAGTAGAGTAGGGTACAGTAAAGTAGAGTACAGTACAATAGAGTAGGGTACAGTACAGTAGAGTACAGTACAGTACAATAGAGTAGGGTACAGTACAATAGAGTACAGAAGAGTAGGGTACAGTATAGTAAATAAGGGTACAGAAGAGTACAATAGAGTAGTGTACAGTACAGTGGAGTACAGTAGAGTAGCGTACAGTACAGTAGAGTAGGGTACAGTTCAGTTGAGCACAGTACAATAGAGTAGGGTACAGTTCACTAGAGTACAGTACAATAGAGTAGGGTCCAGTTCAGTAGAGCACAGTGCAAAACATTAAATTAGAGTACAGTAGAGTACAGTTCACAGGAGCACAGTACAATAGAATAGGGTACAGTTCAGTAGAGTACAGTACAATAGAGTAGGGTGCAGTTCAGTAGAGTATAATAGAATAGGGTGGAGTTCAGTAGAGCACAGTACAATAGAGTAGGATACAGTACAGGAGAGCACAGTACAAAATAATAGGGTATAGTTCAGTAGAGCACAGTACAATATAGTAGGGTACAGTACAGTAGAGTATAATAGAATAGGGTGGAGTTCAGTAGAGCACAGTACAATAGAGTAGGATACAGTACAGGAGAGCACAGTACAAAATAATAGGGTATAGTTCAGTAGAGCACAGTACAATATAGTAGGGTACAGTACAGTAGAGTATAATAGAATAGGGTGGAGTTCAGTAGAGCACAGTACAATAGAGTAGGATACAGTACAGGAGAGCACAGTACAAAATAATAGGGTATAGTTCAGTAGAGCACAGTACAATATAGTAGGGTACAGTAGAGTAGGGTACAGTAAAGTAGTGTACAGTACAATAGAGTAGGGTACAGTACAGTAGAGTACAGTACAGTACAATAGAGTAGGGTACAGTTCAGTTGAGTACAGTACAATAGAGAAGGGTCCAGTTCAGTAGAGCACAGTGCAAAACATTCAATTAGAGTACAGTAGAGTACAGTACAGTGGAGCACAGTACAATAGAGTAGGGTACAATTCAGTAGAGCCCACTACAAAAGAGTAGGGCACAGTAGAGCAGAGCACAGTGCAATAGAGTAGGGTATAGTTCAGTAGAGCACAGCACAATAGAGTAGGGTACAGTACAGTACAGAACAGTACAGTAGAATAGGGTACAGTTCAGTAGAGCACAGAATATAGAGTAGGGTACAGTTCAGTAGAGCACAGTACAATAGAGTAGGGTACAGTTCAGTAGAGCATAGTACAATAGAATAGGGTACAGTTCAGTAGAGCACAGGGCAAAACATTAAATTAGAGAACAGTATAGTACAGTTCAGAAGAGCACAGTAGAGTAGGGTACAGTACAGGAGAGCACAGTACAAAATAGTAGGGTATATATCAGCAGAGTACAGTACAATAGATTTGGGTACAGTTCTGTGGAGTACAGTACAATAGAGTAGGGTACAGTACAGTAGAGCACAGTACAATAGAGTAGGGTACAGTTCAGTAGAGTACAGTACAATAGAGTAAGTTACAGTTCAGTAGAGCACAGTGCAAAACATTCAATTAGAGTACAGTAGAGTACAGCACAGTAGAGCACAGTACAATAGAGTAGGGTACAATTCAGTAGAGCACAGTACAAAAGAGTAGGGCACAGTAGAGCACAGCACAATAGAGTAGGGTACAGTACAGTACAGTACAGTAGAATAGGGTACAGTTCAGTAGAGCACAGAATATAGAGTAGGGTACAGTTCAGTAGAGCACAGTACAAAGAGTAGGGTACAGTTCAGTAGAGCACAGGGCAAAACATTAAATTAGAGAACAGTATATTACAGTTCAGAAGAGCACAGTAGAGTAGGGTACAGTACAGGAGAGTAGGGTACAGTACAGGAGAGCACAGTACAAAATAGTAGGGTATATATCAGCAGAGTACAGTACAAAAGAGTAGGGCACAGTAGAGCACAGCACAATAGAGTAGGGTACAGTACAGCACAGTAGAATAGGGTACAGTTCAGTAGAGCACAGAATATAGAGTAGGGTACAGTTCAGTAGAGCACAGTACAAAGAGTAGGGTACAGTTCAGTAGAGCATAGTACAATAGAATAGGGTACAGTTCAGTAGAGCACAGGGCAAAACATTAAATTAGAGAACAGTATAGTACAGTTCAGAAGAGCACAGTAGAGTAGGGTACAGTACAGGAGAGCACAGTACAAAATAGTAGGGTATATATCAGCAGAGTACAGTACAATAGATTTGGGTACAGTTCTGTGGAGTGCAGTACAATAGAGTAGGGTACAGTACAGTAGAGCACAGTACAATAGAGTAGGGTACAGTTCAGTAGAGTACAATAGAGTACGGTACAGTTCAGTAGAGTACAGTACAATAGAGTAAGTTACAGTTCAGTAGAGCACAGTACAATAGTGCAGGGTACAGTACAGTAGAGCACAGTGCAATAGAGTAGGGTACAGTTCAGTAGAGTACAATAGAGTAGGGTACAGTTCAGTAGAGTACAGTACAATAGAGTAGGGTACAGTTCAGTAGAGCACAGTACAATAGAGTATGGTACAGTACAATAGAGTACAGAAGAGTAGGGTACAGTATAGTAAATACGGGTACAGTAGAGTACAATAGAGTAGTGTACAGTACAGTGGAGTACAGTAGAGTAGGGTACAGTACAGTATAGTAGGGTACAGTACAGTAGAGTACAATAGAGAAGGGTACAGTACCATGTAGTACAGTAGAGTAGGGTTCAGTACAGAAGAGAAGTATGTAGTAGTAGTAATGTTTTGGTCAAATGTTTGTCAATGTTTGGGGTCTTGGAGGGTTGGAACCCCCCTGTTGTCTATGCATCTCAATACTCTACTCTTTTTCCTGAAGTGTCCACAACCCACATGGTGGTCCTCTGTAACTCAGTTGGTAGATTATGGCACATGCAACATTAACATGTAGATGTGCTGCCCGTGTTATAACAGACACCATAATGGCACAGATACAAAGATGAAACCTCTATATAAATGTTTTCCTTTATGTTCAAACATGAAGTTTAGGAGTCAGTGTACAGGACAGAATCCTTTCAATAGAAATACAGTGTGTATATAAACAATTACTCTGTACTAAACTTATTTAACAATATGTTTGTTATTGCTTTGGAGTTTGGAGACTTCACAGAACAACACTGTCCCAATACTTTAACGAAGAATTCTGACACAATATAAATAGTGTCCATCTTTATGACAAAAAACACAAAGTAACTCACCTTCTACAGTGAGAGTGACAGGATCACCTGGTTGTGAAGATGTGGGTCTAGACACTCTGTTCCCTTCACACCAGTAGAGACCCTGGTCAGACTCAGCAGCTCTACTGATGGTGAGGGTGTTTCCTGTTATAGTGTGTCTGGCAGACTGGGACACTACATTATAATTCCAGTCTTTGTACCACTGATAGTTCCATCTACTGTCATACGTCACTGAACACTTCAGAGTGACTTTCTCTCCAGTTTTTGCAGGGTTTGGCTTCACAGTCAGAGTAGTTTTGGGAAGAGCTGTGAAAATAATGCACAAAACATCTGGATACCTGTCTGGTAATTCAGCTGATGCTGTAACATTGTGATAAAAGTATATTTTACATATGTTGACTCCATTCAGTTAGAATTGACATAAATGCATATAAAGGCAAATGCAGTCAGAGCAACAATCTTTCCAAATTAGGATCTGACTTCAGTAAGTAGTACAGTAACTATAATTTTAGACATATAAACTATATATGCAAAAGTATGTGGACACCCTTTCAAATTAGTGGATTCTGCTTTTTCAGCCACACCCGTTGCTGACATGTGTATAAAATCAAGCACACAGCCATGCACTCTCCATAGACAAACATTGGCAGTAGAATGGCCTTACTTGAAGAGCTCAGTGACTTTCAATGTGACACTGTCATAGGATGCCACCTGTCTAACAAGTCAGTTTGTCAGATTTCTGCCATGATAGAGCTAACCCGGTCAACTGTAAGTGCTGTTATTGTGAAGTGGAAACGTCTAGGAGCAACAACGGCTGCAATATGGTAGGCCACACAAGCACACAGAATGGGACCGCCGAGTGCTGAAGTGCGGAGCGTGTAAAAATTGTCTGTCCTCCGTTGAAACACTAACTACTGCATTCCAAACTGCCTCTAGAAGCAAACTCAGCACAATAAATGTTAGTCGGGAGCTTCAAGATATGGGTTTCCATGGCCGAGAAGCCGCACACAAGCATAAGATAACCAATACAATAGAGCAGGGAACAGTTCAGTAGATTAGGGTACAGTGCAATAGATTAGGATACAGTACAGTTGAGCAGAGTACAATAGAGTAGGGTACAGTAGAGGTGGGTATAGTTCAGTAGAGCAAAGTACAATAGAGTAGGGTACAGTTCAGTTGAGCACAGTACAATAGAGTAGGTTCCAGTTCACTAGAGTACAGTACAATAGAGAAGGGTCCAGTTCAGTAGAGCACAGTGCAAAACATTCAATTAGAGTACAGTAGAGTACAGTACAGTGGAGCACAGTACAATAGAGTAGGGTACAATTCAGTAGAGCACAGTACAAAAGTAGGGCAGTTCAGTAGAGCAGTACAGTGCAATAGAGTAGGGTATAGTTCAGTAGAGCACAGCAGAGTAGGGTACAGTACAGTACAGTACAGGTACAGTACAGTTCAGTAGAGCACAGAATATAGAGTAGGGTAGTAGAGTAGGGTACAGTACAGCATAGTACAATAGAATAGTAGAGCAAAACATTAAATTAGAGAACAGTATAGTACAGTTCAAAGAGCACAGTACAGTACAGGAGAGCACAGTACAGAATAGTAGGGTACAGTTCAGTAGAGCACAGAATATAGAGTAGGGTACAGTTCAGTAGAGCACAGTAACAAGTTACAGTTCAGTAGGGCACAGTACAATACAGTTCAATAGTGTAGACAATAACACAGTACAACAATAGAAGAGTAGGGTACAGTATAGTAGGGTACAGTTCAGTAGAGCACAACATTAGGCACAAAGTAAATAAGATAAATTAGAGAGGGTACAGTAATAGTACAGTTCAGTAAGAGCACAGTAGAGTAGGGTACAGTTCAGTTTTGAGAAATGTAGGGTCCAGTCTTGGTTGAGCACGGTCACAAGTAGAGTAGGGTACAGTTCACTAGAGTACAGTACAATGGAGTAGGGTCCAGTTCAGTAGAGCACAGTGTCAAATCACTTCAATTAGAGTACAGTACAATAGAATAGGGTAGAGTTCAGTAGAGTACAATAGAGTAGGGTACAGTTCAGTAGAGTACAGTACAATAGAGCAAGTTACAGTTCAGTAGAGCACAGTACAATAGTGCAGGGTACAGTACAATAGAGCACAGTACAATAGAGTAGGGTACAGTAGAGCAGTTCAGTAGAGTACAATAGAGTAGGGTACAGTTCAGTAGAGCACAGTACAATAGAACAATAGAGGGTTACAGTTCAGTAGAGCACAGTACAATAGAGTACAGTTCAGGAGCACAGTAAAACAATAGAGTACAGAAGAGTAGGGTACAGTATAGTAAATAAGGGTACAGAAGAGTACAATAGAGTAGTGTACAGGACAGTGGAGTACAGTACAATGGAGTAGGGTACAGTACAGTAGAGTAGGGTACAGTTCAGTAGAGTACAGTACAATAGAGTAGGGTACAGTACAGTAGAGCACAGTACAATAGGCACAGTAGGGTACAGTACAATAGAGTAGGGTACAGTACACTAGAGTACAATAGAGTATTGTACAGTACACTGGAGTACAATAGAGTAGGGTACAGTTCAGTAGAGCACAGTACAATAGAGCAGGGTACAGTAAGTACAATGGAGTACAGTAAGTATGTAGTAGTAGTAGTAATGTTTTGGTCAAATAGATGTCAATGTTTGGGGTCTTGGAGGGTTGGAACCCCCCTGTTGTCTATGCATCTCAATACTCTACTCTTTTTCCTGAAGTGTCCACAACCCACATGGTGATCCTCTGTAACACAGTTGGTAGATTATGGCACATGCAACATTAACATGTCGATGTCCTGCTTGTGTTGTAACAGACACCATAATGGCACAGATACAAAGATGAAACCTCAAAATAAATGTTTTCCTTTATGTTCAAACATGAAGTTTAGGAGTCAGTGTACAGTACAGACTCCTCTCAATAGAAATACAGTGTGTATATAAACAATTACTCTGTACTAAACTTATTTAACAATATGTTTGTTATTGCTTTGGAGTTTGGAGACTTCACAGAACAACACTGTCCCAATACTTTAGCGAAGAATTCTGACACAGTATAAAAAGTGTCCATCTTTATGACAAAAAACACAAAGTAACTCACCTTCTACAGTGAGAGTGACAGGATCACCTGGTTGTGAAGATGTGGGTCTAGACACTCTGTTCCCTTCACACCAGTAGAGACCCTGGTCAGACTCAGCAGCTCTACTGATGGTGAGGGTGTTTCCTGTTATAGTGTGTCTGACAGACTGGGACACTACATTATAATTCCTGTCTTTGTACCACTGATAGTTCCATCTACTGGCATACGTCACTGAACACATCAGAGTAACTGTCTCTCCAGTGAATGCAGGGTTTGGCTTCACAGTCAGAGTAGTTTTGGGAAGAGCTGTGAAAATAATGCACAACACATCTGGATACCTGCCTGGTAATTCAGCTGATGCTGTAACATTGTGATAAAAGTATATTTTACATATGTTGACTCCATTCAGTTAGAATTTACATACATTTATATAAAGACGAATGCAGTCAGAGCAACAATCTTTCCAAAGTAGGATCTGACTTCAGTAAGTAGTACGGTAACTATTATTTTAGACATATAAACAATATATGCAAAAGTATGTGGACACACTTTCAAATGAGTGGATTCTGCTTTTTCAGCCACACCCGTTGCTGACATGTGTATAAAATCAGGCACACAGCCATGCACTCTCCATAGACAAACATTGGCAGTAGAATGGCCTTACTGAAGAGCTCAGTGACTTTCAATGTGACACCGTCATAGGATGCCACCTGTCTAACAAGTCAGTTTGTCAGATTTCTAACATGATAGAGCTAACCCGGTCAACTGTAAGTGCTGTTATTGTGAAGTGGAAACGTCTAGGAGCAACAACGGCTGCAATATGGTAGGCCACACAAGCGCACAGAACGGGACCGCCGAGTGCTGAAGTGCGGAGCTTGTAAAAATTGTCTGTCCTCCATTGAAACACTAACTACTGCATTCCAAACTGCCTCTAGAAGCAAACTCAGCTAAATCAATGTTCGTCGGGAGCTTCATGATATGGGTTTCCATGGCCGAGAAGCCGCACACAAGCATAAGATAACCAATACAATAGAGCAGGGAACAGTTCAGTAGATTAGGGTACAGTGCAATAGAGTAGGATACAGTACAGTTGAGCAGAGTACAATAGAGTAGGGTACAGTAGAATAGAGTACAGAAGAGTAGGGTACAGTATAGTAAATAAGGGTACAGAAGAGTACAATAGAGTAGAGTACAGTAGAGTAGGGTACAGTACAGTAGAGTAGGGTACAGTACAATAGATCACAGTACAATAGAGTAGGGTACAGTTCAGTAGAGTACAATAGAGTAGGGTACAGTACAGTAGAGTACAATAGAGTAGGGTACAGTACAGTGGAGTCCAGTAGAGTAGGGTACAGTACAGTAGAGTCCAGTAGAGTAGGGTACAGTACAGAAGAGAAGTATGTAGTAGTAGTAATGTTTTGGTCAAATGTTTGTCAATGTTTGGGGTCTTGGAGTGATAGAGCTAACCCAGTCAACTGTAAGTGCTGTTATTGTGAAGTGGAAACGTCTATGAGCAACAACGGCTGCAATATGGTAGGCCACACAAACAGTACAGTACAGTACAATAGAATAGGGTACAGTTCAGTAGAGCACAGAATATAGAGTAGGGTACAGTTCAGTAGAGCACAGTACAATAGAGTAGGATACAGTTCAGTAGAGCATAGTACAATAGAATAGGGTACAGTTCAGAAGAGCACAGTAGAGTAGGGTACAGTTCAGGAGAATAGGGTCCAGTACAGTAGAGCACAGTACAATAGAGTAGGGTACAGTTCAATAGAGTACAATAGAGTAGGGTACAGTTCAGTAGAGTACAGTACAATAGAGTAAGTTACAGTTCAGTAGAGCACAGTACAATAGAGTAGGGTACAGTACAATAGAGTACAATAGAGTAGGGTACAGTTCAGTAGAGTACAGTACAATAGAGTAAGTTACAGTTCAGTAGAGTACAGTACAATAGAGTAGGGTAAAGTTCAGTAGAGCACAGTACAATAGAGTAGGGTACAGTTCAGTAGAGTAGGGTACAGTTCAGTAGAGTACAATAGAGTAGGGTACAGTTCAGTAGAGTACAATAGAGTAGGGTGCAGTTCAGTAGAGCACAGTACAATAGTGCAGGGTACAGTACAATAGAGCACAGTACAATAGAGTAGGGTACAGTTCAGTAGAGTACAATAGAGTAGGGTACAGTTCAGTAGAGTACAGTACAATAGAGTAGGGTACAGTTCAGTAGAGCACAGTACAATAGAGTAGGGTACAGTACAATAGAGTACAGAAGAGTAGGGTACAGTATAGTAAATAAGGGTACAGAAGAGTACAATAGAGTAGTGTACAGTACAGTGGAGTACAGTAGAGTAGCGTACAGTACAGTAGAGTAGGGTACAGTTCAGTTGAGCACAGTACAATAGAGTAGGGTACAGTTCACTAGAGTACAGTACAATAGAGTAGGGTCCAGTTCAGTAGAGTACAGTACAATAGAGTAGGGTACAGTTCACTAGAGTACAGTACAATAGAGTAGGGTCCAGTTCAGTAGAGTACAGTACAATAGAGTAGGGTCCAGTTCAGTAGAGCACAGTGCAAAACATTCAATTAGAGTACAGTAGAGTACAGTTCACAGGAGCACAGTACAATAGAATAGCGTAGAGTACAGTGGAGCACAGTGCAATAGAGTAGGGTACAGTTCAGTAGAGCACAGTACAATAGAGTAGGGTACAGTACAGTAGAGTATAATAGAATAGGGTGGAGTTCAGTAGAGCACAGTACAATAGAGTAGGATACAGTACAGGAGAGCACAGTACAAAATAATAGGGTATAGTTCATTAGAGCACAGTACAATATAGTAGGGTACAGTAGAGTAGGGTACAGTAAAGTAGAGTACAGTACAATAGAGTAGGGTACAGTACAGTAGAGTACAGTACAGTACAATAGAGTAGGGTACAGTTCAGTTGAGCACAGTACAATAGAGTAGGTTCCAGTTCACTAGAGTACAGTACAATAGAGAAGGGTCGAGTTCAGTAGAGCACAGTGCAAAACATTCAATTAGAGTACAGTAGAGTACAGTACAGTGGAGCACAGTACAATAGAGTAGGGTACAATTCAGTAGAGCACAGTACAAAAGAGTAGGGCACAGTAGAGCAGAGCACAGTGCAATAGAGTAGGGTATAGTTCAGTAGAGCACAGCACAATAGAGTAGGGTACAGTACAGTACAGTAGAGTACAGTAGAATAGGGTACAGTTCAGTAGAGCACAGAATATAGAGTAGGGTACAGTTCAGTAGAGCACAGTACAATAGAGTAGGTTACAGTTCAGTAGAGCATAGTACAATAGAATAGGGTACAGTTCAGTAGAGCACAGGGCAAAACATTAAATTAGAGAACAGTATAGTACAGTTCAGAAGAGCACAGTAGAGTAGGGTACAGTTCAGGAGAGTAGGGTCCAGTACAGGAGAGTACAGTACAAAATAGTAGGGTATATATCAGCAGAGTACAGTACAATAGATTTGGGTACAGTTCTGTGGAGTACAGTACAATAGAGTAGGGTACAGTACAGTAGAGCACAGTACAATAGAGTAGGGTACAGTTCAGTAGAGTACAGTACAATAGAGTAAGTTACAGTTCAGTAGAGCACAGTACAATAGTGCAGGGTAAAGTACAATAGAGCACAGTACAATAGAGTAGGGTACAGTTCAGTAGAGTAGGGTACAGTACAGTAGAGTACAATAGAGTAGGGTACAGTACAGTGGAGTCCAGTAGAGTAGGGTACAGTACAGTAGAGTCCAGTAGAGTAGGGTACAGTACAGAAGAGAAGTATGTAGTAGTAGTAATGTTTTGGTCAAATGTTTGTCAATGTTTGGGGTCTTGGAGTGATAGAGCTAACCCAGTCAACTGTAAGTGCTGTTATTGTGAAGTGGAAACGTCTATGAGAACAACGGCTGCAGTATGGTAGGCCACACAAACAGTACAGTACAGTACAATAGAATAGGGTACAGTTCAGTAGAGCACAGAATATAGAGTAGGGTACAGTTCAGTAGAGCACAGTACAATAGAGTAGGGTACAGTTCAGTAGAGCATAGTACAATAGAATAGGGTACAGTTCAGTAGAGCACAGGGCAAAACATTAAATTAGAGAACAGTATAGTACAGTTCAGAAGAGCACAGTAGAGTAGGGTACAGTACAGGAGAGTAGGTTACAGTACAGGAGAGCACAGTACAAAATAGTAGGGTATATATCAGCAGAGTACAGTACAATAGATTTGGGTACAGTTCTGTGGAGTACAGTACAATAAAGTAGGGTACAGTACAGTAGAGCACAGTACAATAGAGTAGGGTAAAGTTCAGTAGAGTACAGTGCAAAACATTCAATTTGAGTACAGTAGAGTACAGCAGAGTAGAGCACAGTGCAATAGAGTAGGGTATAGTTCAGTAGAGCACAGAACAATAGAGTAGGGTACAGTACAGTACAGAACAGTACAGTAGAATAGGGTACAGTTCAGTAGAGCACAGAATATAGAGTAGGGTACAGTTCAGTAGAGCACAGTACAATAGAGTAGGGTACAGTTCAGTAGAGCATAGTACAATAGAATAGGGTACAGTTCAGTAGAGCACAGGGCAAAACATTAAATTAGAGAACAGTATAGTACAGTTCAGAAGAGCACAGTAGAGTAGGGTACAGTACAGGAGAGCACAGTACAAAATAGTAGGGTATATATCAGCAGAGTACAGTACAATAGATTTGGGTACAGTTCTGTGGAGTACAGTACAATAGAGTAGGGTACAGTACAGTAGAGCACAGTACAATAGAGTAGGGTACAGTTCAGTAGAGCATAGTACAATAGAATAGGGTACAGTTCAGTAGAGCACAGGGCAAAATATTAAATTAGAGAACAGTATAGTACAGTTCAGAAGAGCACAGTAGAGTAGGGTACAGTACAGTAGAGCACAGTACAATAGAGTAGGGTACAGTTCAGTAGAGCATAGCACAATAGAGTAGGGTACAGTTCAGTAGAGCACAGTACAATAGAGTAGGGTACAGTTCAGTAGAGCATAGTACAATAGAATAGGGTACAGTTCAGTAGAGCACAGGGCAAAACATTAAATTAGAGTACAGTAGAGTACAGTACAGTGGAGCACAGTACAATAGAGTAGGGTACAATTCAGTAGAGCACAGTACAAAAGAGTAGGGCACAGTAGAGCAGAGCACAGTGCAATAGAGTAGGGTATAGTTCAGTAGAGCACAGCACAATAGAGTAGGGTACAGTACAGTACAGTAGAGTACAGTAGAATAGGGTACAGTTCAGTAGAGCACAGAATATAGAGTAGGGTACAGTTCAGTAGAGCACAGTACAATAGAGTAGGTTACAGTTCAGTAGAGCATAGTACAATAGAATAGGGTACAGTTCAGTAGAGCACAGGGCAAAACATTAAATTAGAGAACAGTATAGTACAGTTCAGAAGAGCACAGTAGAGTAGGGTACAGTTCAGGAGAGTAGGGTCCAGTACAGGAGAGTACAGTACAAAATAGTAGGGTATATATCAGCAGAGTACAGTACAATAGATTTGGGTACAGTTCTGTGGAGTACAGTACAATAGAGTAGGGTACAGTACAGTAGAGCACAGTACAATAGAGTAGGGTACAGTTCAGTAGAGTACAGTACAATAGAGTAAGTTACAGTTCAGTAGAGCACAGTACAATAGTGCAGGGTAAAGTACAATAGAGCACAGTACAATAGAGTAGGGTACAGTTCAGTAGAGTAGGGTACAGTACAGTAGAGTACAATAGAGTAGGGTACAGTACAGTGGAGTCCAGTAGAGTAGGGTACAGTACAGTAGAGTCCAGTAGAGTAGGGTACAGTACAGAAGAGAAGTATGTAGTAGTAGTAATGTTTTGGTCAAATGTTTGTCAATGTTTGGGGTCTTGGAGTGATAGAGCTAACCCAGTCAACTGTAAGTGCTGTTATTGTGAAGTGGAAACGTCTATGAGAACAACGGCTGCAGTATGGTAGGCCACACAAACAGTACAGTACAGTACAATAGAATAGGGTACAGTTCAGTAGAGCACAGAATATAGAGTAGGGTACAGTTCAGTAGAGCACAGTACAATAGAGTAGGGTACAGTTCAGTAGAGCATAGTACAATAGAATAGGGTACAGTTCAGTAGAGCACAGGGCAAAACATTAAATTAGAGAACAGTA
This sequence comes from Oncorhynchus tshawytscha, assembly GCF_018296145.1. Taxonomy (NCBI): domain Eukaryota; kingdom Metazoa; phylum Chordata; class Actinopteri; order Salmoniformes; family Salmonidae; genus Oncorhynchus; species Oncorhynchus tshawytscha. Next base: position 16,913,277 of record NC_056438.1, on the reverse strand, counting down.
TAGTACAGTTCAGAAGAGCACAGTAGAGTAGGGTACAGTACAGGAGAGTAGGTTACAGTACAGGAGAGCACAGTACAAAATAGTAGGGTATATATCAGCAGAGTACAGTACAATAGATTTGGGTACAGTTCTGTGGAGTACAGTACAATAGAGTAGGGTACAGTACAGTAGAGCACAGTACAATAGAGTAGGGTAAAGTTCAGTAGAGTACAGTGCAAAACATTCAATTAGAGTACAGTAGAGTACAGCACAGTAGAGCACAGTACAATAGAGTAGGGCACAGTAGAGCAGAGCACAGTGCAATAGAGTAGGGTATAGTTCAGTAGAGCACAGAACAATAGAGTAGGGTACAGTACAGAACAGTACAGTAGAATAGGGTACAGTTCAGTAGAGCACAGAATATAGAGTAGGGTACAGTTCAGTAGAGCACAGTACAATAGAGTAGGGTACAGTTCAGTAGAGCATAGTACAATAGAATAGGGTACAGTTCAGTAGAGCACAGGGCAAAACATTAAATTAGAGAACAGTATAGTACAGTTCAGAAGAGCACAGTAGAGTAGGGTACAGTACAGGAGAGCACAGTACAAAATAGTAGGGTATATATCAGCAGAGTACAGTACAATAGATTTGGGTACAGTTCTGTGGAGTACAGTACAATAGAGTAGGGTACAGTACAGTAGAGCACAGTACAATAGAGTAGGGTACAGTTCAGTAGAGCATAGTACAATAGAATAGGGTACAGTTCAGTAGAGCACAGGGCAAAATATTAAATTAGAGAACAGTATAGTACAGTTCAGAAGAGCACAGTAGAGTAGGGTACAGTACAGTAGAGCACAGTACAATAGAGTAGGGTACAGTTCAGTAGAGCATAGCACAATAGAGTAGGGTACAGTTCAGTAGAGCACAGTACAATAGAGTAGGGTACAGTTCAGTAGAGCATAGTACAATAGAATAGGGTACAGTTCAGTAGAGCACAGTACAATAGTGCAGGGTAAAGTACAATAGAGCACAGTACAATAGAGTAGGGTACAGTTCAGTAGAGTAGGGTACAGTACAGTAGAGTACAATAGAGTAGGGTACAGTACAGTGGAGTCCAGTAGAGTAGGGTACAGTACAGTAGAGTCCAGTAGAGTAGGGTACAGTACAGAAGAGAAGTATGTAGTAGTAGTAATGTTTTGGTCAAATGTTTGTCAATGTTTGGGGTCTTGGAGTGATAGAGCTAACCCAGTCAACTGTAAGTGCTGTTATTGTGAAGTGGAAACGTCTATGAGAACAACGGCTGCAGTATGGTAGGCCACACAAACAGTACAGTACAGTACAATAGAATAGGGTACAGTTCAGTAGAGCACAGAATATAGAGTAGGGTACAGTTCAGTAGAGCACAGTACAATAGAGTAGGGTACAGTTCAGTAGAGCATAGTACAATAGAATAGGGTACAGTTCAGTAGAGCACAGGGCAAAACATTAAATTAGAGAACAGTATAGTACAGTTCAGAAGAGCACAGTAGAGTAGGGTACAGTACAGGAGAGTAGGTTACAGTACAGGAGAGCACAGTACAAAATAGTAGGGTATATATCAGCAGAGTACAGTACAATAGATTTGGGTACAGTTCTGTGGAGTACAGTACAATAGAGTAGGGTACAGTACAGTAGAGCACAGTACAATAGAGTAGGGTAAAGTTCAGTAGAGTACAGTGCAAAACATTCAATTTGAGTACAGTAGAGTACAGCACAGTAGAGCACAGTACAAAAGAGTAGGGCACAGTAGAGCAGAGCACAGTGCAATAGAGTAGGGTATAGTTCAGTAGAGCACAGAACAATAGAGTAGGGTACAGTACAGTACAGAACAGTACAGTAGAATAGGGTACAGTTCAGTAGAGCACAGAATATAGAGTAGGGTACAGTTCAGTAGAGCACAGTACAATAGAGTAGGGTACAGTTCAGTAGAGCACAGGGCAAAACATTAAATTAGAGAACAGTATAGTACAGTTCAGAAGAGCACAGTAGAGTAGGGTACAGTACAGGAGAGCACAGTACAAAATAGTAGGGTATATATCAGCAGAGTACAGTACAATAGATTTGGGTACAGTTCTGTGGAGTACAGTACAATAGAGTAGGGTACAGTACAGTAGAGCACAGTACAATAGAGTAGGGTACAGTTCAGTAGAGCATAGTACAATAGAATAGGGTACAGTTCAGTAGAGCACAGGGCAAAATATTAAATTAGAGAACAGTATAGTACAGTTCAGAAGAGCACAGTAGAGTAGGGTACAGTACAGTAGAGCACAGTACAATAGAGTAGGGTACAGTTCAGTAGAGCATAGCACAATAGAGTAGGGTACAGTACAGGAGAGCACAGTACAAAATAGTAGGGTATATATCAGCAGAGTACAGTACAATAGATTTGGGTACAGTTCTGTGGAGTACAGTACAATAGAGTAGGGTACAGTACAGTAGAGCACAGCACAATAGAGTAGGGTACAGTTCAGTAGAGTACAATAAAATAGAGTAAGTTACAGTTCAGTAGAGCACAGTACAATAGTGCAGGGTACAGTACAGTAGAGCACAGTGCAATAGAGTAGGGTACAGTTCAGTAGAGTACAATAGAGTAGGGTACAGTTCAGTAGAGTACAGTACAATAGAGCAAGTTACAGTTCAGTAGAGCACAGTACAATAGTGCAGGGTACAGTACAGTAGAGCACAGTGCAATAGAGTAGGGTACAGTTCAGTAGAGTACAATAGAATAGGGTACAGTTCAGTAGAGTACAATAGAGTAGGGTACAGTTCAGTAGAGTACAGTACAATAGAGTAGGGTACAGTTCAGTAGAGCACAGTACAATAGAGTATGGTACAGTACAATAGAGTACAGAAGAGTAGGGTACAGTATAGTAAATACGGGTACAGTAGAGTACAATAGAGTAGTGTACAGTACAGTGGAGTACAGTAGAGTAGGGTACAGTACAGTATAGTAGGGTACAGTACAGTAGAGTACAATAGAGAAGGATACAGTACCATGTAGTACAGTAGAGTAGGGTTCAGTACAGAAGAGAAGTATGTAGTAGTAGTAATGTTTTGGTCAAATGTTTGTCAATGTTTGGGGTCTTGGAGGGTTGGAACCCCCCTGTTGTCTATGCATCTCAATACTCTACTCTTTTTCCTGAAGTGTCCACAACCCACATGGTGGTCCTCTGTAACACAGTTGGTAGATTATGGCACATGCAACATTAATATGTAGATGTGCTGCCCGTGTTATAACAGACACCATAATGGCACAGATACAAAGATGAAACCTCTATATAAATGTTTTCCTTTATGTTCAAATATGAAGTTTAGGAGTCAGTGTACAGGACAGAATCCTTTCAATAGAAATACAGTGTGTATATAAACAATTACTCTGTACTAAACTTATTTAACAATATGTTTGTTATTGCTTTGGAGTTTGGAGACTTCACAGAACAACACTGTCCCAATACTTTAACGAAGAATTCTGACACAATATAAATAGTGTCCATCTTTATGACAAAAAACACAAAGTAACTCACCTTCTACAGTGAGAGTGACAGGATCACCTGGTTGTGAAGATGTGGGTCTAGACACTCTGTTCCCTTCACACCAGTAGAGACCCTGGTCAGACTCAGCAGCTCTACTGATGGTGAGGGTGTTTCCTGTTATAGTGTGTCTGACAGACTGGGACACTACATTATAATTCCTGTCTTTGTACCACTGATAGTTCCATCTACTGGCATACGTCACTGAACACATCAGAGTAACTGTCTCTCCAGTGAATGCAGGGTTTGGCTTCACAGTCAGAGTAGTTTTGGGAAGAGCTGTGAAAAAAATGCACAAAACATCTGGATACCTGTCTGGTAATTCAGCTGATGCTGTAACATTGTGATAAAAGTATATTTTACATATGTTGACTCCATTCAGTTAGAATTTACATAAATGTATTTAAAGGCAAATGCAGTCAGAGCAACAATCTTTCCAAAGTAGGATCTGACTTCAGTAAGTAGTACGGTAACTATTATTTTAGACATATAAACTATATATGCAAAAGTATGTGAACACACTTTCAAATGAGTGGATTCTGCTTTTTCAGCCACACCCGTTGCTGACATGTGTATAAAATCAGGCACACAGCCATGCACTCTCCATAGACAAACATTGGCAGTAGAATGGCCTTACTGAAGAGCTCAGTGACTTTCAATGTGACACCGACATAGGATGCCACCTGTCTAACAAGTCAGTTTGTCAAATTTCTACCATGCTAGAGCTAACTGTAGTCAACTGTAAGTGTTGTTATTGTGAAGTGGAAACGTCTAGGAGCAACAACGGCTGCAATATGGTAGGCCACACAAGCGCACAGAATGGGACCGCCGAGTGCTGAAGTGCCGAGCCCGTAAAAATAGTCTGTCCTCCGTTGAAACACTAACTACTGCGTTCCAAACTGGATACAAGAGTAGCTGTTTCAAATGTACCTGTTATAGTGATACTGACTATAGTGAACTTACCAGTGACACTGATGGTGACGACAACACTGGGTTGTGACCTCTGTGGCCGATCTGTCCTCAGCCCCTCACATCTGTACTGACCAGCCTGACCAGTCTGAGTGATGGGGATGGTGATATCTATGGCTTTACTGGTCTGACTGGGAAGGTGATGGTTGTCTCTGAACCAGCGGTACGTCCAGTCTGTGTAGTCTGATATGTCACACTGCAGAGTGACTGTCTCTCCAGGGTAGAGGAGACTCTGTGGAGTGACTATCTTCACTGAGGCCGTGGGCAGAGCTGTGGAAACAGTTATTTGAAGACAAATGCAGTCAGAGCAACAATCTTTCCAAAGTATGATCTGACTTCAGTAAGTAGTACAGTAACTATTATTTTAGACATATAAACTATATATGCAAAAGTATGTGGACACACTTTCAAATGAGTGGATTCTGCTTTTTCAGCCACACCCGTTGCTGACATGTGTATAAAATCAGGCACACAGCCATGCACTCTCCATAGACAAACATTGGCAGTAGAATGGCCTTACTGAAGAGCTCAGTGACTTTCAATGTGACACCGTCATAGGATGCCACCTGTCTAACAAGTCAGTTTGTCAGATTTCTGCCATGATAGAGCTAACCCGGTCAACTGTAGGTGCTGTTATTGTGAAGTGGAAACGTCTAGGAGCAACAATGGCTGCAATGTGGTCGGCCCCCCAATGAAAAATTGTCTGTCCTCGGTTGAAACACTAACTACTGCGTTCCAAACTGGATACATGAGTATCTGTTTCAAATTACATTGTTATAGTGATACTGACTATAGTGAACTTACCAGTGACACTGATGGTGACGACAACACTGGGTTGTGACCTCTGTGGCCGACCTGTCCTCAGCCCCTCACATCTGTACTGACTCACCTGACCAGTCTGAGTGATGGGGATGGTGATATCTATGGCTTTACTGGTCTGACTGGGAAGGTTATGGTTGTCTCTGAACCAGCGGTACGTCCAGTCTGTGTAGTTTGATATGTCACACTGCAGAGTGACTGTCTCTCCAGGGTAGAGGAGACTCTGTGGAGTGACTATCTTCACTGAGGCCGTGGGCAGAGCTGTGGAAACAGTTATATGAAGACAAATGCAGTCAGAGCAACAATCTTTCCAAAGTATGATCTGACTTCAGTAAGTAGTACAGTAACTATTATTTTAGACATATAAACTATACATGCAAAAGTATGTGGACACCCTTTCAAATTAGTGGATTCGGCTTTTCCAGCCACACCCGTTGCTGACATGTGTATAAAATCAAGCACACAGCCATGCACTCTCCATAGACAGACATTGGCAGTAGAATGGCCTTACTGAAGAGCTTAGTGACTTTCAATGTGACACCGTCATAGGATGCCACCTGTCTAACAAGTCAGTTTGTCAAATTTCTACCATGCTAGAGCTAACTGTAGTCAACTGTAAGTGTTGTTATTGTGAAGTGGAAACGTCTAGGAGCAACAACGGCTGCAATATGGTAGGCCACACAAGCAGACAGAACGGGACCGCCGACTGCTGATGGTGAGGGTGTCTCCTGTTATAGTGTGTCTGACAGACTGTGGTAGTACATTATTGTTAAGGGAATTTTGATCAATAATGACTAATTATGTATACATTTCAATCAGGACTGACTATAGAGAATAGAACTATAGAGCCTTTCTACCAGTGTCAAGAAGAGACGGAACATTTAGAAAACGCTGATGTCATTTTCAGTTTATAACCTGTGATAAAATGTATCATGTTCAGTTCTCACGACAATAAACGCAGCTGGTTGATTTCAAAGACTGGTCTCTGTCCATTTTATACAAATAAGGGTCATACAAACTCTTATGAATTGACAGAGTGATTAATTTTAATTGGGTATTAAAACAGCGGAATATAATTCCTGTAACAATTGGTCCTTCGAACGCCGGATCTAAATACCCGTCTCTGCCATCTGAAGGTTTTACGCCGAAAATCGTGCACGAGCGGGTCTGGTCCCGTTATTTAAGACCTGGCCTCTGAATTGAGGGTGAAAAGACCAGACCGGTGTACACCCCAGACCGACAGGGACAGTGACTAGATCCAACGAACAGTGCTTTTCCCAGTCAGCGGCAAGGTCAGTAGCCTTTATTCTCGAATTTGGGAGGAATTATTTGGGATATTTTTTTATTAAATGTTCTAAAGGAGTTTGGATTTAATCAATGATAGGTGCTTGAATATTCTGAACAAATACAATGGGTTTCTACTTTGTATTTTAACCAAAATCGATAGGAAGGAAACAGGTCTGAAATTGACCTGTGGTAAGGTGCACTACCATAAATAAACTAGAGCTTAATAAATCCTGGTTTTGCAAGCCAGGAGGTTATTAAGGAGGGAGATAGTACGTATTGGATGATAGGATGGTCGTTCTGTACAAATAGGATAGCCATTAATTCAAAAGACATACCTAAATAAAGTCTTAACCTGAGTAGTCTATCTGTATATGGGAAGTAGTCTGACTATGAAGAAGTAGCAGATAGATATATTAAAACAGGTGAGGATAAATTAGGCTTGGTGAGAAGGCAGGGTAATTCTAGGCGAACAGAAAAATTGAACCTGTACAATGCTGAAAGAAATTAATGTCCAAAGAGGAGGAGAGGGAAACTTAGTCTAGAGTAGTGAGATATGAGATATTAACGTTGAAAGTCCCAAGGAGAATATCATACGGGTGAAATGTAAAGTCCGATCAAAAGTCAAATCTATTGACGAAGTTTCCAGAAAGGAGAAATACATATAGAAACCCATACACATTGATTATCATTAAAGAGACACACACATAGTCAGACAGAAGAGCTAACTAAAATAACTGTGTAACGATAAATACACTTAAATAGGTCATAGAAATATATACACAGACAATCATGAGAGGCATATTCGCCTGAGATTAAGACGGGATATTAAATAGGTGCTGGGGGATAGGACGGTGATCTTGTATTAACTAGGCGTGGAGAGACAGGAAGGGAATTATATGCGGACAAGATAACTTGAATGGTCATTTGAATTGTGGGAGTATTGATCATCGTTCCGATTCAACAAATAGTACTGAAATATCCAAATGAGGAGGAGAGGGTAACCAAAATCTAGAGAAATGGGATAAAAGTCAAATCTATAGACAAGAGGTTCCATGCGAGAGGGAAGCCTAAGAAATAGTGGCGTGAGATAACGATTATTAGCGTTCTTTAAAAGCCCTCTGACACAACCAGAAAATAAGATATGAACTATGGATTTACGACCCCTGGGCTTATAGATGTGTAGGTAAGACCTAATATCTGATTCAACAGTCAAAGCTATTGATAAGGTTTCCATAAAGGAGAGAACACAAATAGAATTCCAAGGAGGTCCCGGAACTAACGGGAGATTACCGTTATAGGAGAACAAAGAGAATGGAAGGGAGGCGTTCAAAATCTGACTTAGACAAAGAACCTGAATAGAAGCTGATATTACTAAAATAGTCAGGAAGGGTTTTAAATTAGGAACATTTTCGGAGAATTCTCTGTGTCGAAGTTCGCGACTAAAAACAATTATAATAATATAGTTATTGGCGGGGAAACTCAATCATTTCAATAGCGGGACACTAAAGGTTCGTATTTCAGCTTTGAAACCGATAGACTAAAATTGATTTTAGATTGTAATTCATCTATTTGTATGTTTTGCCTGAAAAAATATGGTCACTAGTGTTTGTATAAGATATTAACTGAACGTATTAATATGTTGTTTAGATTGAATTGAAAGAAGAATTCATTCAAAATAATGGCGAGACAATTTCGATGTAATACGCTATTTTGCCGAAAATGATCTGCTAGAATAATGTATTGAGATGGGAGTCGTATTTAAATAAATGTATCATAGAAGAGAAAGTCACCTAAACCTGGTTAAATGTAGGGAATAACGGAGAGATACGATACAGTTTTGTTCCACCAGGATGATACATATTTTTTTACGAATCGACTGACATACGATAAATTTAGCACATAACATGGTACGTTTAAATGTTAGGGTATAGAAAGTTGAGAGGTTTGGTTGGTTTTTGGGGCGACAATTTGGAGATAGACTGAATGAGTTACATGAAACATCGAGGGATTTAAAACAAATGATGTTAAGGGATTATCATAATTATTAGGGTTCGTTTATTGTAGTAAACTTTTGGGTTAAGGGGATTACCCTGTTCCCAGAGACAAGATATCTTAAAGGGGTACACTCACATATGGAAATATTAGGAGTTTTAATTAGACAAGTGAATAATGTATTGGCAATAGAGTCGTAATTAAAATGCTAAGTCAAAGACGAGACAGTTACTTAAATCAAATAAATTCTAAATAATAATGAAGAGACAATTACGATAGATTTATGCCCATTGAAATGTTCTTATAAATTTAGCGAATTGAAAGATGAGAGATGTTGATTGATGTTGTAAATTCTAATTCAGGATTCAACAGATGTGATAAATTAGGTTTGGTTTATCGAACCCGTACTACTGTTGCTGCAGACATTATTATTTACTATTCATTGAAAGTCGTTGCGGCTCGGTTGAGCACTTGTTGATGACATCACTCGCAAGGCACTTTTGTCGCCACGGAAATGATTTTGTGACTGGGGGTAACAGAGAAAATTGTTTGCTGACAAAAGTGTTTTGTTTATTTGGTTACTGGTTATGGTCTATTTTAGGGTTTGATTTAACTTAATTAAACATTGTATTCTGGTGTGTTTAAGTGGGATTCCTTATTCCGGGACGGATGGAAATTATCTAAAATATGTAAATTGAAGGAGCCATGGGAGAATGCGTTTACATTTTTATTAAATATCTGGGATTAAATTACGGATTTCTTACACTGAGAAAATGTACAACATTTGCGGCAGCAGGAAAAAGTAATACATTGGAGAATAATGTTATCTGGTTAATTGTATCTAAGGGTAGCATGTTCATTTAAGTAAACATATACATTGACGTTGTTTAAAACTTATGATTAATGATTTGAGGTAAAGGAGAATTATCATTAGGTTTAGTTTATAGTTCACTTTTCAGTTTCTGAATCAAAGTAGCATAGTGAATGCTAGTTAGGCGTTTTGAGTTCTTCTGGGAAAATTGATGTTTAGGTGTCTCACTTTTAGATGTTTCCTGGGATTATAATCTTGGGGAGAGTGGGTGAGATTGAGGCCATAAACGACCAAATTGAAAAAGATCTGGAAGTGTTGTTTATTCATTAAGCTTTGCAAATATATACACATAAAACATTTGTTAGGACTATTTGTTTTAGTGCAAAGGTATTTTAAAGAGGCACACTCACATATGGAACTTTATGAGTTTTTATTTCATGAGTTTTAACTACACAAGTGCATTTTTTTTATTTATTTTAAGGATAAAGGGTACTTTAATATGTCTAATGTAGTATGGTACATGACTATAAAAGGGTGGTATGACCTATTGACCTTATCATGGCTATCTTTTGGGGTCTGATCAGCCTCAGGGGAGAGCCATTTGTATAATGAATTTGTGGTCATTTGTGTTACTAGGTAAATTAATTATAATGGAGTTTTACTTTGGGGTTAGAATCACTGATGAGAAAGTGTTTCAGGATTCTGTTTTACAATATTAGCTGTGAAGTTTTTGATTTGGCTATTATTGATTTGGTATTACAACAGAAAATAATCCTATTTATCATTGAGAATAAATAGGGGGAGATAAAACATGGTCATTTGAGGTTTGGACAGGACACCGTATTAAGCCAATAAGGCAGGAAATTACATGATAAATTACTGTAGATAAGGTATTCCACACACTATGCAACATATATTAAATTATTGATGAAATTGATTTTAAGGTTAATTCATGTTATTGTCAGATAAAATACTGTTGATCCCTGAAGGAAAAAGCTTATTAATGTAGGAAGGATTTGATATATTTAGCATTAATTTAGGCTTTGTTTGACTATTAGGAAGTTTTTATTGAATTAGTATTACATTTTACAGGAATATATGACATCTGTGATGATTTAGGATTTTTGTAAGGATTAAGATAGATTGATTAAGGAAATGTAAGGACTTTAGAGATTGCCACTCAGACATGTTTTTTCTAAAATCAATGATTTTAGATTAAGTCAAACAGTGAGACGCTTAGTGGTATTTGAGAGATAGGAGAGAAAGGGGTTATTGTTTAAATCGGTAAATATATATATTTAAGAACATATATAAATAGCACAGATACTTCTTAAACTAGATAAGACACTTGACAGAGAATTGATACAGGATTGAGATGAATGGATGCCCAAGGGAGAATTGGACATACATGATAATGACAGAATATAAGGATAATTTACCAATCCTACCTAAGTCATTATTTAGGGTAGATAAGGTTGTTACCTGGGCAGAGCCAGGTATCAAAAGGGGGATGGGTAAATTAGTGGCCTATTGGATAATAAACTAATAATACATTTAAAAAAGCTAACAAATAGGCATAGAAGTTAAAGATATAATCAGATAAAACATATGAGAAACTGTTTGTTAACCAAGCCTGTATGTCCAGGATTTTATGCATTACAGGTGAACTACAGGTGAAGTCACTCAATCCAGTCCCTGAGGCTTGTTGGGGGGACCATACCAAAGACTCCTGGTGACAGCTAGCTGAAAGAGCTACCCGGATTCATATCGCACGGCGGGAGGGTAAGACACCCTGACACTGTCGAACAATAAACAGTGTTCAAGAGGAGAACTGGAATTAACAGAATTCCGGGGGCCATCTCTCGAATGCAGATATCCTTTCTGTCTTATCACCCCTGTTTTTGTTCATAGAAGTGAAGGTGTGTCTGGCTCTTGCTAATGATGTGTTCTCGGGGAGAGGGTGGGGCTTCACATGGGTGCTGTTCGTCTGAGCTGTCATATCGTGGGTGCCATATTCCTGATACAGCACGTCCCACCTGAGTATGTGGAGAGTGGTAATTTGACCCATGGTTTAGACGATGAGGATTTTGTTCCAAAACAAGCATAAGAGATCCCTAGATCTGGGTAGACAGGAAGTTAGAGTAGAGGTTGGGAAGGATCTCTCAATGGAGTTTTATGTAGTCCAAATGGGGTCTCTAACTACATGGCAGTCTAGGACTCTGAGCCATTATGGTATATATCTGTGCAGGTCCCCATATTGATCGTGGACACAGGTCATAGGTCATATGGAGAGAGAGGGCTATATGAATCCACTCACCCAGTATGGAAGGAGGTGGAGTATAGTCAAGGTGAGAGTTTTTGACTGTAATCCGGAGAGAGGGATGTATTGCATAAAGATACGCCTTACCCTTTAAACAGTAATGAAGGAGGATCTAGGGTTGTGGTATGATGATATGACCAGTTTTTGGTCGACACCCTAGTACGGTTCCGGGTAGAGGAGGTTAGGTCAGTATGGTAAAGCTGTTCACGAAAGCAGGAATGCCAGATAATGACAGTTGCATTGATTTGCACTATTTATATCCACAGTTTCCTCCCTTTACAGTGACTGGAGGAGATTATTACCATTTGGTCCAGTACAGTACTCTTGGGAAATGATGACAGGGCGAGGTTTTACCGGCAGATTGGACAGGATTATGCTCCCTTGTACATTTGGGAATGCCTTTTACACTCATTCAACACCAAGACATGAAGTTAGCCTAACGGGAGAAAAGAGCTACTCCATCTGGGTCTTTTGATGACAAAGTATATATTGATAACATTGGGGTTCCACGGGGGGTGCCAGATGAGTTCAAAGCAAGAAATCAGATCCTAGCAGGAATAGAGTTTAGCATTTCCGGGTGGTCTACTCTCAATAAGAACCTGGACTGGATTAATTATATTTATTATAATCAACAGCGCTTTATTAATTATACCAGAGATGCTATTAAAGATTTGTCAGAACAGACTGAAGCTACCAGCCTGATGGCTTGACAGAATAGAATTGCATTAGATATGTTAATGGCGGAAAAGGGAGAAGTGTGCGTGATTTTCAGGACCATGTTTGTGCTTACATCCCAAATAACACAGCTCCGGACGAATCAGTGACCGAAGCCTCAGCTGGTTTGACCACCCTGGTTTTAGTTTCATGGGGCTGTTGTCTAATTCCCTGTGTACGAGGCCTTATTTACAGGACTCTGGAGAAATCGATGACAATAGATGGTGAGGTACCAGCCGATTCCAGGTTCTGACCCATGGAGTGCTGAATGCATGTCTACAGAACAAGTAGACGAATCTGGATCCTTCATTTGCGGGGAACTTATGATTGACGAGACCATTTTTGATATTTAGGGAGGTTAGGTTGTATCTTGTTTCAATATTAGACTGTTTTTTTATGAAGATTGTAACGAAAATCCTGATAAGAAGCGTTATGATTCTGATGTAGGCCTAAAAAACAGTCAGTGCGAATGCAAGTAGTGGTTTATGTTAAATGATTTATTGATAACAAGACATATTTTTAATAAAAATAGAAGTAGGCTTTTTAATATTTCAATATAACTACATATGTGACTGGATGTATAATATTTAATCAAAGGGTGGATATGTTAAGGGAATTTTTATCAATAATGACTAATTATGTATACATTTCAATCAGGACTGACTAATCAGAATACTATTATGTTACTGTATATGTACTAATCAGAATACTATTATGTTACTGTATATGTATGAATATTCTTTTTAATCCTAGTACTGAATATAATGTGTGTAAATATAATCAAGAATTAGAACAATGACTGTCTGTTCCTTGGTAGAAATGAATGAACTATATCGCCAGACTGTCTAGAATGCTTATCTACACTGGCTGACCTTGGCTCTAGGCGAGGAGGGAAGGCTTGAGAACTATAGAGCCTTTCTACCAGTGTCAAGAAGAGACGGAACATTTAGAAAACGCTGACGTCATTTTCAGTTTATAACCTGTGATAAAATGTATCATGTTCAGTACTCACAAGAATAAATGCATCTGGTTGATTTCAAAGGCTGGTCTCTGTCCATTTTATACAAACAAGGGTCATACAAACGCTTATGAATTGACAGAGTGATTAATTTAAATTGGGTATTAAAACAGAGGAATTTAATTCCTGTCTTTGTACCACTGATAGTTCCAGATACTGTCAGAATCAGTTACTCTGAACACGTCTGTCTCTCCAGGGAACACAGAGTTTGGTTGTACAGTCAGTGTAGCTTTGAGCAGAGCTGCAGAAACATACAACATATGTTTTTAAAACAACTAAACAGCATCCTTTAAATGAGGCCCACTTTCAAGTGGTTATAAGAATGGAGGCATTGATCTGGACTGGGTGTTCTCCATGTGTATTTCTAGTCAGTGACTCCTCCCCCCTGTATGACACATCTGAGAGTGACAGACTCTCCACTGAATATCTGGGAGCTGTTGGGGTGTATGGTCAGAACAGCCTTCGACACTCCTGGACAAAATCAAAACAGCATGATACAATTCCCTTACACATGTTATTTTGAGACACTCAAAACATGTCCAGACAAAATCAACTTTAAAAATCACAAATAAAGAAATATGATGAAGCATTAAGAGATGGAGGCTTGATGAAGAGAACAAATATCTACCATCATCTTCAGAGTGTCCAGAGTTGATGTATGTATTCAGCACTAAAACAAAGAAAGTCACATTGCACAAATATTAGCTTGAAATAAATAACAACATGCCATATTCAGGTTACTGATTACCAAATCTGTCATGTACTTTCATTTAAAGGTGCAATCTCTGATTTCGACATAGATTAATAGCTATTCATCCTTGAACAGTATAACTTTTAATTGCCTCAGCTTATCATTACAGAAAAAAACATGATTTCACGTTTGAAATGTCCATGTTTTGCATTTGTGAAATACAATTTCACGTGTGAAACCATGTAACTGAATTGAATGACTACTGACCCATAACACTCACTTCCGTCATTGTGAAGTACTTCGAGAGGCTATTCAAAGACTCGATCACCCCCCCCCCGACACACTCTACCCTCTCCAATTGGCCAACATCCCAACAGATCCACAGAGGACCAAATCGCCATTTCACTGCACCCAGCCCTCACCCACCTGGACAAGAGGAGTGTATTTGTGAGGATGCTGTTCATCAACTACAGCTCAGTCTTAAATACCATAGTGCAGTCTAAGCTCACCAGAAATCTCAAATCCCTGGGACTGAACTCCTCCCTATGCAACTGGGTCCTGGACTAAATGACACGCTGCCCTCTGCTGGTGAAGGTAGGCAACATTACCTCCTCCACACTGATTCTAAACACGTGCGGCCCCACAAGCATGTGTCCTTAGTCCCCTCCCTTACTCTCTGTATTCCCAAAACTGCATGGCTTCACACAGTTCCAACTCATCATCAAGTTCGCTGATGAAATGGCAGTAGAAGGCCTGATTGCCAACAACGACGAGATGGCTTACAGGGAGGAGGTAGGCACTCTGACTGTGTGGTGCCAGGAAAACCACCTCTCCCTCAATGTCAGCAAAACAAAGGAGCTCATTGTGGACTTCAGGAGGAACCAGGCATCCTCATCAACGGGGCCATCGTGAAAACGGCAAAAAAATTCAATTTCCTTGGCGTGCAATTCTCTGAGGAGCTTAAATGGTAAAGCTACACGGACACCGTGGTGAATAACACTGTTGGAGGAAATTATAGTTGAAATGATTAATTATGCATACATTTAAATCAGAACCAGTTATTTTAATACTATTATGTTATGGTATGAAATGTATGGGTTCTTGGTTATTAAGCTGTTACTGAAAATGTAAGTAAAACAAATTAATTGTCTGTACCTTGTGGGTTTAAGGGAGGGGGATGGTATATATATTTTCTGACAGATAAGAATGGTCTTTGATGTTCCATTAGTGGAGGAGAAGATGTCTTTTAGACAGATTGGAATGTTTGTTTATTGAGGGGAGTAGAAGAAGATCTCCAGACCTGAAGACACTGCGCTATTGTGTGGATCGGAGAGGGTGTGAGAAACTGATGATGTCATTTTATGTTGTCTCTTTAAAATGTAATGTTCTTTGTATTTTTTAGTCAGTACTCTCTTGAATTAAACGCTTTTACCTGAGTTTAAGACTGGGGCTCTGTCCATTCCTATAATAATAATATGGGTTTTACGATCCCATAGAATGCATTGACAGAGTAATTAATTCTGATTGGGAAATAATACAGAGGAATTTAGAATTCCACTAACAAACACACAACATTGACTCTTTAACCTCATGTGGCTGATTCAATTTGTCCGGTTCCTGAATGCCCTCACAGTATTCTACAGGAACATCATCGAGAGCATACTGTCGGGCTGCATCACAGTCTGGCATGGCAGTGTAGCCTAGTGGTTAGAGCGTCAGACTAGTAACCGTGAATTTCACAACTTTCACATGTGAAAATCTAATTTACTATTTTACATGTGAAAATGTTGTCATGTGTAGTTTCATTTTACATGTTGAAATGTTGCATCTCCATGTCACATTTACTTCATATGATATCATGTTTTCACATGTTGTCAAATATTTTCACTTGTGTTGTCACAATCTTCCTCCTCTTCATCTGAAGAGGAGAGGCGAGAAGGATCAGAGGACCAAAATGCAGCGTGGTATGTGTTCATGATGAATGTTTAATTAAAGAAAGAACTGAACACAAAAACAATAAACACCGTGAAGCTATCATAAGGACTGTGCTGACACAAGCAACTAACATAGACAATCACCCACAAACAAACAGTGCAACCCAGGCCACCTAAGTATGATTCTCAATCAGAGACAACTAATGACACCTGTCTCTGATTGAGAACCATACTAGGCCGAAACATAGAAATCCCCAAATCATAGAAAATCAAACATAGACTGCCCACCCCAACTCATGCCCTGACCATACTAAATAATGAATACAAAACAAAGGAAATAAAGGTCAGAACGTGACATGTGTAGTTTAATTTGATCTTATATTGCTTTTAGATGTTGTCACATGTTATCACAGTAACTTCTCATAAGATCATGTGAAATTCAGGTTGTCACAACTGTCATATCCCATCATAACACAAAATATACTGTTATTTTATGACAATGTTTGTTAACAATGTCAGTGTAAACAAACAATGTACATTAATTCCCCTAGCCCCATTCTTCCTCCGTTTACAACAAGTGGCAGCGTGGACGTTAAGTGGTAGTTTAAATGGCCACTGACTCACCATGTCCTGCAATCCTAATTTAGTACCATTTACTAATGAGCATTTAAACTGTTTTATCAATAAGGTATAAAACACAAATAAGCTAAAGCATGAAACAATCTTAATTTACATGAATGTATTATTTATTTTTCAATCTAAGGCTTACTATATCAGTTTATTAGTGTTCACACACAAGCACACTCACTCATATGGAAAAAGCCAAAAAAGATCAGACCCCTCCCTCAGTGCCCGGTCCAGATCCAGAGCCACATTTATGGGCTCTAAGAACAACTATTGACTGGGGAATAAAGGAAGAAACTGCCACAACAGCATGCGACCAGCAGAGGGAGCCAAATGTACGGGAACTACAAGTACTGGGCATTAAACAAGAACCAACCTATAGGAAGACTGAGGAGGAGTGGTATGAACAGACCTACCAAACCAACGCCCCAACGGAAGAATACTTATGGGCATCAGTGCTGAAGGAACTAACATTGGAGTAAGTGCTACATAGTCCTTCACTGCAGCCGAGGTGAGCTGAGGTGAGTAAAACATTTAAACGTGTTAACCCTCGCAAGGCTGCAGGCCCAGACGGCATCCCCAGCAGCGCCCTCATCCGCGCCCTCAGAGCATGCGCAGACCAGCTGGCTGGTGTGTTTACGGACATATTCAATCAATCCCTATCCCAGTCTGCTGTTCCCACATGCTTCAAGAGGGCCACGATTGTTCCTGTTCCCAAGAAAGCTAAGGTAACTGAGCTAAACGACTACCGCCCCGTAGCACTCACTTACGTCATTATGAAGTGCTTTGAGAGACTAGTCAAGGACCATATCACCTCCACCCTACCTGACACCCTAGACCCACTCCAATTTGCTTACCGCCCAAATAGGTCCACAGACGATGCAATCTCAACCACACTGCACATTGCCCTAACCCATCTGGACAAGAGGAATACCTACGTGAGAATGCTGTTCATCGACTACAGCTCAGCATTTAACACCATATTACCCTCCAAACTCGTCATCAAGCTCGAGACCCTGGGTCTCGACCCCGCCCTGTGCAACTGGGTACTGGACTTCCTGACGGGCCGCCCCCAGGTGGTGAGGGTAGGTAACAACATCCCCACCCCGCTGATCCTCAACACTGGGCCCCCACAAGGGTGCGTTCTGAGCCCTTTCCTGTAATCCCTGTTCACCCACGACTGCGTGGCCATGCACGCCTCCGCCTCAATCATCAAGTTTGCGGACGACACAACAGTGGTAGGCTTGATTACCAACAACGACGAGACGGCCTACAGGGAGGAGGTAGGGCCCTCGGAGTGTGGTGTCAGGAAAATAACCTCACACTCAACGTCAACAAAACTAAGGAGATGATTGTGGACTTCAGGAAACAGCAGAGGGAACACCCCCCTATCCACATTGACTACTTTGACATCAAGGCACGAGCAAACTATTGACTGGTATATCTTAAGAATTGTGTTGTACACTGGAAGCTCACACCACTTAAAAAGAATAAGAGAACAAAGTTGTGAAAGAGAGAACTTCACCCCTCAACAGCGCGAGGCGTAGAGAACTCTTGGGAGCAACAAGTTCCATCTTTGGTGTGTCAGTGACAATTGCAGTTTGGCAAGATTGAAAAAGCCCAGAAATAAGTAAGCCTCGTAGTAGCCAAGGGTTGATAAAAGGGAATCAATATCTAAACAGTTGGCAGTAAAAAGTGTAACCATAGGAAATTCGGACTAAATAAGAAATTATAGTATTATATACAGCGGAGGCTGCCAAAATGTTAGTACTCTTATAAAGAGCAGTTTCGGGAAGGACCAAGGGAATAGAGCTTTAAGGTAAATATATGGCTATTTGCTTTGTTTAAGAGTTATAAGAAGTGAGTTAAGCAAATTATATTTGGAATATTATTTGGCATAGCATAGCACATTAAGGATTGATTGAGCATTATTGATGTATTAGGACGGTATAACCATTGAATTGTAATAACGTGTATAAGACAAAAAACAGTGTGACTTAATAAAAGCTTGAAACTTTGACAACTAGGCCAGATTAACGATCTGGAGAGCAAACGCCTTTGACACTCTCACTGAACAGAAAGTGACCCTGGTTATAGGTTCAAGTGATTGCACTAAAGAATATTTCATTGTGTGGACAATAATATATCTTTGGGAAAGTGAAAATACATGTGACTACTGGCTGACGAGCATAATAACTAATAGAAAATAAGTTATTAGGTATTGATATATAAGAGAAGAAGAGACAAGGTAAGGGAGTATAGGAAGAATCTATAAACATAAAGTAATAAAGTACTCATCTATCCAAGGCCCCATACTAGACCGGGAAATAAGGGAGTGACAACGTGAACGAAGGAACAAACCCAACTCACGCGAAGGGCCATTACGAATACATGGAAGGGTTGGTAGGGCCGCACGGCAAGGCCCTTGTTACACCGAAGTGACTAAAATCCTAAAGTACTCTGCCTAGCCAGAGGACGGGATAGAGGCTTTTGCTGCAGGCAAGGTGTGCTCCATTCTGTCCTGACGATGATCTCTGAACTACAGTTCTTCTGACAAACCCCTCTACTTCCTATATGATTATTAGTTCACGCTAGATGTCGACCGATTAATCGGAATGGCCGATTAATTATGGCCGATTTCAAGTTTTCATACCAAACTGAAATCTGTATTTTTGGACACCGATTTGGCCGATTTTTTAAATATATTTTTTTACACCTTAATTTATTTAACTAGGCAAGTCAGTTAAGAACACATTCTTATTTTCAATGACGGCCTAGGAACGGTGGGTTAACTGCCTTGTTCAGGGGCAGACCGACAGATTTTTACCTTGTCAGCTCTGGGATTCAATCTTGCAACCTTACGGTTAACTAGTCCAATGCTCTAACCACCTGCTTTACATTGCACTACACGGGGGAGCCTGCCTGTTACGCGAATGCAGTAGAAGCCAAGGTAAGTTGCTAGCTAGCATTAAACTTATCTTGTAAAAAATCAATCAATCATAATCACTAGTTAACTACACATTGTTGATGATATTACTAGTTTATCTAACGTGTCCTGCGATGCATATAATCGATGCGGTGCGTATTCGTGAAAAAGGACTGTCGTTGCTCCAATGTGTACCTATCCATGAACATCAATGCATTTCTTAAAATCAATACACAGAAGTATATATTTTTAAACCTGCATATTTAGCTAAAAGAAATCCATGTTAGCAGGCAATATTAACCAGGTGAAATTGTGTCACTTCTCTTGCGTTCATTGCACACAGAGTCAGTGTATATGCAACAGTTTGGGCTGCCTAATTTGCCAGAATTCTACATAATTATGACATAACATTGAAGGTTGTGCAATGTAACAGGAATATTTTGACTTATGAATGCCACCGTTAGATCAAATATGGAACGGTTCTGTATTTCACTGAAAGAATGAACATCTTGTTTTCGAGATTATAGTTTCCGGATTTGACCATATTAATGGTCAACCTAATGCTCGTATTTCTGTGTGTTATGTTATAACTAAGTCTATGATTTGATTGAGCAGTCTGACTGAGCGATGGTAGGCACCAGCAGGCTCGTAAGCATTCATTCAAACAGCACTTTACTGCGTTTTGCCAGCAGCTCTTCGCTGTGCTTCAAGCATTGAGCTGTTTATGTGTTCAAGCCTATCAACTCCCGAGATTAGGCTGGTGTAACCGATGTGAAATGGCTAGCTAGTTAGCGGGGTGCGTGCTAATAGCGTTTCAAACGTCACTCGCTCTGAGACTTGGAGTGGTTGTTCCCCTTGTTCTGAATGGGTAACGCTACTTCGAGGGTGGCTGTTGTCGATGTGTTCCTGGTTTGAGCGAGGAGAGGGACGGAAGCTATACAGTTACACTGGCAATACTAAAGTGCCTATAAGAACATCCAATAGTCAAAGGTTAATGAAATACAAATGGTAGAGAGAGAAATAGTCCTATAATAACTACAACCTAAAACTTGTTACCTGGGAATATTGAAGACTCATGTTAAAAGAAACCACCAGCTTTCATATGTTCTCATGTTCTGAGCAAGTAACTTAACGTTAGCTTTCTTACATAGCACATATTGCACTTTTACTTTCTTCTCCAACACTTTGTTTTTGCATTATTTAAACCAAATTTAACATGTTTCATTATTTATTTGAGACTAAATTGATTGTATTGATGTATTATATTAAGTTAAAATAAGTGTTCATTCAGTATTGTTGTAACTGTCATTATTACAAATAAATAAATTGCCAGATTAATCGGTCGCGACTTTTTTTGGTCCTCCAATAATCGGTATCGGCGTTGAAAAATCACAAATCGGTTGACCTCTAGTTCACGCCTCTTTACCGTCACACAGAGGAATAGAGAGAAAAGCATTCTACAGAAATGAAGACTGTGAGAAAAAACAGCAGTGTTTAAAGACGTGTTTATTTTCTGACCAACTTCTCTGTATGGCCCCACACTCCATGATGTCACACTGGTTCCTTCCTCTTTACTGGAGGAAAGGAGGATGGAACGAGAATAGAACAGATGCTTGAAGGCCCTTTGCTAAGTTGTTAGGTTTCAAGCCTACCCAACTAATTTCAGTTGTTCCACTGATCACCAAGTAAATTTAACAACTTCAGCCTCCCCCACTTAACAAACACACACGTGTACACACTTACATGCATCCACCCGCACGTACACACACACATGCATGCACGCTTGCACGTGTGTGTCCTTAGAGACAACACTGTGGATAAACAACAGCTGTGGATAAACTGTTGCACTGTCTTTCACTAAAGGACCTTAACAACAGTGAACTTTCTCTCCGTCCAAAAGATTCTGCAAGGAGCATAGGACCATGGAAAACAGAGAGTAGGAAGGAACAACCTGTTTAGTCATACCACTTCTCCAAGAGAAAGTCAACAAGTGTAAAACAGAGAGTGTACATAAGGAGATGACACTCTTCTCCAAGAGAAAGTCAACATGTGTAAAACAGAGAGTGTACATACGGGGCTGTATTTGATAAAGGGTTAAAGTAAGGCCCACATCCAGAGACACATAGCAGCTACACTGGTAGTATATCTACGAACAGTACTACACCTGCACCTGTCAACATCACATTGTTCTGCTTCCACGAGCACATCCAATGCTACCATCAGTAATTCTACATTTGTTGTGTTACAGCTGGATGAGTCAACAGATGTGGCGGGCCTGGCACAACTCCTGGTCTTATGTCCGTTACGGTTATGGGGGTCAATTAAAGAAGACATCCACTTCTGCAAACCACTGGAAACCAGGACAACAGGAGTACTGAACAGGCCTGACAATGTGGGGCAGAACCTGTTATGAGCCTCACATTTTTTGCTTGTTTTGCATGTTATTTTGGCATTAATGTGTCATATATCAGTTTGCAAACGTTGTAAAAAATCTATCATTCAGTTAATAAAGCCGCATACAAACATGGGCTGTGTCCGAAAAACCCATACTAACATACTGTATAGTACATACTTAATGAGTATATACTACATACTATATAAACTCAGCAAAAAAAGAAACGTCCTCTCACTGTCAACTGCATTTATTTTCAGAAAACTTAATAACGTGTAAATATTTATATGAACATAACAAGACTCAACAACAGACATAAACTGAACAAGTTCCACAGACATGTGACTAACAGAAATGGAATGCGTCCCTAAACAAAGGGGGGGAGTCCAAATCCAAAGTCACAGTCAGTATGTGGTGTGGCCAATAGCTGCATTAAGTACTGCAGTGCATCTCCTCCTCATGGACTGCACGAGATTTGCCAGTTCTTGCTGTGAGATGTTACCTGACTCTTCCACCAAGGCACCTGCAAGTTCCCGGACATTTCTGGGGTGGAATGACCCTAGCCCTCACACTCCGATCCAACAGGTCCCAGACGTGCTCAATGGGATTGAGATTCAGGCTCTTAGTTGGCCATGGCAGAACACTGACATTCCTGTCTTGCAGGAAATCACGCACAGAACGAGCAGTATGGCTGGTGGCATTGTCATGCTGGAGGGTCATGTCAGAATGAGCCTGCAGGAAGGATACCACATGAGGGAGGATGTCTTCCCTGTAATACACAGCATTGAGATTGCCTGCAATTACAACAAGCTCATTCCGATGATGCTGTGGCACACCGCCCCAGACCATGACTGACCGTCCACTTCCAAATCGATCCCGCTCCAGAATACAGGCCTCGGTGTAACGCTCATTCCTTCAACGATAAACGTGAATCCGACCATCACCCCTGGTGAGACAAAACTGCAACTTGTCAGTGAAGATAACTTTTTGCCAGTCCTGTCTGGTCCAGCGATGGTGGGTTTGTGCCCATAGGCAACGTTGTTGCCGGTGATGTCTGGTGAGGACCTGCCTTACAACAGGCCTACAAGCCCTCAGTCCAGCCTCTCTCAGCCTATTGTGGACAGTCTGAGCACTGATGGAGGGATTGTGCGTTCCTGGTGTAACTCGGGCAGTTGTTGTTGCCATCATGTACCTGTCCCGCAGGTATGATGTTCGGATGTACCAATCCAGTGCAGGTGTTGTTACACGTGGTCTGGCACTGCGAGGACGATCAGCTGTCCGTCCTGTCTCCCTGTAGCGCTGTCTTAGGCGTCTCACAGTACGGACATTGCAATTTATTGCCCTGGCTGCATCTGCAGTCCTCATGCCTTCTTGCAGCATGCCTGAGGCACATTCACACGGATGAGCAGGGACCCTGGGCATCTTTCTTTTGGTGTTTTTCAGAGTCAGTAGAAAGGCCTACTTATTGCCTACCATCTGTAAACTCCTAGTGTCTTAACGACCGTTCCACAGGTACATGTTCATTAATTGTTTATGGTTCATTGAACAAGCATGAGAAACAGTGTTTAAACCCTTTACAATGAAGATCTGTGAAGTTATTTGGATTTTTATGAATTGTCTTTGAAAGACAGGGTCCTGAAAAATTGACGTTTCTTTTTTTTGCTGAGTTTACTATTTAGCCATGGAAGTATACTGTAAACGAACGGTATCCTTTCAGTTGAGCATACTAGCGTAGCACCATGCCTGTCTACAGGAAGTTGATGCTGGAAGTCAGAGCGCACACTGGCAGAGGACTTGGGTTGATCTGAGCGTTCTGACCATCACTACAGCATCGAAGCCCACATCACAAGCTAACTGGCTAGCTACTTCTAGGCACAAATGAGAGAACACTTTACTCTGACCATTTTACTCACCACAGCAGAGCTGGTTAGGCTGTTTTCATGTTATCCAGAGCATTGGTGACTGTAACTGTGTTGCTGGCAACAATTTAATGAGACTTTTTTGCCGACTTTTTCTGACACCGGCCATATTCAACGCGTGATGAGCATTCGCAAATTCATCAATTATTCTGCACTCTGGCACACTCAGACCAGAGTGCTCTAAAATTAGAGTAGATAGCCTGAGCTAATTTATGTTCATTGAGAACGCACAAAGACTATACCACTTAGCTAAGAATGATGTGAATAACCAAGTCAATAACTGTTGGGTAGTTAGGTAGATAGCATGTAGACAAGTTTGTTAGCTAGCTAACATACTGTCACCTACTGTTGACTAACCCCATTCCGAACAAATTTGCGAGGCTACATTCAAATGAGACTGCAATGAAAACTAATGGGACTGTAGCGACTGTGTTGGCATCAACATCTGGGGTGTGTTTCTATCCAAGCATTGATTGACATGGTAATGGCCAGATCGTTTTGGAGAAAAGTTGAAATAACTGAGCCATCAGATGCTGTTAAATTGTGACGTGTCATAACGTAATGTACAGCACGCATTAAAAACAAGAAAGGGACAGGGTAAGGGGGGATACCTAGTCAATTGTACAACTGAATGCATTCATTTTTACATCATCATTGCAAGCCGCCATGACTCTCCAAAGCCGCAACAGCAGCTGTTTACTTCTGAAGATAACTTTAGCGCCGCTCTAAAAGCCCAATTCAAATTCAAAACAAATCTTCAAATAGGCATGCAATGACACATACAAACTCTTTATAGTGTTTTATTTACATTTTAGAGACAGTTGGACAGATCGGGTGAAAAAGCTATTTTCCCACATGGCTTATCTCCCCCTTCCCTTTACTAGGTTTCACGTCCCCAGCCGCTATTTTTAAAAAGACTCGACAGAGCTCATTGCCTTCTTTAATTACACAGAGCTCATTGACTTCTTTAATTACGCAGAGCTCATTGCCTTCTTTAATTACACAGGGCTCATTGCCTTCTTTAATTACGCAGAGCTCATTGACTTCTTTAATTACGCAGAGCTCATTGCCTTCTTTAATTACGCAGAGCTCATTGCCTTCTTTAATTACGCAGAGCTCATTGACTTCTTTAATTACGGAGAGCTCATTGCCTTCTGTAATTACACAGATCTCATTGACTTCTTTAATTACGTAGAGCTCATTGACTTCTTTAATTACACAGAGTTCATTGCCTTCTTTAATTACGCAGAGCTCATTGCCTTTAATTACGCAGAGCTCATTGCCTTCTTTAATTACGCAGAGCTCATTGACTTCTTTAATTACGCAGAGCTCATTGCCTTCTTTAATTACGCAGAGCTCATTGCCTTCTTTAATTACGCAGAGCTCATTGACTTCTTTAATTACGGAGAGCTCAGCCTTCTGTAATTACACAGATCTCATTGACTTCTTTAATTACGTAGAGCTCATTGACTTCTTTAATTACGCAGAGCTCATTGACTTCTTTAATTACACAGAGCTCATTGACTTCTTTAATTACACAGAGCTCATTGACTTCTTTAATTACACAGAGTTCATTGCCTTCTTTAATTACGCAGAGCTCATTGCCTTCTTTAATTACACAGAGCTCATTGCCTTCTTTAATTACACAGAGCTCATTGCCTTCTTTAATTATGCAGAGCTCATTGCCTTCTTTAATTATGCAGAGCTCATTGCCTTCTTTAATTATGCAGAGCTCATTGCCTTCTTTAATTATGCAGAGCTCATTGCCTTCTTTAATTACGCAGAGCTCATTGCCTTCTTTAATTACGTAGAGCTCATTGACTTCTGTAATTACACAGAGCTCATTGACTTCTTTAATTACGTAGAGCTCATTGACTTCTTTAATTACGCAGAGCCGGGCGGCATGAAGGTCTCGTCATTGATTTTGCTGGACAGGGGAGAAATTGTACTTTACAATGATATTCATATTACTTTTGACCTGGAAGTATTACGTTTTTTTGGGCACTAAAATAAGGTCAATTGTACGTTACAGAAGTGCTATGATATGCTATGTGGTTCGTAACCATAGCGTAGCCAACACATTGTCAGCCAAAATAACGTTTAGAATAACTTATTTGAGAAGTCATTACTTTACTACATTGCTCAACATTGTCTTAGCTTTGTCATATTTAGTTAAAGCAATGAATTTGTATCTGCTCTTGTTGGACTTTGGCTGCATATTTTCCACCTTTTTTCTCAAATTTGAAAATGTTGTGAAGCCACACCCATTTTCTAAAGAATTGCATTATGGGCCCTAAAAGTACAGAAATAGTGTCCATTGCGTGTATACTTCGTAATTCGGCAAATGTAGTACGACATCCGGGAACTTTTGGCATACTAACTCGATCCATACTATGACCAACAAGCATACTACATACTCAATTTACATCACACATAGTAGGTTAGTGTGGTTAGTTTGAGTATTCAACCACAACCATGGTCTCTTTTTTGTTTTCTTGATAAGGCAGCTCCAAAATGAAGGGGTTTCAACCTAGCTCAGTGCTTTCTGTGGTGGTGGGGCAAGCCAGCAGAAAATACGGAGCGTTGCACTGTGATTGGCTCAGTGTTCTGTCACTCATGGGGACACTACTTCACCACCAAGTCTAAGGATAGAGCTCTAAAATTCTAGCCCCTTGGGTGCTACCATAGAGTTACATTAGAACTGTCCATCCAAGAAGCCTCAAGGTCATTGGACACAGATAAAATGACGTCAAATCATGTACAGTAGCTTTGATTGGACTAATCCTGTCAAAATCTTAGGTAGCAGTCATCATCATGAATCAAGTTAACAATCTACTGGCATATCCTTTTTAATCCTTGTCATCTGAAGAGAAATAATGAAGAGAAATTATAGATAAAACGTGTCGGTGCTCATCGGCCTTTGGAGATAAACATTACACAAGTTGGAAATCGCAAATGTAACTGTAAGCATTGCAAAGCAATCATTAGCCTGCTACTCAGGGGAGTGGCTGTGTGGTCCCAAGTCTAAGAGTAGGGGTCTATTTTCCTCGTTTAAAATGATAAACAATCAACAGTGGCCATGCTGTCAATGAAGCATGATTTGTGCCTTGATCAAAGCAACTGTTAACTCAGAACTGCAAAATCTGACTTTAGTGGGTTTAAGACAACTGGGAACACTGGAAAATCGAGCTACGACTGGGACTATACGTTTTGAACTTTCATCCAACTCGGGCCTCTTTCTAGAGCTACTTGAAGATCACTGATGTCATCATGATTCAACCTTTTCTTTCCAGAGTTCCCAGTTGTCTTGAAAGCACCATAAATCCAGAGAATGCCAGACTTTGATGGCAAAGTTTGATGACAAAATTTGTCCACGAAGGACCGCCGCGCCAGCTTCCTGTTCAAGTGAACACAGCACAACAAGGTGAGTCCAAAAATGTATTGTATGCCGCTGCATAAATTATGTAATATGACAGGGATATATGTATACTGAAGCTAAGAAAGCAATACTAAGTGTATGTTGTGTAGTAAAAGCTGTTTGAAGAACATGTGCATCACCCTAATAATGTGGTCCATTTTCACCTCTTAATTTTGTCTACTGTTGTGACTTGGTGGTGCACATGTAGCCTATAACCTGTTTTTGAGAAATGTAATCATCGAATATTGTAAGAGCTTTCATTGTCTGCTTATATGCCCCCTTTATTTATCCTAAGGTTCTGACTTGGTGTACAGGGAGAACACTGTATGTACGGCTCATGTTCTGAATTCTGTCACTACATTTCAAAAGTGCTGAACAAATAGTTATATAGACTACGTCCATCTTAGCTCACTTATTAATGTCTTAATTGAAATTG
The DNA here is from genome assembly GCF_018296145.1 of Oncorhynchus tshawytscha. Lineage (NCBI taxonomy): Eukaryota > Metazoa > Chordata > Actinopteri > Salmoniformes > Salmonidae > Oncorhynchus > Oncorhynchus tshawytscha. The sequence continues at coordinate 16,885,459 of NC_056438.1, read as the reverse complement.
CGGATTGCCTCTTATCCACTTGTCGTCCCCTTATGCTATAGTTCATAAATCTCAATTGTCAGTAGACACCATTTGTTTAAGCAAGTAAGCCATATCAGCTATGTTTTTTTAAAGGCAGTAAATGAGGCTGAATGAACTATTTCGCTGCCAGACAAGGCTACGCTGATAGCCATGTGTAGCAGTGGTAAGGTGTTGTGACTGCTGTGGTGACACTGCTGTTGGGACAGCTTTATTTAGGCCCTAACAGTTTGTGGGGTACGTTTGTTATAGTGCAATTAATGTATTGTTTAGTGTTGTGTTGTGTAGTGGCTATGCTGGCATGCATCCCACTTTTTTGGGGGCCCCACCAATATTTACATGCCTAAATCACAACTGGTAATAGTAGACAGTAATTAGTGTGCATCAGGTGCCAGGTGACTCGTGCTCACCAGAGGTAGTGGTGTCAAAGAGGTAACATCAAACAAGCACTTGAAGCAAAATAACTCACGTGGACCGAATCCCCACAAAGTGGGTCTGGTTCAGTTAGTAGGCACAAAGCAACTCAATGCAAGGCAAACTAAATACAACGGCTAAAATGGCTATACCCAGACGGCGGTTAGCTAGCTTTCATTAGCCGTGAGGACTAGGAATTGTGGCTTAAGCTCAGCACAGGCCGGTGCGCGATTTTTAACAAAATGTTGAAAAAATTCACCTGATCCTTAACAGGTTTTAAGCTCAGCACAGGCCGGTACTCAGTAAAATCTTACAAAACTCACTGGACTTGATCGAGAGCTGCCTGAGAATGTTTGTTTTCCATGGGGTACAGGGCCCATAATAACTTTGTGGGAAAAGCATTGCTGAACCGGGTTTTGCGTGTACAATTCGATGATTAGCCGTGAGCTTTTGGTGTTAGCTAGCTAGTTTTCACCTAGTTGGCTAATAGCATAGCTAGATAGTACCACGTTAGCTGAAGACAACCTTATGAATAGCATTGTTAGTTTTCAGTCTTGATAGTCTCTTTTGTCCATAGCACCATGAGGTATAGCTTGTCAACACTCATCAATCTCTTAGTACAGTTTACTATATCTGTAGAGACGGAACTCTCAACCATTTACAATATTCACAACTTGATACTAGAACACATCCAACAAATATAGCATTTTGCATTCATCATCATTGACAGCACATTTAGTAACCACTGAGTTAGAGCTACTCTTTATTTCCTGAGTGGTGACCTGGTTAAATGCTCACCACACCACCACACCATCTGGTCTACAAGCTCAGGTTCTCACAGAGATGCTACTTCAGTGTAGGGTGTAGGGTGGTCATTCACCCCCACCTCATATACAGATATATGATCATAGTACCCTCCAAGCTCGTCATCAAGCTCGAGACCCTGGGTCTCGACCCCGCCCTGTGCAACTGGGTACTGGACTTCCTGACGGGCCGCCCCCAGGTGGTGAGGGTAGGCAACAACATCTCCTCCCCGCTGATCCTCAACACTGGGGCCCCACAAGGGTGCGTTCTGAGCCCCCTCCTGTACTCCCTGTTCACCCACGACTGCGTGGCCATGCACGCCTCCAACTCAATCATCAAGTTTGCGGACGACACAACAGTGGTAGGCTTGATTACCAACAACGACGAGACGGCCTACAGGGAGGAGGTGAGGGCCCTCGGAGTGTGGTGTCAGGAAAATAACCTCACACTCAACGTCAACAAAACTAAGGAGATGATTGTGGACTTCAGGAAACAGCAGAGGGAACACCCCCATCCACATCGATGGAACAGTAGTGGAGAGGGTAGCAAGTTTTAAGTTCCTCGGCATACACATCACAGACAAACTGAATTGGTCCACTCACACAGACAGCATCGTGAGGAAGGCGCAGCAGCGCCTCTTCAACCTCAGGAGGCTGAAGAAATTCGGCTTGTCACCAAAAGCACTCACAAACTTCTACAGATGCACAATCGAGAGCATCCTGGCGGGCTGTATCACCGCCTGGTATGGCAACTGCACCGCCCTCAACCGTAAGGCTCTCCAGAGGGTAGTGAGGTCTGCACAACGCATCACCGGGGCAAACTACCTGCCCTCCAGGACACCTACACCACCCGATGCTACAGGAAGGCCATAAAGATCATCAAGGACATCAACCACCCGAGCCACTGCCTGTTCACCCCGCTGTCATCCAGAAGGCGAGGTCAGTACAGGTGCATCAAAGCTGGGACCGAGAGACTGAAAAACAGCTTCTATCTCAAGGCCATCAGACTGTTAAACAGCCACCACTAACATTGAGTGGCTACTGCCAACACACTGTCAATGACACTGACTCTACTCCAGCCACTTTAATCATGGGAATTGATGGGAAATTATGTAAATATATCACTAGCCACTTTAAACAATGCTACCTTATATAATGTTACTTACCCTACATTGTTCATCTCATATGCATACGTTGATACTGTACTCTATATCATCGACTGCATCCTTATGTAATACATGTATCACTAGCCACTTTAACTATGCCACTTGGTTTACATACTTATCTCATATGTATATACTGTACTCGATATCATCTACTGTATCTTGCCTATGCTGCTCTGTACCATCACTCATTCATATATCCTTATGTACATATTCTTTATCCCCTTACACTGTGTATAAGACAGTAGTTTTTTTTTGGAATTGTTAGTTAGATTACTTGCTCGTTATTACTGCATTGTCGGAACTAGAAGCACAAGCATTTCGCTACACTCGCATTAACATCTGCTAACCATGTGTATGTGTGACAAATAAAATTTGATTTGATTTGAAAAATTTGATTTGATTTGATCTTAAATTAAACTATATGTTCACAGCAAAATAATCCTGCAGCAACCGGATTTAAACATTTAGTCCAACATGTGGCTTGATTGATGGTTAGGATATTAGCTGGCTAAAATTAGGCGACATGAAAAGTGCAATACTGTTAAAATCTGCATTTCCTGTGGTTAACGACAATTCTTAGCAACAAAAGAGTGACCAAATTAAGATCCTTTATCTGTAGACTTACACCATATTTGCTGCTATCCAACTTTAGTGTAATTTACTAATAAGTATTTGCACTGTTTTATCAATAAGGTACAAAACACACTAAAAGCTAAAACATGAAACTGTCTTAATTTACATGATTGTCTTATTCCTTTTATCCATCAAAGGTTTAATAAATCAGGTAATTAGTGTTCATACACAAACACACTCACTCAGTACTTACAGAGTAACACACAGAGCAAGGTGGACTCCATTCTGTCCTGCTGGAACTCTGAACTTCAGTTCTTCTGACAAACCCCTCTACTTCCTATATGATGACAGACGGATTAGTTCACGCCTCTTTACCGTCACACAAAGAAATAGAGAGAAGCATTCTACAGCAATGTACAAAGACTGTGAAAAAAAGAGTAACAGTTGCTGGTGAGTTTATTTTCTGACAAATATCTTGTGATTCGCTACATGGACTCACACTGGTTCCTTCCTCTTTAATGGATAAAAGGAGGGTGAAATGAGAATAGATACCTGAGATGAGATCAGAGCTTGTAGTTTGATATCATAATGTGCAGAAGGTAGTTTCATCTCTCCGCCCACAATGCACAGATAGATAGCTGATAGATACTGACTATAGGCCTCCCTTCAAGCCTAGGGTGCTAACCTCAGTTGTTCCACAAAGCCCAAATAGACATCTTCACCCCCACCTCCTTCCCTCTCTCTTCACACACACACTACTGCTCAGTAATAGCATGTGTCAAAACCACAGTCAGCTAGCTAACTTATTCATTACTCAGATGGTTCTGAGGGACACATTTAGTTAAAAACTGTCTACATAGATATGTATTTGTTAGTGTGTTGTTTATGAGATGTGTATCAGGATAATGTATTTTTCATGTGTGTGTGTCTGGTCGTTTCAGTCAACATAAAAATCTCATTGATTTATCAAGAACAGTCCCCATGCTTGTATCAGAGAATGGCGAAACGATGCTAAAATAGTTATTGCTATTGCTTCAAATCCTATTGGGAATCCATTTAAATAAATAATACAGACCACTTTTAATAGCACATTACTCAACACTAGTGAGACTCATGTTGCCTACGGAAGGCCTACAGTGTATCGAGAAATATGACGTGACTCTCCGCCAATAATTACAAATAGAGGATTGGAGGATTCTAAATTAAAACCAAAAGCTGCCTCATGGGTCTCCCGGTGGAGACCGGCACGGGTATCTGTAGCAACGCATTTTGCATTGCGATGCGGTGGAGAGGGTAGTAAGTTTTAAGTTCCTCGGCGTACACATCACGACAAACTGAATTGGTCCACCCACACAGACAGAGTGGTGAAGAAGGCTTCAACCCCAGGAGGCTGAAGAAATTTGGCTTGTCACCAAAAGCACTCACAAACTTCTTCAGATGCACAATTGAGAGCATCCTGTCGGGATGTATCACCGCCTGGTACGGCAACTGCTCCTCCCACAACCGTAAGGCTCTCCAGAGGGTAGTGAGGTCTGCACAACGCATCACTGGGGGCAAATTACCTGCCCTCCAGGACACCTACACCACCCAATGTCACAGGAAGGCCATCAAGGACAACAACCACCCGAGCCAATGCCTGTTCACCCCGCTATCATCCAGAAGGTGAGGTCAGTACAGGTGCATCAAAGCAGGGGCCGAGAGACTGAAAAACAGCTTCTATCTCAAGGCCATCAGACTGTTAAACAGCCACCACTAACATTGAGTGGCTGCTGCCAACATACTGACTCAACTCCAGCCAATTTAATAATGGAAATTGATAGAAATTGATGTAAAAATGTATCACTAGCCACTTCAAACAATGCTACTTAATATAATGTTTACATACCCTACAATACTCATCTCATATGTACATGTATATACTGTCCTCGATACCATCTACTGCATCTTTATGCCTATGCCGTTTAAACTGTACCATCACTCATTCATATATCTTTATGTACATATTCTTTATGTACACATTCTTTACACTTGTGTGTATAAGGTAGTAGTTTTGGAATTGTTAGGTTAGATTACTCGTTGGTTATTACTGCATTGTCAGAATTAGAAGCACAAGCATTTCGCTACATTCACATCTGCTAACCATGTGTATGTGACAAATAACATTTGATTTGATTTGATTAGACAGCTGCACCACTGGGGGGGCCCCATCCACAAAGTATGAAAATACAGAGAGGTGTTGGTAAAGGTATATGGTCCTGCAAACAGCCCATAATGGGCTATTATAATACTGTACATGGTGTCCAGGTCAGGATAACCATAACATTTCTTTATTAAAGACTATCAGAAAGAATGTAGGTGCTTATTTATTTTCATCCAAAGCCATGAATGAGTGAGTCTCTCAGCTTTATGTAGGTGCCGCTACAGTATATGACTGTGCCATCAACTTGATAATATATAACAATATTTTGGAGGTTATTTCGTTTTCAAAAAAACAAAATAAGCGATTGTAATCTGAATAAATGCCAAAATAGTATTTGTAAAGGCCAAAACATGAATTGCTGTTTTTAGAGGGAGAGAAATGCTGGGCCAATTGTGTGCCACCCTATAGGACTCCCAATCACGGTCGGATGTGATTACACTTATTACAAGTGTAATAACAATAATACTTTTTGTTGTATTATTTGTTTTGTCTTTTCTGGTGGATTAAAGTGAAATTGCAACAAATCAAATCAAATCAACGTTTATTTGTCACAGTGAAATGCTTACAGGCTCTAACCAATAGTGCAAAAAAACGTTATTAGGTGAACAATAGGTAAGTAAGGAAATAAAAACAACAGTTGAAAATAACAGTAGCGAGGCTATGTACAGAAAACGGTTAGTCAGGCTGATTGAGGTAGTATGTACTTGTAGATATAGTTGAAGTGACTATGCATATATGACAAACAGATAGTAGCAGCAGCGTAAAAGAGGGGTTGGGGGCACACAATGCAAATAGTCCGGGTAGCCATTTGATTACCTGTTCAGGAGTCTTATGGCTTGGGGGTAAAAACTTTTGAGAAGCCTTCTGGTCCTAGACTTAGCACTCCGGTACCGCTTGCCATGCAGTAGTAGAGAGAACAGTCTATGACTGGGGTGGCTGGGGTCTTTGACAATTTTTAGGGCCTTCCTCTGACACCGCCTGTAGAGGTCCTGGATGGCAGGCAGCAATCACGGCCGGTTGTTATACAGCCAACCGAACTAAGAAATACATTTGACGATAGAATTCTCCCCTACCCTCCGTCTAGGAAAGTTTATTTTCCAGCTACCTGCTACCTGCCATAATGACGCTGTGCAACGTGACCGTGTGTGTTTGAAAGAGTATTCTCCAGTAAGCAACAATTTGTTTACCTTCATTAACTTTGTTTAAATATTTCTGTAATTCAGTGATATTTATTCCCATAGTAATTCATTATCGATACATAACCAAATAAACAATGGCATTTTGAAAGAGTATTTGTATCATTATTTTATTAAGGAAAACATAAAGATGCCATTATTAGTTACATTGTTTTAGTTTGAACGTGCAGACCGGCATTAAGAACAGCGGGAACGTTTCCTTTGACAGTCCCATTATTAGTGCAATGCCCCTTAAAGTGTTGCTCTGTGCGACCCAGTGTGGCGGGGTATCCCATGGGCTAGGTCCGTCTTCTGTGTGGCTCTGCGGCCCATCCCATGCCGCTTGACCTCATGCATTGAACCTTGTGCGCTTTCTGTGGATACAGCTGGAGAACTGCAAGGCAATCCCATTGTGCGCCACTTGGGAGCATATGCAGTTGAAGTCGGAAGTTTACATACACTTAGGTTGGAGTCATTAAAACTTGTTTTTCAACCACTCTACTTTGTGCATGACACAAGTAATGTTTCCAACAATTGTTTACAGAGAGATTTTCACTTATAATTCACTATATCACAATTCCAGCAGGTCAGAAGTTTACATACACTAAGTTGACTGTGCCTTTAAACAGCTTGGAAAATTATGTCATGGCTTTAGAAGCTTTTGATAGGCTAAATGACATAATTTGAATCAATTGGAGGTGTACCTGTGGATGTATTTCAAGGCCTACCTTCGAACTCAGTGCCTCTTTGCTCTCCAGGGTACAGAGTGCTGTTGGGCTGGATGGTCAGAACAGGTTTCTCTGCATAGACACAATCAACACAATACCATTACCTTATACTTGTTACAGTATCATGAGACAAATGAAACACATTTGTTTTACTTTTCTACACAGAGCATACAAACACAACCGAATACTGACACGTATCATGAATGACTCAATATAAATAGTGTATCAATCACCTATTTCAACTGAATCACCTATTTCAACTGACTCACCTATTTCTTTAAAATAAAATGACTGAGAAAGGAAAAGCAGTGACAGAGACAAAGAGGATGAAACATAAAGATGGAGGTTTCATCAAATAAATGAATATCTAGCATCTTCACCAGTGTCCACAGTAGATTCAACAAAGACAAAGAAAGTCATTACAGTACAGACAATAATACATCGACAGTACTTTCAGTGTAGCACACAGAGCAAGGTGTTCTCCATTCTGTCCCACTGACCATCTCCGAACTACAGTTCCTCTGACAAACCGCTCTACTTCCTGTATGGTGAGTCTGATTACATCACACAGAGAAAAAGAGAGACAAGATTCTGCAGAAATGTATAAAGACTGAACAAAAGAAGAGTAACTGTTATTTTCTGAGAAATGTATTTTTATGTTTGGCTACATTAGTTACATGGCCCCAACCTCTTTATTGGAGGAAAGAGGATGGAACTAGAAGAGAGATCTGAGATCAGATCTTGTGGTTTGACATCAGAATGTGCAGATGTTTGTTTCATGTTGCCCTATGAACAGATAGATGGATACGGAAAGACAGACAGACAGACAGACAGGAAGACATACACTGAGTGTACAAAACATTAAGGACACCTGCTCTTTCCATGCCATAGACTGAACAGGTTAATCCAGGTGAAATCCACTTCAATCAGTGTAGATGAAGGGGAGAAGACAGGTTAAAGAAGGATTTTTAAGCCTTGAGACAATTGAGACGTGGGTTGTGTACGTGTGCCACGCAGAGGGTGAACTGGCAAGACTAAATATTTAAGTACCTTTGAACAGGGTCTGGTAGTACGTGCCAGACACACCAGTTTGTTTCAAGAACTCTAACGCTGCTGGGTTTTTCATGCTGAAAAATTCCCCTCTGAATCAAAAATGGTCAAAAACGCTTTCTCTGTATACTGTATACTGGGATATATATATGCCTTAGCTAGCTAACCTAATTTGTGGCACTGCCCACAAAGGAAATGGACATCTTCAGCCACCCCCTCCCTTCATATACACACACAGCTCTTCTCACCTCTCACTGTCACACTGTTGCTTAGGAGAATATGTCAAAACCACAGTCAGCATGCTTAGTAACTAACTCCTCTCAGGGGTTTGGTGGTTGACTTGTTCATTTGATAGTTGAAGCTCAGTCTCAGCCGGCAGCTAGCCACATAACTGACATATCTATAAGCGACTATTTATCAGTTGTGCACTTGATCATTCTCTGAGGGACTGTTTTTGTTTGTTTGGGTGACACGGCAGGAGTCGATGGACGGTTAAAAAAAATGCCTTTTTTCCGGCATCTCACAAACAGTGTCAGCAGCGTCTCTAGACTATTTTCCTACTGAGCCGACTGCGAGCTGAGGTAGTTTTTTCACGTCTCATGCCCTCGGCCTGTGCCTGAGTGTGTTACCTAACCGTGTGCGAACACTAAACTACCTACTACATAACACTCTATATTAAGTTGAGAGTTGCAATTGGAACATTGCATTCCAAAGTTAGTGTCCAGTGTTCCCTACAGTTCCTGTGGCTGTGACACAAATGTTTTTTAGTCACAATAAGAAAGCTACAGATGCTTTAAAGATTTACAGAATAAATTAGCATGTCCTGTTTATCTGAAGTCAACTTCCTCTTTCTGTAAAAGGAGTGGACACAGCAACACTGTGGTCTTTCTGTGGGTGGACAAGATCTGAGGAAGACGTTTTTGGATAAAAGTCAATATTGCATTTACAATACCCGGTCATGTTTACATTTTCAGTAGAATCTGTAGTTTTACTAGGAAAGGTGGAAAGGTGTCAAAGGTTTGACTTCATGGCACATGTGACATTTATCATTTGGTTTAGGAGCTATTTGAAGGTTTGTGTGTGAATGTTCTTGCGTTACAGCACAAACAAGGAGGTCTGTCAACTGTTCAAAGAAATAACCCAGGAAAATAGTGATCAGAGTGATAGATTAAATGTAAAGCAGATATTAATATGACAAGTGAACTACAGTATACGGTATACAAAAATAACATTGCCATTCATCTCTCTGTTAAACACAAAAAGCCCCACACACACAAACAACTGAACTGGTCCAACCTTTGTTTTGTACGGTCAAAAAGGTGACAAACGTATGTGGAATAGGGACATACTCTCTGTGAGAGAGTAGGTTAGGAGCTAGGTTTAGGAGCTCTCTCTCTGTGAGAGAGTAGGTTTAGGAGCACTCTCTCTGTGAGAGAGTAGGTTTAGGAGCTAGGTTTAGGAGCTCTCTCTCTCTGTGAGAGAGTAGGTTTAGGAGCACTCTCTCTGTGAGAGAGTAGGTTTAGGAGCTCGCTCTCTCTGTGAGAGAGTAGGTTTAGGAGCACTCTCTCTGTGAGAGAGTAGATTTAGGAGCTAGGTTTAGGAGCTCTCTCTCTGTGAGAGAGTAGGTTTAGGAGCTAGGTTTAGGAGCTCTCTCTCTGTGAGAGAGTAGGTTTAGGAGCACTCTCTCTGTGAGAGAGTAGATTTAGGAGCTAGGTTTAGGAGCACTCTCTCTGTGAGAGAGTAGGTTTAGGAGCTAGGTTTAGGAGCTAGGTTTAGGAGCTAGGTTTAGGAGCTCTCTCTCTGTGAGAGAGTAGATTTAGGAGCTAGGTTTAGGAGCTAGGTTTAGGAGCTAGGTTTAGGAGCACTCTCTCTGTGAGAGAGTAGATTTAGGAGCTAGGTTTAGGAGCTCTCTCTCTGTGAGAGAGTAGGTTTAGGAGCTAGGTTTAGGAGCTAGGTTTAGGAGCTAGGTTTAGGAGCACTCTCTCTGTGAGAGAGTAGATTTAGGAGCTAGGTTTAGGAGCTCTCTCTCTGTGAGAGAGTAGGTTTAGGAGCACTCTCTCTGTGAGAGAGTAGATTTAGGAGCTAGGTTTAGGAGCACTCTCTCTGTGAGAGAGTAGGTTTAGGAGCTAGGTTTAGGAGCTCTCTCTCTCTGTGAGAGAGTAGGTTTAGGAGCTAGGTTTAGGAGCTCTCTCTGTGAGAGAGTAGATTTAGGAGCTAGGTTTAGGAGCTCTCTCTGTGAGAGAGTAGGTTTAGGAGCACTCTCTCTGTGAGAGAGTAGATTTAGGAGCTAGGTTTAGGAGCTCTCTCTGTGAGAGAGTAGGTTTAGGAGCACTCTCTCTGTGAGAGAGTAGGTTTAGGAGCACTCTCTGTGAGAGAGTAGGTTTAGGAGCTCTCTCTCTGTGAGAGAGTAGGTGAAGACACCATAAAGTACAAAATATCAAGTTAGTAGCCTAGATTTACAAAATATACACAGGCAACAGCCCAAAAGGAATAGCCTCTGTACCAGGCTTAACCTATCCTCTCTACATGAAGAGGGCAAGACTGAGAGAAACCAGAGAGGAATAGTTGAAACGAGACAGATACATATCCCAAAAATCTGTCTTCTCCATCATGTGGTGTTTCCACTGTTTTTGTATGGAGGGCAAAAAGAAAAAAGAAAAATAATAATTGAACGGCTTACTTGCTGCTTGTTTGAACAAATAGAAGTTTCGTAATGATGAGGTTGTTACGAGTGTACTGATGGAAGTAGGAGGAATAAACACTGTTCAGTATGAAGATTCTAGAGCTCAACATGTCTTCTCCATGCAACAAATTACAGAGATCTGTTACAGTATCTGTCAACAGCACATTGATGCACTGACACACATCTCTCTTTTTGTTGAGTCATGCTAGAATAACACAGTGGGAAATAAGGATATTTGTAAAATGTATTGTAGAACATGGTGATACAGTAGTAGTAGTGGTAGTGGTATTAGTAGTTGCATTGTTCATACACACTGGTTGATATTTTGTCATTTTAAAACCATGAAAGAGGATCAAAAAACGAATACCTTATATTACTACACCTCACCACATCATTTACCTGCCTTGGACAACAGACTGCAGAGACAGTATGTAAATATGAGAATAGAGTCACTGTCACCAGTTATATAAATAGATTCAATGAAAACAGATTTCCACAACTGTCAGTATCACCCACAAATAGAGTCAAATTGACAGGTGCTGTTATGAAATTAATACACACTGTAACTACAGCGAGCTAGAATCCTACCTACAGTACACATCATAGGCAGAGCTGTTGTGAGGTCACTCCCACAGACCAGAGACCCAATGAGGAAGACAGTATTCAATCAAAAACTATAACCAGTAACTGGTTTTCGAGGATAAGCCATGAAGCTGAATTGTTCCTGGTCTTTTAGCAACCCCCTCAGAGCTGGGCCTGTAAATACCACATAGCCTTACATCCCATGCATTTAGTCATGATCAAATATGTTTTTGTCACTGACATTTCATTGTGTTTGAATGTACGACAAACATATTTATTACTGGATGGGAAGAGTAAAACTGGAAATTATACTGTAAAATGATTTGATCTTTTTGGGGTTAATTCATGACAATTAATATACTGTAGTATATGTCCCCTATTGATCCCTTTCATGATCTCTTTGTTTTGAGGTGTTTCTCACATACTGTGAAAGTGGACACTGAGCACTGAAACATTCTATTTTGTCTAGATGTTTTCAGAAATACTTCATAAAACAGAGAGGAAATGTCCATTTCAACACCTTTATTTAAACATGAATGATGAAAATCTCTATTGGCAACTAATCTCTTTAAAAAAAATATATATGTTTATTATTTTACAATAAAAAATCAAATAAAAAAGACAGCAACAGCAACTAATCTCACGAGGCATTTGCAAGTTACATTCTTTAAGATTCCCAAAGTGTATGTACCAATCACAGATTGTCCCTTGAACTCACACATTGGGGAGCCCCAAAACTATTTAAGGCTGAAAGGAAGGCTGAAAGACGGTTGTATGGATGAGTTGACTATAACTGTTTACTTGTGCATTCATGCCCTCTTGTGCATGATTGAAAAAAAAAGTGAAATACAAGAGCAAATATATTGTAAAAGTAGTCTTTAAAAAAAGTGTATAATTCTAATATTCTGTGAAATGTATATACTAATACACTGAATTAAAATATAAACTCAACATGCAACAATTTCAAAGATTTTACTGAGTTACAGTTCATGTAAATTAGTCAATGTATATGTATATTAGATATTAGTTAAATTTAATAAATTCATTAGGCCCTAATCTATGGATTTCCTATGACTGGGAATGCAGATATGCATCTGTTGGTCACAGATACTTAAAAAAAATGTAGGGGCATGGATCAGAAAAGCAGTCAGTATCGGGTGGGACCACAATTTGCCTCATACAGCACGGCAGTGTTGATCAGGCTGTTGATTGTGGCCTGTGGAATGTTGTCCCACTCCTCTTCAATGGCTGTGCGAAGTTGCTGGATACTGGCGGGAACTGGAACACACTGTTGTAGATGTCGTTCCAGAATATCCCAAGGAAAGCTCAATGGCTGACATGTCTGGTGAGTATGCAGGCCACTGGGACATTTTCAGCTTCCAGGAAATGTGTACATATCCTTGAGACATAGGGCCATGCATTATCATGCTGAAACATGAGATGAAGGGGGCGGATTAATGGCATACAATGGGTCTCAGGATCTCAAATTGCCAATAAAAATGAAATTGTGTTAGTTGTCCATAGCTTCTGCCTGCCCCTACCATAACGGTTAGAATGTTGGGCGAGTAACCGAAAGGCTGCTGGATTAAATCTCCGTGCTGACAAGGTAAAAACCTGTCATTACACCCCGGAACAAGGCAGTTAACCCACGGTTCCTAGGCTTTCATTGTAAATTAGAATTTGTTCTTAACTGACTTGCTAGTTAAATAAATGTATGTAAAAAACAATAATTAATATACAATTAAAAACACTGCCACCATGGGGCACTCTGTTCACAACGTTGACAAAAGCAAACCGCTCACAAACAGGATGCCATACCCAATACAGTTTTAACCGTTAGGTGAGCATTGTCCTCTGAAGTCCGTTACAACACCAAAGAGCAGTCAGTTCAAGACCCTGGTGAACACGACGAGCAAACAGATAAGTTTCCCTGAGACAGCTTCTGACACATTTTTTGGTGGAAACCCAGAGTTTCATCAGGTGTCTGGGTGGCTTGTCTCAGACCATCCCACAGGTGAAGAAGCCGGATGTGGAAGTCCTGGGCTGACGTGGTTACACGTAGTTGTGAAGACGGTTCTCTGAAACAACGTTGGAGGTGGCTTATGGTGGAAAAATAAACATTAAATTCTCTAGCAATCTGGTTATAAGAACGGAGGCACAGATGTGATTGAGAGATAAGATGACGTACGTGTCACTGTCAGTCTGACTACATCACTCCATTTAGAATCCTGCTGCTGATGTAAAGCCAGACATCTGTCGTCACCACTGTGGGAAAACAAATACATTCATGTTCTTTCTGTGGACATTGATCTGAACTGGGTGTTAACCATCTGTACTCCCTGTCAGTGACTCCTCCCCCCTGTATGTCACATCTGAGAGGGACAGACTCTCCACTGAATATCTGGGAGCTGTTGGGGTGTATGATCAGAACAGCCTTCGCCACTCCTGCACAAAATCAAACCAGGATGATACAATTGTCTTTCACATGTTATTTCGAGACACAAAAACTCAAATATGTCCAACCAAAATCAACTTTAAGAGATGGAGGCTTGAAGAACAAATATCTACCATCATCATCTTCAGAGTGTCCAGAGTTGATGGGTGTATTCAGCACTACAACAAAGAAAGTCACATTGCACCAATATTATCTCTAAATAAATAACAACATGCCATATTAATGTTACTGATCACCACATACTTTATACTTCCTGTACTTGTGGTGTTGCAATCTGCAATTTCCACAGATTTGAGCCTTTTTAAATGAATAATAGCCATTCATTCTGAAAGAGTATAACTTTTAATTGCCTCATTAGGAAAAAACACATGATTCCACATCAAATCAAATGTTTTGGAACACTACCCATATCAAATCAAATTGTATTTGTCACGAGCACCGAATACAACAGGTTTCGACCTTTCAGTGAAATGCTTACTTACAAGCCCTTAACCAACAATGCAGTTCAAGAAACAGTTACAAATATTTACTCAATAAACTAAAGTAATAAATAGTCAAATTAAAAGAGCAGGCACCACACTGCCAGGTCTCTGACCTCCTCCCTATATGCTTTGCCTATTTGATGGTTCGTCTGAGGGCATAGTGAGATTTCTTATAAGTGTCCGGATTAGTGTCCCGCTTCATGAAAGCGGCAGCTCTAGCCTTTAGCTCAGTGTGGATGTTCCCTGTAATCCATGGCTTCAGGTTGGGATATGTACGTACTGTCACTGTGGGGACGACGTCGTCGGTGCACTTAAGATGGTGACTGAGGTAGTATACTCCTCAAATGTCATTGGTCATCTGACCACGTCCGTATTGAGCGAGTCACTGGTACTTCCTGCTTTAGTTTTTGCTTGTGAGCAGGAGTCAGGAGAATATTATTATTACCAGATTTTCCCAAATGGAGGGCGAGGGAGAGCTTTGTATGCATCTCTGTGTATGGAGTAAAGGTGGCCTAAAGTTTTTTTCCCTCTGGTTGCACATTCAAAATGCTGGTAGAAATCTGGTAAAACTGATTTAAGTTTGCCTGCATTAAAGTCCCCGGCCACTAGGTGCACTGCTTCTGGATGCACATTGTCTTGTTTGCTTATGTTCTTATACAGCTCGTTGAGTACGGTCTTAGTGCCAACATCGGTTTGTGGTGGTAAATAGATGGCTACGAATGATATAGATGAGAACTCTCTTAGTAGATAGTGTGGTCTACAGAATATCATGAGGTACTCTACCTCAGGCGAGCAAAACCTCGAGACTTCTTTAATATTAGAAATCGTGCACCAGCTGTTATTTACAAACGGACACACACCCCCGCCTCTCGTCCTACCAGACATAGCTTCTCTGTCCTGCCAATCCTCACATATGCATTCCTCTTTTCCAGGTGGATGGATCTTCACATGTGATCACATAACCTTTCACATGTGGAATCAATGAAAACCATTTGGTTTTGGAACACTTCACATGTGATGTTATTTCATATGAAATTTCAGATGTGGATATTTTTAACATTACATTTCACAGGTGCTGCCCTAAAAAATGTCGTTAGGATGTCCCCGGAACGTCACACAGTCAGTGTTTTCAACTTTCTTATTTGACACACTGATTACAATGATTACATTGTGATTGTTTATTTATACTGCAATTATTATTCAAGATATCCACTTGACCAAGAAAGAGATAGTAACTAAATGACTACCGACCCATTGCCCTCAATTCCATCATTATGAAATACTTTGAGGGGCTTGTCAAAGACTACATCACATGCTCCCTCCCCGACACACACGACCCTCTCCATTTCCCC
This sequence comes from Oncorhynchus tshawytscha, assembly GCF_018296145.1. Classification (NCBI taxonomy): domain Eukaryota; kingdom Metazoa; phylum Chordata; class Actinopteri; order Salmoniformes; family Salmonidae; genus Oncorhynchus; species Oncorhynchus tshawytscha. Next base: position 16,869,778 of record NC_056438.1, on the reverse strand, counting down.
TACTGCCCCGACAGATCCACGGACAACACAATCGCCATTTCACTGCAAGCAGCCCCCACACACCCGGACAAGAGGAATGCATATCTGAGGATGCTGTTCATTGACTACATTTCGGCCATCAATACCATAGTGCCCTCTAAGCTCACCAGAAAACTCACAGGACTGAACTCTTCCTTATGCAACTGGGTCCTGGACTACCTGACGGGCAGCCCTCAGGTGGTGAAGATAGGCAAGATTACCTCATCAACACGGATTCTCAACACAGGGGCCCCACAAGGGTGCATCCTTGGTCATCTGCTGTACTCCCTGTATATCCACTGCATGGCCTCAAACAGTTCCAACTCCATCATCAAGTTCACTGGCGACACAACAGTAGTAGGCCTGATTACCAACAGCGGCGAGACACCATACATGGAGGAGGTAGGCACTCTGCAGGTGTAGTGCCAGGTAAACAACCACTCCCTCACCTTCAGCAAAAGAAAGGAGCTGATTGCGGACCTCAGGAGGAACCAGATTGGACACGCCCCCATCCTCATCAATGGGGTTGCTGTGGAGACGGTCTCACACCGTGGTGAGAAGGGCTCGACAGCAACTCTTTAACCTCAGGAGGCTGATGAAATTCGCCATTTTCTCAAGGGGCCTCACAGTATTCTACAGGAACACCATCAAGAGCACACTGTCGGGCTGCATTACAGCCTAGTATGTCAACTGCATCACAGCCTGATACCGACAATTACCCTGCCCACACCTTAATGGACATTTGTATTTTTCATTGTCACAGTTGTAAATATGTATATATTATTTTTAATGTTTTTATTATTGTTTCATTTACACCTGAACTGTTGGATCTCAGAGTTTAATTAAGTATTTCACTGTACACTGCTATTACATCTGTGACCTTATGCATGTGACTAAATCAACAACTAATCTAAATGCAACATGTCCTCACAAGCATTTCGCCAAACCCGCAATAACATCTGCTAAATATGTGTATGTGACCAATAAAATGTGATTTGATTGAAACTCACAATCTCTTGGTTCATGGCATTCCAATCTTCCACGGCACCGTTTGTGTGTCAATAACTGATTTCATATGTATTCCTAAACGTTGACCTTTACTGTAAATCTCAGCTTTGTTTAAAATACACTCAACAAAACCTATTATATTTATCATAGTGATTCAGGAGTAACATTAAAACATATTAATATGCCCCACCAACATTATACAAATATACAGAAAAAACACAAGTTACTGAAGTAATAAAATTAAATCAATGATGTCAGATTAACTGATAACTAAAATATCAGTGCAGATGGCATTATTTTGCAAAGTGCGGTGATATAGGTTTAGGTATTGGTATAGATATAGGAACAGGTAATTCATCTGTGGGGGACTTCTGAGAATGCAGAAGTACAGACTCTTTAGCGCAGCAGAAAGATCAGCGTACCCCAAATTTAGAGGTTGTGAGTTTCAAATTCCAGTTGGGGTCATATTGAAGTGATCATGTCAAATGTACAGCATGTCACTCACCTTAAAACTCATACACCATTTAATTACATCCCTTGCAAAAAAGACTTGGTTTCACGGTTTCACATTAAAATTGCATTTTCACATGTGAAACAACTGTTTTGTCATGTTGAGCTGACATTTTCACATTTGAAAAAATTGTATATTTGCTGCTTTAGTTGTGAAAATGTTATCACGTTTAGTTTCATGGTATCACATTGAACATTTGTATCCCCATGTTGTCTCATTTATTTCACGAGATCATGTTTGTTTCCATGTGCTACAATATTTGTAGTTTAATGACGTGTAGTTTACATTGACTCCGTAAGTCCAGCAGGCTAGTCTTTTTCTTCTTTTTTATTTCATGTTTCATTTCTTACTATTATTGTTTTTTTTATTGGTGCGTAACTGTTATGAAAGTTGTATTGTCAATTTTGTTTTGTATTTAAAAATGCCACTTTAAATGTGTACATGACACTGCAACAACATTTCCTCATGGGAACAATAAAGTCTGTAAGTAAGTAATGTTATCACATGTCACTTTACATGTTGTCACTTTACATGTTGCCACCTACAGTACCAGCAGCATACCACCCTTCATCCCACTGCTGGCTTGCTTCTAAAGCTAAGCAGGGATGGGCCTTGTCTGTCTCTGGATGGGAGACTGCTAGAAGTGGTCTTGGAGGGTCAGTAGGGGTGACTCTTCCCTCTGGTCTAAGGATATCCCATGGCAGTCTAGGTGACATTTCCCTGCTTAGGGTGCTGTCTTTTTGATAGGAAGTTAAATGGTTGTCCTGACTCTCTGTGGTTATTAAAAATCCCATGGCACTTATTATAAGACTAGGGATGTTAACCCTGGTGTCATGGCAACATTCCCAACCTGGCCCCCTTCCATCACAGCCACCTAATCATCCCCCTCATTACTAGTTGGCATAATACAGTGTCTTCAGAAAGTATTCACACCCCTTGACTTTTTACACATGTTGTTGTGTTACAGCCTGAATTTCAAATGGATTAGATTGAGATGCTTTGTCACTGGCCTACACACAATACCCCATAGATTATTACAAATGAAAAGCAGACATTTCTTGAGTCAATAAGAATTCAACCCCTTTGTTTTGGCAAGCCTAATTTTTTTCAGAAGTGAAATGTGCTTAACAAGTCACATAATATGTTTCAAGGACTCACTATGTGTGCAATGATAGTGTTTAACAAGATTTTTGAATGACTACCTCATCTCTGTTCCCGACACAGACAATTATCTCTAAGTTCTCTTAGTTGAGAAGTGAATTTCAAACACAGATTCGACCACAAGACCAGGTTTTCCAATGCCTCTCAAAGAGGGGCACCTATTGGTAGATGGACAAAATTTAAAAAAGCAGACTTGAATAACCATTTGAACATGGTGAAGTTGGTAATTACACTTTGGATGGTGTATCAATACACCCAGTCACTAGAAAGATACAGGTGTCCTTCCTCACTAACTTGCCAGAGAGGAAGGAAACTACTCAGGGATTTCACCATGAGGCCAATGGTGACTTTTTAAAACAGTTAGAGTTAAATGGATGTGATAAGAGAAAACTGAGGATCGATCAACAACATTGTAGTTACTCCACAATACTAACCTAATTGACAGAGTGAAAAGAAGGAAGCCTGTACAGAATACAAATATTCCACAACATGCATCCTGTGTGCAACAACGCACTAAAGGAATTCTGCAAAAAATGTGGCAAAGCAATAAAGTTTTTTTTGTCTGAATACAGAGTGTTATGGTTGGAGCAAATACAATACAATACATTCATCATGAGTTCCACTCCTCATATTTTCAAGTGGTGACTGCATCATGTTATGGGTTTGCTTGCAATCGAGGACTGAGGAATTTTTCAGGATAAAAAATAAACAGAGTTAAGCACAGGCAAAATCCTAGAGAAAACCTGCTTTCCACCAAACCTTGGAGATTAATTCACCTTCCAGCAGGACAATAACCTAAAACACAATGCCAAATCTACAATGGAGTTGATTACCACGAAGAAAGTCAATGTTCTTGAGTGGCTGAGATACAGTTTTGACTTTACTTAAAAATCTATGGCAAGACCTGAAAATGGTTGTCTAGCAATGATCAACAGCCAATTTGACAGAGCTTGAATCATTTAAAAAATAATAATGGGCAAATATTGCACAGTCCAGGTGTGGAAAGCCAAGAAAAACCAAGAAAAACTCACAGCTGGAATCACTGTCAAAGGTGATTCTGTAAAGTAATGACTCAGGGGTGTGAATAATTATGTAGTTAAGATATTTCTGTACTTCATTTTCAATAGATTTGCAAACATTTCTAAAAACATGTTTTCACTTTGTCATCTTGGGTATTGTGTGTAGATGGGTGAGAAAAGTAAACTATTTAATAATTTTGAATTCAGTGTCATGTATTGTCATATTATGTCTCGTTCCTGTTCTTTCTCTTCACTCCGTTTCCCTCTGCTGGTCGTATTAGGTTACCTTCTCTTCCTCTCCTTCCCCCAGCTGTTCCTCATCTTCTCTAACTACCTCGTTCCCCCTTTTCCCACCTGTTCCCTTTTTCCCTCTGATTAGGTCTCTATTTCTCTCTCTGTTCCTGCTTCTTTCTTTGTCAGATTCTCGTTTGAGTTTCTCATGCCAGAACCAAACTATCGTCTCGTTTGCTTCACCCTTGTCCCATCCTGTCGGAATCTGCCTGTTCTTCTGATGCTACGTGTGATCAGGTACCTCTGTCCGCTACGACCCGCGCCTACCCAGAGAGACCAGCAGTCTGTCGCCGCAACCCAGCTATTCTCCTCTGCTGCTAAGAAGGGGACTCTTTTGTAAATATCAGAAGGACTTTCTGTTTCATTTGTCGCCCTCTCTGAGGGTTGTCTATTTTGCCATTTTCTACATCTGAAGAGGATCTATGTCTTCCCTGTGTTTTTACATTAAAGGACTTTTGTTAAACCGCTTTTGGGTCCTCACTCTAGTGCACAACATTCAGGCTGTAACACAACAAAATGTGGAATTAGTCAAGGGGTATGAATACTTTCTGAAGGCACTGTATCTCTCCTCACCTCTCCACCTAATAGTTGATGTGTGGTGAGCGTTCTGACACAGAAATGGTTGTCTTTCATCATCCAGGTGGGTTCAACACATTGCTGGTGGATGAGGCGAGTTTCCCCCTACTATGTAAAGTGCTTTGAGTACCTCAGTTGGTTAAAAAGCGCTATATAAATTCCAAATATAACACAGAATATACTGTTATTTATTGACAATGTTTGCTAACAATACCAGTGTAAACAAACACTGTACATGAATGAATTCCCCTAGCAACATTCCTCAGCTGTACACCACAACAAGTGGCAGGGTGGCCGTTTTGTGGTAGTTTCGTTTACGGACTGCAGCTTTAAAATGGCCAGAGACTTACCTGCAATATCATTTTAGTACCATTTACTAATAAGCATTTGCACTGTTTTATCAATAAGGAATAAAACACAAAAAAGCTAAAGTATAAAATTGTCTTAATATAAATAAGTAGTCTTTTTTCCATCAAAGGTTTAGTAAATCAGGTAATTAGTGTTCATACACAAACACACTCACTCAGTACTTACAGAGTAACACACAGATCAAAGTGGACTCCATTCTGTCCTGCTGGAACTCTGAACTACAGTTCTTCTGACGTACCCCTCTACTTCCTATATGATGACAGACGGATTAGTTCACGCCTCTTTACCGTCACACAGAGAAATAGAGAGAGAAGCTTTCTACAGAAATGTACAAAGACTGAGAGAAAAAAAGAGTAGCGGTAAAAGCCGTGTTTCTTTTCTGACCAACTTCTCTGTATGGCCCCACATTGCATGATGTCACACTGGTTACTTCCTCTTTAGCCAGCTTGCCAGTTAACCTCAGTTGTTCCACTGCCCACACAGGAAATATAACAAGTTCAGACAACCCCTAACTTAACAGGGCTCCTGAGTGGCACAGCGGTCTAAGGCACTGCATCTCAGTGCGAGAGGCGTCACTACAGACCCTGGTTTGATTCCAGGCTGTATCACAACCGGCCGTGTTTGGGAGTCCCATAGGGTGCCAGACAATTGGCCCAGCGTCTTTATTTGGCCCTGTCCGGGGGTATCATCGGATGGGGCCACAGTGTCTCCTGACCCCTCCTGTCTCAGCCTCCAGTATTTATGCTGCAGTAGTTTGTGTCGGGGGGCTAGGGTCAGTTTGTTATATCTGGAGTACTTCTCCTGTCTTATCCGGTGTCCTGTGTGAATTTAAGTATGCTCTCTCTAATTCTCTCTTTCTCTCTTTCTTTCTCTCTCGGAGGACCTGAGGCCTAGGACAATGCCTCAGGACTACCTGGCATGATGACTCCTTGCTGTCCCCAGTCCACCTGGCCGTGCTGCTGCTCCAGTTTCAACTGTATTGCCTGCGACTATGGAATCCTGACCTGTTCACCGGACGTGCTACCTGTCCCAGACCTATTATTTGACCATGCTGGTCATTATTGAACATTTGAATATCTTGGCCATGTTCTGTTATAATCTCCACCCGGCACAGCTAGAAGAGGACTGGGCACCCCTCATAGCCTGGTTCCTCTCTAGGTTTAGGCCTTTCTAGGGAGTTTTTCCTAGCCAACGCACTTCAACACCTGCATTGCTTGCTGTTTGTGGTTTTAGGCTGGGTTTCTCTACAGCACTTTGAGATATCAGCTGACGTACAAAGGGCTATATAAATAAATTTGATTTGATTTTGATTTGAACCTCAGTTGTTCCTCTGCCCACAAATAGACATCTTCACCCCCACCTTCTTTCTCCTCCTCACCCCCTCTCTTCACACACATTACTGATTTGTAGTAGCATGAGTCAAAACCACAGTCAGCTAGCTAACTCCTTCATTATTCAGATGGATCTGAGGGATACTTTTAGTTAAAGACTGACCACATAGATATGTCTTTGTTATTGTGTTGTTTATGTGATGTGTATCAGGGTAATTGTTCATGTATTTTGCATGTGCATGTGTGTGTGTTGTTTAGTTTGTGTGTGTGTGTGTACGTCAGAAGCATACACATGCATTACCAAAAAACAGAGATGGGAGGAGATTCAAAGCTGGGAAACTGGGTACATGAATCAAAACATTTTAGCGTTTCCCAATTTATTCCAACAATTGACCTCTAAATATCTGAATGTGTATTTTTCTAGAGTGTAGAGTGTGCGACACTTGTACAACATGTCAAGGAGCAAACATAAATAGAGAGAGAAAGGTTAAAGGGGAAAAGCAGTCAGACTTCACCTTTAGTGGGTACAGCCTGCTAAACATCTGGGGTTTCTTATCGCCCCCTTCAGGGACAGGCCTGTAACTACTCCACATTCTAGTGGATTACAATATTGACACTAATATGGTCATTTGTCACATAGCAACAGCATAAGCCCTCAGTCTACTGGGTCTGCCATCTTATTCCTTCCTCTCTCTATCTCATCATAATAGTACAGACATGGAACACTTCTGTATGGGTTCATATCCGTAGAAGTCAATCTGAATGTGGTTTACAGAAGACTGACAGCACTCTGTGTAATGGCTTTCTTCTTGGGAAGACATACAGCATAGAATACCCACCCAGCTCACATCCTGACCAACACTAAAACAAGGAAAACACAAAAGAACTATGGTCAGAACGTGACAGTATTCCCCCACCCCCCAAGGTGCGGACTCCGACCGCACAACCTAAACCTATAGGGGAGGGTCTGGGTGGGCATCTGTCCGCGGCAGCGGCTCTGGTGCTGGACGTGGACACTTCTCGAACATTGTCTTTGTCCACCTCCTTAGCGTCCTTTGAGTGGCGACCCTCGCCGCCGACCTTGGCCTAGGAACCCTAACCAAGGGCCCCACTGGACTGAGGGGTGCCTCATGACTGAGGAAGCTCATGACTGAGAGGTAGCTCCTGACCAAGGGGTAGCTCAGGCCTGAGAGGTAGCTCAGGACTGAGAGGTAGCTCAGGACTGAGAGGTAGCTCAGGACTGAGAGGTAGCTCAGGACTGAGGGGTAGCTCAGGACTGAGGGGTGGCTGACTGGTGGCTGACTGGTGGCTCTGGCGGATCCTGGCTGACTGGCGGATCCTGGCTGGCTGGCGGCTCTGGAGGATCCTGGCTGACTGGCGGCTCTGGCGGCACATTGCAGACTGGCGGCTCTGGCGGCTCCTTGCAGACTGGCGGCTCTGGCGGCTCCTTGCAGACTGGCGACTCTGGCGGCTCCGGACAGACTGGCGACTCTGGCGGCTCCGGACAGACTGGCGACTCTGGCGGCTCCGGACAGACTGGCGGCTCTGGCGGCTCCGGACAGACTGGCGGCTCTGGCGGCTCCGGACAGACTGGCGGCTCTGGCGGCTCCGGACAGACTGGCGGCTCTGGCGGCTCCGGACAGACTGGCGGCTCTGGCGGCTCCGGACAGACTGGCGGCTCTGGCGGCTCCGGACAGACTGGCGGCTCTGGCGGCTCCGGACAAACTGGCGGCTCTGGCGGCTCCGGACAGACTGGCGGCTCTGGACAGACTGGCGGCTCTGGCGGCTCCGGACAGACTGGCGGCTCTGGCGGCTCCGGACAGACTGGCGGCTCTGGCGGCTCCGGACAGACTGGCGGCTCTGGCGGCTCCGGACAGACTGGCGGCTCTGGCGGCTCCGGACAAACTGGCGGCTCTGGCGGCTCCGGACAGACTGGCGGCTCTGGACAGACTGGCGACTCTGGCGGCTCCGGACAGACTGGCGGCTCTGGACAGACGGGAGACTCTGGCGGCTCTGGACAGACGGGAGACTCAGGCGGCTCTGGACAGACGGGAGACTCTGGCGGCTCTGGACAGATGGGGGACTCTAGCAGCTCTGGACAGATGGGAGACTCTAGCAACTCTGGACAAACGTGCGGCTCTGGCGGCTCTGGACAGACGGGCGGCTCTGGACAGACGGGCGGCTCTGGATAGACGGGAGACTCTGGACAGACGGGAGACTCTGGACAGACGGGAGACTCTGGCGGCTCTGGACAGACGGGAGACTCTGGCGGCTCCGGACAGACTGGCGACTCTGGCGGCTCCGGACAGACTGGCGACTCTGGCGGCTCCGGACAGACTGGCGGCTCTGGCGGCTCCGGACAGACTGGCGGCTCTGGACAGACGGGAGACTCTGGCGGCTCTGGACAGACGGGAGACTCAGGCGGCTCTGGACAGACGGGAGACTCTGGCGGCTCTGGACAGATGGGGGACTCTAGCAGCTCTGGACAGATGGGAGACTCTAGCAACTCTGGACAGACGGGCGGCTCTGGCGGCTCTGGACAGACGGGCGGCTCTGGACAGACGGGCGGCTCTGGATAGACGGGAGACTCTGGACAGACGGGAGACTCTGGACAGACGGGAGACTCTGGCGGCTCTGGACAGACGGGAGACTCTGGCGGCTCCGGACAGACTGGCGACTCTGGCGGCTCCGGACAGACTGGCGACTCTGGCGGCTCCGGACAGACTGGCGGCTCTGGCGGCTCCGGACAGACTGGCGGCTCTGGCGGCTCCGGACAGACTGGCGGCTCTGGCGGCTCCGGACAGACTGGCGGCTCTGGCGGCTCCGGACAGACTGGCGGCTCTGGCGGCTCCGGACAGACTGGCGGCTCTGGCGGCTCCGGACAGACTGGCGGCTCTGGCGGCTCCGGACAAACTGGCGGCTCTGGCGGCTCCGGACAGACTGGCGGCTCTGGACAGACTGGCGACTCTGGCGGCTCCGGACAGACTGGCGGCTCTGGACAGACTGGCGACTCTGGCGGCTCTGGACAGACGGGCGACTCTGGCGGCTCTGGACAGACGGGCGACTCTGGACAGACGGGCGACTTTGGCGGCTCTGGACAGACGGGCGACTCTGGCGGCTCTGGACAGACGGGCGACTCTGGCGGCTCTGGACAGACGGGCGACTCTGGCGGCTCTGGACAGACGGGCGACTCTGGCGGCTCTGGACAGACGGGCGACTCTGGCGGCTCTGGACAGACGGGCGACTCTGGCGGCTCTGGACTGGACAGACGGGCGACTCTGGCGGCTCTGGACAGACGAGCGACTCTGGCGGCTCTGGACAGACGGGCGACTCTGGCGGCTCTGGACAGACGGGCGACTCTGGCGGCTCTGGACAGACGGGCGACTTTGGCGGCTCTGGACAGACGGGCGACTCTGGCGGCTCTGGACAGACGGGCGACTCTGGCGGCTCTGGACAGACGGGCGACTCTGGCGGCTCTGGACAGACGGGCGACTCTGGCGGCTCTGGACAGACGGGCGACTCTGGCGGCTCTGGACAGACGGGCGACTCTGGCGGCTCTGGACTGGACAGACGGGCGACTCTGGCGGCTCTGGACAGACGAGCGACTCTGGCGGCTCTGGACAGACGGGCGACTCTGGCGGCTCTGGACAGACGGGCGACTCTGGCGGCTCTGGACAGACGGGCGACTCTGGCGGCTCTGGACAGACGGGCGACTCTGGCGGCTCTGGACAGACGGGCGACTCTGGCGGCTCTGGACAGACGGGCGACTCTGGCGACTCTGGACAGACGGGCGGCTCTGGCGGCTCTGGACAGACGGGCGGCTCTGGACAGACGGGCGGCTCTGGATAGACGGGAGACTCTGGACAGATGGGAGACTCTGGCGGCTCTGGACAGACGGGAGACTCTGGCGGCTCTGGACAGACGGGAGACTCTGGCGGCTCTGGACAGACGGGAGACTCTGGTGGCTCTGGACAGACGGGAGACTCTGGCGGCTCTGGACAGACGGGAGACTCAGGCGGCTCTGGACAGACGGGAGACTCTGGTGGCTCTGGACAGACGGGGGACTCTAGCAGCTCTGGACAGATGGGAGACTCTAGCAACTCTGGACAGACGGGCGGCTCTGGCGGCTCTGGACAGACGGGCGGCTCTGGACAGACGGGCGGCTCTGGATAGACGGGAGACTCTGGACAGACGGGAGACTCTGGACAGACGGGAGACTCTGGCGGCTCTGGACAGACGGGAGACTCTGGCGGCTCTGGACAGACGGGAGACTCTGGACAGACGGGCGGCTCTGGATAGACGGGAGACTCTGGACAGACGGGAGACTCTGGCGGCTCTGGACAGACGGGAGACTCTGGCGGTAGCCCTGGTAGCCCTGCAAGTGAGGCGAGGTGGAATAGCCCGCACTGGGCTGTGCAAGCGACCCGGGGACACCATGCGCAAGGCTGGTGCTATGTACGCCAGCCCAAGGAGACGCACTAGAGACCAGAAGCGTAGAGCCGGTTTCATGGCACCTGGCTCGATGCCCACTCTAGCCCGGCCAATACGAGGAGCTGGTATGTACCGCACCGGGCTATGCACCAGCACTGGGGACACCGTGCGCTCCATAGCATAACACGGTGCCTGCCCGGTCTCTCTCGCCCTCCCGTAAGCACCGGAAGTTTGCGCAGGTTTCCTACCTTGCTTCGCCACACTTCCTGTGTGCCTCCCCCCCCAAGACATTTTTGGGGCTGACTCTCGGACTTCCGCGCCGCCGTGCTTCCTCCTCATACCAGCGCCTCTCCGCCTTCGCTCTCTCCTGCTCTTCTTTGGGGCGGTGATAATCTCCTGGCTGTGCCCAGGGACCTCTCCCGTCTAGGATCTTCTCCCAAGTCCAGGAGTCCTGTGATGCTGGCCGCTGCTGCTGCTGCTGTCGCTGTCTGTTACCACGCCGCTTGGTCCTTGGTTGGTGGGTGTTTCTGTAACGGCTTTCTTCCTGGGAAGGAGAGGAGGACCAAAATGCAGCGTAGTTCGTGTTCAACATGTTTAATGAAAGATGATAACGTGAACACTACACAAATACAAAATAACAAACGTGGTATAACCGAAACAGTCCTATCTGGTGCAGAGAACACAAAGACAGGAAACAACCACCCACAAAACCCAACACAAAATAGGCTACCTAAATATGGTTCCGAAATCAGAGACAATGACTAACACCTGCCTCTGATTGAGAACCATATCAGGCCAAACATAGAAATAGACAAACTAGACATAGAATACCCACCCAGCTCACGTCCTGACCAACACTAAAACAAGGAAAACACAAAAGAACTATGGTCAGAACGTTGCACTATGGTGCATAGAGATTTAGTTAGAAAGTGTTGCTTTACATAATAAGGAATGTATAGAAACATACAAGATGTAAATGCATTGATTCAACTCAGAAATACAGAGAGTAAAATGAATATGTCCTTAAAACCTGTTAAGGAGGCTGCGAATTTTCGCAGCTTTTTGTTAAAAATCGCGCAACATTTCAGCGTCCTGCTACTCATGCCAGGAATATAGTATATGCATATGATAAGTGTGTGTGTATAGAAAACACTCTGAAGTCTCTAAAACTGGTTAAATCGTGTCTGTGGCTATAACATAACGTGTTTAGGAGTAAAAATCCTTCGAAAAACTGTTCACCAAAAACACAAAAATAATATTCATCCGCCAGTCAATGTATTGTCTAAGGCTGAAGAAAATACATGGGGATCCCCTGTAAATGCCTACAGCTTCCACACGATGTCGCCAGTGCTGGCATTTTTTGGCTGCTTTATCCTTGGTTTGGTGACGAATAGGCCCTTCCTGTTTTGGGTCTCACCACAGGATGTTATGAAATTGAAAACATGGAAGATGATTTCAAGACTTGCTGCTATCGAATACAGATCGCCCCGTGATCAATTTGATAGATTATTAACGTTTATTAATACCTAAAGTTGGTTTAGAAAAGTAGTTTGAAGTGATTTGTAAAAGTTTATAGGCAACTTTTGTAATTTTAAAAAGTGACGTTGCGTCTTGTAAAGGGGCATTTTTCTGGATCAGACCGGTCTTCAGCAAATCATATTTTGGGTATACAATGACGGATTTAATCGGGAAAAAGACCCAATTGTGATGTTTATGTGACATATAGGAGTGCCAAGAAAGAAGCTCGTCAAAGGTAATGAATGTTTTATATTTTATTTCTGCGTTTTGGGTAGCGCCGGCTACCGCAAAATCTGTTGTTTTGTTGACGGTCTGGTATTCTGGGGGGTGCATGCTATCAGATAATAGCTTCTCATGCTTTCGCCGAAAAGCATTTTACAAATCTGACTTGGTGGCTAGATTCACAACAAGTGTAGCTTTAATTCAGTACCTTGCATGTGTGTTTTAATGAAAGTTTGAGTTTTATCGAAAACTTTCGGTGGCGCTCTAAAATTTCCGCTGATTTGATCCCGCCACAGGGACCAAGTCCCTGTCATTAAATCAAGTTATATTTCAAAGCAATACAATGAGGTGAATCATCACTTTTTATTTGATATATGAGAATTAATACAAAACACATCATACCTTCTCCATTTTAAGTTCCATAGTGGAACACCCATCTGGCTCCTAAAACAACTACTGAAACCATTTTACAAAATACTTACATGTTGGAAATGTATTTCTGCTGTAAAACTTTTTTTTTTACAAAATACTTAGACAGTATTTGAAAATGAAAATAAGTCAAAATTAAGTGGAGTTTAAAGGTAGACTCGGCAATTTGACGTAGATGTAGAAAGTAAACTGCGGAGTGATTCAATTTCCAGAACAACTAAGAACGTTGAAGCATGAGGCTCAACTTCTCCTCTGTTTTGGTCCGGAGACTACCAGACTGTGAACACCGTGAAGTGAACCCGTGCATGTGGGCAGATACTGTCTGTGACTGTGAGAGTGAAGTCCTGCATCTCGCTCATCTCAATATCTGTAGTGCTACTCTTGGCAACGTAATTTCGCTGAGTCTACCTTTTATATAATAATAAGTATAAAAGCTGCATTATGCAAATATACATTTTTAATAACAAACTATAGCTACGTGTTCCATCTTAACTGTTATAGTAGGTTGACCAACCAGCTATAAACACATCTTTAGTATTTTAAATTAGAATAAAAACTGAAAAGATTCACATACTGTATATATCCACCTGCATGTAAAAGGCATGCAACTGAAACTGAAATAAAGACAGATAAGTGTAATATTTGAAGAAAAATCTACATCAATCATCAATAACAAAGGAAAGTATACAATCCACCAAAAGCTGAAATCGTCAACTTACAAAATCATAACATTCAGCATTTGTGTAATTCCATTCAGTGATATTAAACTCAGTAAACACTATCCTATATCAATGGTAAAAACTTTACAATCATAAAAGTGGTTGTTCAGCTTACAGTTTGTACTGTAATGATCACACGGATGATACGTTCTGTTTAATGACATCATCACATGGTATCTGGTCTTGAGGAGATTTGACTGTTGAACACAAACCTACAGGAATATAATGGATGAAAAGTATCACTAGAGACTGCTCTTTCAAATGTACACAGCTACACAATGTAACCTATCAGAGATCATGACATAATGAAGGAGATTATACAGCTGGATACATTGAAAGAGAGTTCTCACCTCGAGCCCTGCAGCATTTCGCCATCCTCATGATGGACACCAGTAGAAAGGGAGACATCACCAGTACACCAAACAGCAGCCTGGGCAGAGAGATGGAGACAACGGAACCTGGAGGGACTAGAAAAACACATGATTTTACCATCAAGACACTTGAACACACACAATGCTCTTCTGACATCTCAGTCTTCGGGTTAGGATATGTTTCCTGATATTTCAATATACAGGTCAAAGTCACAGTCTCCTTCAGTCAGGGGATGGACAGGACTCTCCAGGATCACATCACCATCTGTGTAACATAATATATAAATAATACTGTAAATCTGGAGTCATCACTCAGAATACATCAACATCTTATGAGCTTGTACATTTTCACATTTGACATTTGAATCATTTAGCAGATGCCCTTATCCAGAGCGACTTACAATAAGTGCATTCATCTTCAGATAGCTAGGTAGGAAAACCACATATCTCAGTCATATAAATACATTTTTCTTCAATAAAGTTGCTATTGACAAAGTCAGTGCTAGCAGGGGGGAAAATTGGAAATTTTATGAGATGCAAACATTCAGTTACAGAACTGAAAATCATACCATACATACATGTAAAAAAACACTGTGAATGTTGTACAACAGATGCTCCATGCACTGTGAATGTTGTACAACAGATGCTCCATGCACTGTGAATGTTGTACAACAGATGCTCCATGCACTGTGAATGTTGTACAACAGATGCTCCATGCACTGTGAATGTTGTACAACAGATGCTCCATGCACTGTGAATGTTGTACAACAGATGCTCCATGCACTGTGAATGTTGTACAACAGATGCTCCATGCACTGTGATGTTGACAGCATTACTGTACTCTCCTGACTCACACAATAGCATTCATTTATCATAAAACTGTTTTAGACTCACCAGTAAGAGTAACCATCAGTGTAACTGTCTCTCCAGGGTACAGAGTGCTGTTGGGCTGGATGGTCAGAACAGGTTTCTTTGCATAGACACAATCAACACAATACCATTACCTTATACTTGTTACAGTATCATGAGACAAATGAAACACATTTGTTTTACTTTTCTACACAGAGCATACAAACACAACCGAATACTGACACGTACATCATGAATCACTCAATATAAATAGTGTATCAATCACCTATTTCAATTGAATCACCTATTTCAACTGATTCACCTATTTCAACTGAATCACCTATTGAATTTGAATAACATATTTCAACTGAATCATCTATTTCAACTAAATCACCGATTTTATCAAAAACAATGACTGTGAGAAAGGAAAAGCAGTGACAGAGACAAAGAAGATGAAACATAAAGACGGAGGTTTGATCAAATAAATGAATATCTGCCATCTTCATCAGTGTCCACAGTAGATGAAACTCAGCACTTCAACAAAGACAAAGTCATTACAGTACAGTAGTAATACAGTAGTGTATACTACTATAGTAATAGAGTAGTAATATTAACCATAGTGCATTGTGCTCATAGACAAACACACAATGTCAGTACTTACAGAGTAGCACACAGAGCACGGTGTTCTCCATTCTGTCCCACTACAGTTCTTCTGACAAACCGCTCTACTTCCTGTATGGTGAGTCTGATTACATCACACAGAGAAAAAGAGAGACAAGATTCTGCAGAAATGTATAAAGACTGAACAAAAGAACAGTAACTGTTATTTTCTGAGAAATGTATTTTTATGTTTGGCTACATTAGTTACATGGCCCCAACCTCTTTATTGGAGGAAAGAGGATGGAACTAGAAGAGAGATCTGAGATCAGATCTTGTGGTTTGACATCAGAATGTGCAGATGTTTGTTTCATGTTGCACTATGAACAGATAGATGCAGACAGACAGACAGACTGACCACCCACTAACCTCTAACCTCTAACGCTGCTGGCTTTTTCACACTGAACAGTTTCCCTTGTGTATTAAGAATGGTCCACCACCCAAAGGACATCCAGCCAACTTCACAACTGTGTGAAGTATTGGAGTCAACCTGGGCCAGCATTCCTGTGGAAAGCTTTTGACACATTGTAGAGCCCACGCACCAAAGATTTGAGGCTGTTCTGGGGGCAAAAGGCAACACAATATCAGGAAGGTTTTCCTAATGTTTTGTACACTCAGAGAGATGTGCAAGCCTAGCTAACCTAATTTGTTCCACTGCCCACAAATGGAAATGGTAGCAAGCTAACTCCTCTCATAGTTACAGGGAAGAGGAGGTGGGCATGAATGAGCCATTTAGAAGCTGGAGTTGATTACGTGGTCATGATGGTATGATTAGGCCAGATGAGGAATTTATCCAGGACACCGGGATTAACACCCCTACTTGTACGATAAGTGCCATGGGATCTTTAGTGACCACAAAGAGTCAGGACATCTGTTTAACATCCCATCCAAAAGACAGCACCCTACACAGGGCAATGTCCCCAATCAATGTCCTGTGGCATTGGGATCTTTTTTTAGACCTAAAGGCCATCCAACACCACTTCCTGCAGCATCTGGTCTCCCATCCAGGGACTGACCAGGACCAACCCTGCTCAGCGTCAGTGGCAAGCCAGCAGTGGGATGCAGAGTGATATGCTGCCAATTAGATACTGTCTACATAGATATGTCTTTGTTATTGGGTTGTTTATGGTTGTATTTTCAACGTGTCTGTTTATGTGATGTGTATCATTGTAATTGTTAATGTATTGTTGTTTGTGTGTGTGTGTGTGTGCAAGTGTTAGAAGCAGAGCTATTGGGAGGTTATTACCACAGACCAAAGATGGGAGGAGTTTCAAAGATGTAACTTACCCGCCAGTGTTGTGGTTGGCTGTGATATGGGGTGTGGGGTGTGTGTGTGTGTGTGGGGGGGGGGTCTTGAAGCTCATTTACTGAATTTTTATGCAACTAAAAACTTTAAACAAGCAAAAATGACATGTGATGCAGGCAATGTGCTGAGGCACACTAACAGCCAGGCACAGGAACCGTGGCTGCTGTAAGTTCATTCACCTCAGTCTATATACAAAAACATAGCCTATTAGCTATACAATTGTAATGTTATACCCCTGAAAGGGGGAAAATACAATAATTGTTTCACACTGACACGTAGCATCAGCAACAAAAATAAAAACTGTATTGTTTGCATTTTGACTGCATTTTAAAGTAGCCTATAGGGAAGTGTAAAGTAGCCTATAGGGAAGTGTAAAGTAGCCTATCGGGAAGGGGGACATGTGGAGGTGTTCATGTGGAAACATACTGTCGTGGAAATTTCCTCTATTTACCAAATCATGAGCGCAAACCACAACACAAGTCAGAATTAGTTATCAAAGTCCATCTTTAATTATATCAGCTCTATCACAATCCTGTGACTCTCAGGTAATTCAGTGTCTCTCAATTAATTCTCTGAGAGCCCCCTACACACTGCAGCTGAGTTCCTTTAATAGCAAAGAACACACATAGTCAGACAGCATAGACATAATAAATAGTTCAGCTTTGTCTCCTTACTCAAACCCCAGAAACATAAACCAATCCTCCATATCAACAGGCATATATCAAATTCATCCTATCTTGACAAGATCACAGAGACACACTGACTGGCACACAGACATTGTGGAGCCAAGAGATACATGCTTGACATCTCCCCTCTCTCTAGCCCAAACAACTTAGTCTTGACATTGAACATATACTGCAAACCCTGCCACAGTATTGTACAAAAATAACATTCTTGATGAGAAGTAACTATCAAACATATGATGAATATAAAACATCTTACCTATGTTACCAACAAATTCTGATTATTTCCACAACATTCCCCTCTCAAGGGACTCAGTCCCTTCTGAAAAATCAGAATATTAATTACATACTCAATATTAAAAAATTCAAATCCCCTCAATGTCAAATACCTTAGCTTATATGTAAGCTTTCTCCCTTCTGGAACTAAGTTTACAACCTTTATTCTACAAGACAAACTTGCACATGTTTAATAACACAGAATAATCAATTTGAGGAAAATAAAAACATAACATATAAATGCTCTTTAAGTTACATGAGAACCAGTGTCTAAACACAGGCCTCCTCACAACATATAGGACAAACATCCCCCTAAGTTCTCATGCTCAGAAATATACTCAGGAATAGAGCATATGGCAGTGAAATCATTCATATTCCAAATCATAAGTAACAACCCGACTATTTATCAAACCAATATTTAGAATAGCATTCCTCAGTGATTCAAATTTGTCTTATCACTCAAAGTAAAAACCTCAATTTAACACACATCAATATTAGCAGATTTACATACAGTATAATTATCCCATAATTCTACTATTAACTTTTTTAATCATGATTTTAATACAGATCAGTATCTCAATGCATTCTTAATTTAAATTACTCAATTTACATGGTGTAGACCTCTTCAATCAACCTGAAACCACAAAAGTATAAACCATTTAATGGCACAGTTTGATTGACCCCCCCCCCCTCTCAGGCACGTCATCTCCTGGCATCTTCGTTTTTCTTCAGATAGCTTTACAGTTCAAAGTGGACGGCCCATGATAATGTCCCAATTTCAATGTCTCATCTTTACCACTCATGTCTTGTCCATTCGTCAACCAATATACCAGCATCATAAGAAAATGTTAGAACAGATCTTTCTCCATGATCACTCCAAGTGGACTCATCACAGTATGACAGAACCATGAAAGAAAAGCAGTTGATAGCTTAGATCTGATACTGTACACCAATTTCTGGCTTGGTTCTTTTCTCTCAGTAGAAGTGGTTTGGAAAGCCTCCTTCAATGCCTTTGTCACCCTTCTTCAGCCAGTTAGAGGGGGTTTTGAGGTACACACACCATTCGGTCCAAATTATCTCTTCCATGCATTAAGATACCGTCTGATGTCACTTTTCATGAAAACCTCAAAAGAACAGATCAGAACAACAGTTTAGTTCAGTTCATTAACTACATGATAAATGATTACTTTTACCAATTATTCTTAACACACATATCTAAACATATTTCACAGAGAATATCAACACATTCTATTGAAACTATTCTTTCAAATTGGTTTATACTCCCCATCTCACTGTCAACTCCATCGTAGAGCCAAGGATCAAGAAATTAGACCTATACCCCTCGGGAATAGAACAAAACAAACACAAATACAATACACTCAACAATACAATACACTCATTCACATATCACTTAAGTTGTATAACTTCAATTCAAACCCTCAAAAAACTTAATCCTCCCCCATGTTTTACACACATCTCTCCGTATGAGAGTAATGTAAAACTAAACTGAATCCTCCCCCATGTTTTACACACATCTCTCCGTATGAGAGTAATGTAAAACTAAACTGAATCCTCCCCCATGTTTTACACACATCTTTCCGTATGAGAGTAATGTAAAACTAAACTGAATCCTCCCCCATGTTTTACACACATCTTTCCGTATGAGAGTAATGTAAAACTAAACTGGATCCTCCCCCATGTTTTACACACATCTCTCCGTATGAGAGTAATGTAAAACTAAACTGAATCCTCCCCATGTTTTACACACATCTCTCCGTATGAGAGTAATGTAAAACTAAACTGAATCCTCCCCCATGTTTTACACACATCTCTCCGTATGAGAGTAATGTAAAACTAAACTGGATCCTCCCCATGTTTTACACACATCTCTCCGTATGAGAGTAATGTAAAACAACATTTCAGCTAACCTAATCAAATTAAAATGACTAAACTGAAAAAAAACTCCACAAAGAAAAATGATTGAACCCCTATGGTCATAGGAAAATAGACTTAAAGCAGCATACCCTTAGTTAAAAGCAATGCCCTCCACAGTGGGCCAAATTACAAATATGGCTAAGAAACATATTTACCAATTACACAAATTATTTTGAAAGCAGTATTACAAATGAGCATACATTTATTATCCAAATGGCTTTCCAATGCGGGTGATCAAGCCACAACGGAAAGTCATCAGAAGGTCATAGGTCATACAAAACCCTTCAAAGCAGTGTTTTTCACTATATAAAACAATTTGCAAACAATAATCAACTAGTTCCAAACATTTTCGTATTTCCATGTTCCCAGAACATTCCTTTATCAAAAGAATTTGCGTGTGTAATGAAAAGTCAGAAAATAAAAACTCATTACAATCTCAATGTGGTGAGTGCCCCTTTCAATGTGGTAGTTTATGGCCTCAATTTCACTCACTCTCCCCCAGAGTTCCGTCCCTGGAAACATTCCAGAGAGAGACAGTGAAATATCAATTTTCCCGGAGAAAACACAAAAACACTTAGTATTCATTACACTACATCGATTCAGAAACTCAAACGTGAAACTATAAACCAAACCTAATGATAATTCCACTGTGCCTCAAATCATTAATCATAAGTTTTAATCAAATCAATGTATATGTATGATACAATGTTTAATTAAGTTAAATCAACTCCTAAAAAAACTTTTAATCAGCAACCTAATAATTTCAATCTGTTGATATAAATTTAGTAAAAACCAATCCTGATTCTTTTTTTAACAAATCTAAAATCCTTCAAAAGTCGGTGCTGTCTCATCATCGTAAAAATAGAAATAAACTTGTTTTTTTTCTATTTACCAAATCATGAGCGCAAACCACAACACAAGCCAGAGTTAGTTATCAAAGTCCATCTTTAATTATATCAGCTCTATCACAATCCTGTGACTCTCAGGTAATTCAGTGTCTCTCAATTAATTCTCTGAGAGCCCCCTACACACTGCAGCTGAGTTCCTTTAATAGCAAAGAACACACATAGTCAGACAGCATAGACATAATAAATAGTTCAGCTTTGTCTCCTTACTCAAACCCCAGAACCATAAACCAATCCTCCATATCAACAGGCATATATCAAATTCATCCTATCTTGACAAGATCACAGAGACACACTGACTGGCACACAGACATTGTGGAGCCAAGAGATACACGCTTGACCTCTCCCCTTTCTCTAGCCCAAACAACTTAGTCTTGACATAGAACAGATACTGCAAACCCTGCCACAGTATTATACAAAAATAACATTCTTGATGAGAAGTAACTTACGAACATAAGATGAATATAAAACATCTTACCTATGTTACCAACAAATTCTGATTATTTCCACAACAATACAGCAAGTTATTTTATTAAAAGTTCTTACATTTTCTCAGGGACCCCACATTGGGCCTCGGCCACAAGTTTGTGAACCATTATTCTAACCTATCTCTCTGCTTGCTGCCTCTCTCTCTCCTCTACTTCCTCCTGCATGTATTGCAGCCTGCCTCATCCTCACCACTGAGCGCCACAGCACTGTCTTTCTCAGTAGCCAGTCCCTATGAAAAAAAGTTACCATGAGAACTTTGTTTGTTTTTTTGCTCCTGCTGAGGTAGACTTTATTTATTGTTAGCTTCTTACTTCATCCTTCTATAGTGGGCTATGTAATACTAGCCAGAGCCCCTTCAACGTTACTGCAATAGATGTCTCAGCCAGCAGCAAGCCACATGACTGACATATCTATAAGCTATTTACCAGTTGTGCTCTCGATCATTCTCTGAGAGACTGTTTTTGTTTGTTTGGTGGATGTCTGTAGACATGGTAGGAGTCGAGGGATGGTTTAAAAAATGTCTTTAGTCCGGCATCTCGCAAACAGTGTCAGCAGCATCTCTAGTCTATTTGCCTACTGAGCCGACTGCGAGCTGGGGTAGTTTGTTTCAAGTCTCATGCCCTTGGCCTGTGCCTTAGTATGTTGCCTAACACAAAACTACCTACTACATAACATTCTGTCAAGTTGAGAGTTGCAATTGGAACATAGCGTTCCAAAGTTAGTGTCCAGTGTCCCCTACAGTTCCTGTGGCTGTGACACAAATGGAGCTTTTTGTCAGAATTAGAAAGCTACAGATGCTTAAAAGAGAAACAGAATAAATTAGCATGTCCTGTTTATCTCGAGTCAACTTCCTCTTTCTGTAAAAGGAGTGGACACAGCAACACTGTCGTATCTCTGTGGGTGGAAGTGAGAACTAATGAAACTAAAGGAAAAATCTGAGGAAAGTGTTTTCTGGATAAAATCATATTGAATTTATGATACCCAGTCATGTTTACATTTTCAGTAGAATCTGTAGTTTAACTAGGAAAGGTGGAAAGGTGTCAAAGGTTTGACTTCATTGGCACGTGACATTTATCATTTGGTTTAGGAGCTATTTGAAGGTTTGTGTGTGAATGTTCTTGCGTTACAGCACAAACAAGGAGGTCTGTCAACTGTTCAAAGAAATAACCCAGGAAAGTAGTGATCAGAGTGATAGATTAAATGTAAAGGAGAAATGAACATGACGTGAACTACAGTATACAGTATGCTAAAAGAACATTGGCATCTCTCTGATAAACACAAAAAGCCTCACACACAAACAACTGACTTAACAACTTTTGCTTTGAACGGTCAAAAAGTTGACAAACGTATGTAGAATAGGTAAAGACGCCATATACGCAGTACAAAATATCAAGTAAGAGGCCTAGATTTACTAAATATACACAGGCAACAGCCCAAAAGGAAAA